>NC_141151.1:12288797-12657260 GCF_053477565.2 Lygodium microphyllum
CAATATATATATCTCTCTCTTGCTCTCTTGCTCCCTTGCTCTCTTGCTCCATTTGCCATAGCTTTTGCTTTGCTTGTGTTGCTACTTATGTGCTTCCACTCAGGCTCTACCTTTCAATTAGTATTAAAGCCAACCATATTAGGAGCTTCTTCATCCTTTGCTTTAGCCCGGATTCAAAGTTTCAGCTCAAGGTTTCATGGTAGCCATTGTTTCTTCCTCCCAAGGTATGTATTTAGTCTCCCTTTTCCCGGCTTATTCCAACTTGCTCTCAACTTGTTAAGGAGTTTCCTAGGGCTTAACTGAGACTTATTGAGTGCTTATTGAGCTAAAGAGAAGTCATTCTATCCATTTTGATTAGATAAAGAGCATGATGTAGAAGTTGAGGACATTTATGGTAGCTTGACAACACTTTCATATTTTGGCCATAACTTTTGTATATGACATCATATTCAGGTGTTCTAGCTATAGAAAGGAAGAGCGTGATGAGCTACAAATTTGAGCACTCATAGAGTCAATTATATACAGGTTTTAGTTCTCTATTTCACATAGAACATAATAGTTTTGGTCTGGATAGCAAATAGTGAGCTCCATTATGCACGTGTATAATGCCTTGGGGATGCTATTTTGGTGCCCTGAGGGTATGGTTATGCTTTGGAATGCTACTTGGATTGTTTAGAGCTTGATTAACATAGATTTGAAGAGGTTTATTGCTATCATAATAGTTTGAACAATAAGCATATAACAATGAGCTTCATGCTTTGAATGCTTATTGTGTCTACATGGTATTTCGGGTAATGCTACATATATATGGTAATATCTAGCATTGATGTATGAGCTTGAATATGGTTACGATATGATTTGGCACTTGGATTTGAGATATATTTGATGTACTTGGGATTTGGTTAGTTTCTTTGAGCTTCCATGCTTACTTAATTAAGGGTATTGAAGCTTCATTTGGGCACTTATGCTCTCGGATGTATTTGTGATGCATTTGAGCTTCTCGAATGCTTGGATGTATATATCTTGAGCTTTTCTTGCTCACTTTGCATTTCAAATTTGCTTCCAATGGGAGACACTTGTACTTACTCCAACAAAGCTTGGTTCTTAGAGAAAGTGGGACTCTTGTTTGGTTCATGTATATGCTCTCTTATATGATATTGGACGTAGTTACCTCACTTGTGGGGTGATTTAATTCTATTTTCTTTGGACACTGGCACTTACCTCTATTAGTAGTTTGTTAGTGATATATATGCTTATGGGACGTATGGATTGCTTACAATTTGAGTTCGTGATAGTCTTTGGTACCGATGGTCTATGCTTAGTCACTACTAGTTGCATTCTTTATATCTTGGTTGCTACTTGGATATCGCCGGCAGTGGGAGCTTGCTTTCTTGGCTATTTTCCCATAGTTGGATTGACATATATTGTTTTCTTTATTTTAACATTGCTTTAATTATAGTTTTCATCATTATCTTGGAGAGCAGATATTGCACTTTAGTAGTCTATTGCTACAATTGGTGGACAACTCTATACTTTCGTATTCCCTCTTGTTTTACCCTTGTTCAGGTTGAGTTTTGGGGCTGATTTGTAGCCATTTACAACAATCCATTCTCTTGGATTTTACATTGGTATACTATCATTATGGGTGGCTCTTTGAATGATATTGCTAATTTCAATAATGAAAAGCTTGATGGCACAAATTTCATCTATTGGAAGATGCATATATGGCATGTATTGGTTCAAAAGAAGCAGGTTAGGCCTTTGAAAACCAAGAGTATAAAGACCTATGGCTTTGATCAAGATACTTGGGATGAGTTGGATAAGCTATGTAAATCCACTCTTATTTTGTCATAGTCAAAACATATTTATTTAGAATGTTGTGGCACCTAAGGATAATGCTTGGTAGTTATGGAAAAAGATATGCAATCTTTATGAAAAGCAAAGTCATGCTTCATAGATGTATTGTTTGAAACAACTCATGGACCTTCGCATGAAACAAGGGACTAGTGCGTCTACACATTTGAATGAATTTCATTCTATTTTCAATTAGTTGACTTCGCACGACATTGAGTTCAAGGATAATCTCCCTCCCTTGTTCTTGGTTGTGCCACTTCTTGATTGCTTCAGGTTATTCCTTGCTATTATGTCATTGCCAACATGTCTAGACATAGTTTGTAAAGACAATCTAGATTCAATACCCAGCTCTGTTACACCTTCTAAGGATCATTGTTCTTATTGCTATATGGCTGTTAGTGAGCTACTTCGTCTGTACTGTAAGTACCTTGGTAGCTAGATGCATACTACTAAGAGTATCATTACAGGTGGTTATTCATGTCTTGGCCTATAGTAGAGTTTCTCCCTCTAACGATGATACTAAATGGATCTTCACTCCTTATATGCTACATGGATGTCAATGCACTAATTCATGCCCTGCATTATACACATATTATTATTCTTGAATATGTAGAGTCATTTGTAAGAGTACTTGGCTCATACATGTTGTTTCTTCTTTCTCCTTTGCTGACAACTTTGCCAGTACTATCGATTTATGTACATTTCTTGGGGAACCTCACGTCATGGGGCCAAGATCAAATATAGAAGTAGCTGATAACAAAATTCTCTTAATCTCCAGAACATATGACACATTTGAAATATTTTTCACTTCACCATTTGCAACAAGAAAGGAAATAGTACTTGTGCCCTCATAGGACATTTTACATCATTCCCAACTATCACACAATGATGGATTCTTGTAGCGGTTGCATAGGACTATATATACCTTTCTTGTTGGTCATGTGATAGGAGGCGCCACTATCCAATACCCATGGGTAAATGGTACATGTTTCTTGTGCCAAGGAACACATTTCCTCAATAGTCACCATGAATAACTCCAACTTTGCTTCAATAGTATTGGATGTCTCCTTCCCTTTAGTCTTCCGTAGTGACATTATTTTCATCTGCCTTCTTGACATGACAATTTGCAATTGCATGTCATTTCTTCTTGTAGTAGAAGCACTCTCCTTGAAATTTGTCTTATCACCCTTCTTCTTTTTGTCACTGTTGGTAGAGAAACTTTGGCTTTCACATTGGCAAAGAATGCAACATATTCACTGCTACTACCTTCTTGCGCTTTAAGCCACAACTCCTCCTCCATTAGTAGTGCATAAAATTCCTCAAACGTTTATTATATAGAGCAATGTATCAACTATTGTTTCTACTATTTTAGCCCCATAATTACTCAATGTCCCCTATCTAATATGGAATTAGATAAGCAAGATTTCAAAACAATCCATTGTTCTCTTGTACCATACTAGTTGTGCCTGAGATTATCAATGAAAGGGTCCCTTCATATCAGCTTTTGCTTTGCCATATATCGGGCTCTTTTCTAGCCAATTGATTTGGTGACTTAGAGCTTATTAGTGGAGCCCCAAGAGCAACACCAAGAAAATGGGAAAACTACTGTAAGAAAATCTATATTGTCTCACCAACAAGCATGCTTTTAATGCTCTAGAAACCATAGGAAGGAAAAAGAACACCAGGAACAAAGGAACTTTGTACACAACATCATATAATGAATCTCCCATGGATTTATCACAACAAAGCTTCAACATATTCTTCATATTTTTCATAGAAACCATCAAAGAACCAAAGGAACACAAAACAATGCTCAACCTTGAATGAAATTTATCACATAGTATTCATATTTCACTGTCTTCATAGTCTTTCTCTCAATCTATCAGATATAGATACAATGTTTCTTCATACAAATTGACTATCTGTCATACACTATCTCTCTTATACATGCTCTCTCTCAATAGTACATGATAATAACAAAGAATCACACTAAAGACCTATAACCACCCCCTGTCTCTCTCCCTTCCCCCCTGCCTACATGCAAACCCCCTCAGCCTCTCTTCCCACCTCCATCTCCTCCCCTCCGTCCCCTCTCCTTCTCCTTCTCATCTTCCTATCCCCTCCTCTTCTCCTCCTCCTCCTCCTTCTTCTTCCACCCCCTCATCTCCTCCATGTCCTCCCTTTCCTCCACCCCTATAGCCCTCTTGTGCTACTCGCCCTCCCATGGTGCCCACGTCAACCACCACTTGTCACTCCACCATTGCCACTGCTGCCGTCGTCCACTCCTCCTTCCATCTCACACTCCTTCTTCCTCTCCACCACCACGGTGCCCCCCCACCCCCAATAAGCCCCCCTTCCTATCCTCTATCCTCTATCCCCCAACCCCATAAGCCCCTTTTCTACCCCCTCCTACCCCACACCCCCCCAAACCCTGTAAACCCCCCCATAAGCCCATTTCCCACCCCATTCCTACCCTCTAACCCTCCCAAAATCCCCCTTCCTACCCTCTACCCCTCCCACCCCTGTAACCCTCCCTAAACCACCATTTCTACCCTTGAGCCCCCAACCATGTAACCCCCCCATTAGCCCCTTTCCCCCCCTTTTTACCCTGCCACACCCATCCCAAACCCCAAACCCCTCTAAGCCCCCTTTTCTCATCCTTCTCCACTCTACCCCCCACTATATAAACCCCCAGTAGGTCCTCATTTCTCCATGTCCCTCCTTGTTGCCAACCCGCCCTGTGCGTCTCCTACATGCTACCTGTTAGTGCCCCTTCACCACCCCTTATGACGATTCATGTATACATGTTTGTCGTGATTCCAGTGGATTATTTTTGCGTGTTTTTGGCTCGTGGTGGTTCACATGCAGGTTTTTGCATACGTGTAGGTGGATTTTTGCCAATTCTTGTTCACTCGCGAGGATGTGCATCTCGTTTTGTCCATGTTGTGGAGCTCGGAGCTGCTATTCACACAGAGTTATCCAAGTACCCACCTTTTTCCTGCCAATATCCAATTTCAAATACACACATTTTTTTAAATTAAAAAAAAACCTAAAAACATATCAAAACCTTTAAAAATTCAAAATATCTCTTAAATTTAAAAAAAAATCATTAAAATTTTCCTTGAAAATAGATCAATGTTTAGCTCATTTTTCTCTAAATTTTGATAATTAAAAATTACATTAACATTTCAAAAATCCTTGGAAAAACAAAATAAAAGCTCAAAATTTAACATAAATCATTAAAAATTACAAATAAATCCTCAAAAGTACTAAATAAATTTAAGAAAAATCCCAAAATGTATATTTTTTTCTATTTTAAGTATAAAAATTAAAATTAAAATAAAAATACATCAAATTTCTTATGAAAAACGAAAATAAAACATAAAAATTCACTTATACAAATTCATACGTGTGTCTATATTTCTTTTTGTTTTGGTCACTGTGATTAGCCATGTTTTTTAAAGTTATTCTTACAAGAGGTTGATTAGCTTCTGGTCACTTATATGTTTGTTTCTTTCGTAGATTTCTAGACATCAAGGGAGTTGTGTCTTTATTGTCATTTTCTTATCAAACCTTGCGACTGTCCCACATATCGCAAAGTTCTTTTCTTTTTCCATTTTCCATGTACACCCTAAAACACAATTAACTTCTTGACTACGAGGTTTCATGGTGCCTAGATGTTGCATATCATGAAGCTATCGGTCGCACGTGTATGTAGGTCATGTTAAATTTTTTCACATAGGATGTGAATTGTTTGGGGGTTGGTATAATCCTGGTGGTCTGTGTTATTCCTTTATTTTCTCTTAGTGATGGTCTCTATGTCGATTTTGTAGGAATTTCCCTTTTTATTTCCTGGTTTGTGCATGTGTGTGGTATATCCTGTGTAGTTTGAATATGGCACCCCCACCAATAGTGGTTCAACATGTCCCACTACCAATTCACAACTACTCCTTGTTACTGGACACATATTGTATTTGTGGAGCTAGTCTCCATCATTTTTTTGCCCTCACATTCCCCCCTATAGATGCTAAACTTTCTTATTCCTTTTTGGAATCTTATGGAAAGCATTGTGACTTGGTGTCTGGTCATAGCTTTTGTTTATCTTGTTTCAACATCAATGAAACTTTGTTTTTACCCCCTTCTACTTCTCATGTTCCTAGTGGCAATCGTCTATTACCAGATGAGGAGATTGTTGCTCTTCTTCAAAAAGAGACTTCCACCCTCTTGTTGGCCAACAAAGTTATTACCATTTCAGGTGTATCAATGGCTAGCATCTTATCTCCTATCTGGCAACAATTATGCCAATTCCTATAGGATCGCTTCATGTTTAGAAAGCATGTGCCAAAATGCCTATCTAAGGATCATTTTACTACTTTTGTCAATATCCTTGAGGGCATGAAGTTTAATTGACCATATTTCTTTTGACAAACATGGATCAACATTTTCAATGAGTTCAAAAAGGAAAACTTAGTAATGTTTCTTATGGAGCCTTCCTCTAGAAGGTGATTACTTTTAAGCCTTCCCCTACTATTGTTCCTATTCTTGATTCTGATGATACTTCTGTGCAACCTCCCCTACAATTCCTTCGTCTCCTGCAATGTAAGAAAATTATGATGAGGAAGATGCACCTCGTATTAAGGTGATTTGTAGGAAACGCTCTCGCCTACAAACTCCTTCCTATTGTCTTCTTGTTCATGATCCTTCTCCTTTACAAGCTTGTGCCTACTATTTCTACTAGTTTCCTTCCTACTACACTCCTTTATTATCCCAATCTATTTGTAGCACAATGGGATGGGAAACTTGATCCTCAAACTCCACCATTTTTCAAAACAGTATTGTCTAGGCCTATACTTTCACATATGGTCTCCAATATCCATGCAATACTGGAAATAGTGATGACTTCTTCTCTCCGAGCTATGTATGTAGAAGTTTATATCTCTTTGCAAGAAAAGGTGGATTCCTTGACTAGTTAGTTGAGTAAAACTTTGGAGGATTTAGCATTAAAAAAAGTCACTCTCTTTGATGTTCACAATGAGATGACCAAAGCTACAAAATTGTTGGAAAGATAGAAACTAACCATTGCTTTAATGACAAATAAGTTGCTTGCTACTAAAGATGTTCAAGACTCCTTGGTACATGAGTGTGATTCTGCCTTCCTTGAGATGTGTGATATTCCAACTTTATTTTCAATCTTCCAGACTTCTCACAAATTGGACTTGAAGAAATCTAAACCATTAAATAGAGGAAGTCTCAAGCAAAATAGTCTGAGGATCGTAACACGATACTTATCTGGGTTGATAGGGATTGTAGCCATCCTTCACGGAAGTTACCATGCGAACACGAGTCATGGGCCATAAGTCAAAATTTATCAAACGCATTTAAAACTTGACAAAGCAAACAAGTCTCAAAGCTTTAAAGCTTAAAATCTTTAGAAAGAAAAAGAAGAAGAGGAAAATGACGACGACACCCCTCCCCCCGTCCCCCCGTCCCCCTCACTTTTTTATTTAAAAAAACAATGCCTCATGCTCCCAAATTTGGAGCCCCTGTTTGTTGAGGAAAAAGCATGAATTCTCCTTCTGTATTACATCAGATAACTCCAGCAATCTCCCCCTCTTCTCAGTTCTATGAGAGGCTTGGATTGAAGCAAGATCATCCGAGAGCCAGGTGAATCAGCCATGGCATCTCTGCTAGCCTCTCTAGACCTCAAAGATTAAATTGCCAGCATCAGATTGCATATTGAAAGCTTCTAGATTGCTAATTTGTGAAGATACCCTCCATAAAGAGCTCTTCTTCTTGGCCACAACCCTTCTTCTTCAATTCAACTATAAATACAAGGCATGAGGAGCCGTTGGAGAGCAGTCTGAGCAAGAGAGGAGAGGCCCTTCTCAGAAGGGTAGAGCAAGAGGGAGTGGGCCAAGAGAAGCGCGAGGATGGGAATTCTCATCACAAAGACAAGGAGGATACTTTGCGAGCTCTTGAAATCGAATCCTCCATCCCTTCTACCCTACTTCCCTATGGAATTAAGACTCTTCTTGATTTTTTCTAAATTCTTAGTGATCGCCATCTCCCATCAATCAAATTTCCATCAATCCAATTGCAAAACCCCCCACGTTGCCTTGCCAAAATCCCCTTTTTAATCTTGTGATTAAAGACCATAGCCCCGAAGAAGAAAGTTATGAAGGTCGTGGAGGCAAGAGCTCCTAATAACACTATAAACACAATTACTACAAATGGAAGGACGAGTACTAGGATTATAGATGAAGTTGTGAATACCATCAACCAAGCACTCATCATGGATCCCTAGGTACTATATTTTTATAAAACATGGTAGCTACTAGGCCAACATCCCATGAATTAGCAACAAAAGCTGCATTCAAAAGATAGGATTTTATTTATTTCCTGAATATAATCCTTTAAAGGAACTCTTAACTAAAAATTCCAAGGGGTAACTTAGATGAACCTAAGCGAGTACAAGGAAGGTAATGTGTCCCTAAAATACTTAATATTTTTTATTTGTATTGATCTAATGAAACCTCTGGTGGATAATCACTGACGCTAATTCTCGGTATATAAAAGACCTTGAGATAGAATTATTGAAAAAAATACTTTCACAATAAAACTAACCAATATTTCTTTTATTGCGGGCAAGGACTTATAAAAGTCCAAGGGAGTTATTCTCAAGAATAAAATTCTTATTTAGATTCAGTCCAAACTAAATCCCGAGAAAGGGGAAATTCGAGAAGACTATTGGAAGGTATTGCCACTTACGCTAAGTTTTACCTTGACATTATTATTTTTCAAAAGAAAGATTTGTCTTGGAAATAAATTTATTGAAAGTTTATGTTTAATGCATTTGAATTAAGATTTTTGTGATTGTAAGCTAGGTACTAATCTTTCCTAAAAATCATTAGGCTACGAGATGGATGACTGAGTACAGATCACCGATTGAGACAGTATTCTGGTGAGCACAGAACACGGATTGAGACAATGTTCTTGATGGCACTAGACCTCCCCAAGGCCAGCATGAATAAAACCTACTCCAAGGGGTTTTCTTTTTTTGTTTTGCATTAGTGAGTATAGACCAATCATGACGCGAAGGGTCTTGTAGTAGGGAACTCTAGTTGGCAATAGGAGGTGACGAACTGCCGACTACCCTTTGAATTCCAGATAGTATCTTGGGAGTTCCAATACTACTAGTTGAGGAATTGAACTTGGAGAGAATAACACATTTGATTAGAAAAACAGTGTAAAAAGTTATTTTTTCTGAAAGTAACTATTGAGAAGGAATTACTTTACTATGTTTTTTTGTCGTGAATTAAAGGCGTGTTACAAATTTGTATTAGGAGATAAATCAAAGAAGCTATTTTTATATGTTGAACCTAAGGTGGTAGGTAATTAGGTAATTAAAAATACTCTCTTGAGGGAAGCAGGAGGATGGACCCTCGATGGGATCCAGACCTATGGTTGGATGGTCTCAATAAGCTGAGAGCTTTCCTAAGAAGGAATAAAGATCACATATTTTATGGACCATTAGAGATCAGAAAGCATGGCTCACATCACTTTAGAACCATGGGTAGAAGGGATCAAATTGCCATACTTCCCTTCGTTTCCCATTCTCTTTGAACCTACCATAACGTAAGCCCGTTTGAGTTAGCAATTTCTATAAGGGATGGAGTCTCGAACCGCTGACACTATAGTCAAATGTTGGTAGTTGATTTGAAAAAAAAGACTCAAGTCAATCCTTGTGGGAATGGCCGTAACTTCCACTGCGGGGTAGACTCAAGCGGCGAGCCTAGTTAGAATACTAAAGGGTTTTCATCAAAATCCTTGACGGTGCTTTCTAGGACATCTCTTGGTGGGCTACTAAGAACATACCACTAAGGAAAGCTCAAGCGAGCATGTTGCAAGATGGTGACTTTAGCTTCTAAGCTAGGTACTTGTTGATGTGAGGGTGAGTTTGCAAAATTCCAAAGAAACTGTTGCAGCATAATAAAAGATAATTGAGGAGTTGAAATGTAAAGTAATGGATCTTTCTATTCCTCCCCCTGTTCTTATAGTCTCTTTTGCTCAATCTTTCACAAAGAAGTTGGAAAGCCTAAAGTAGCAAGCGAAATTAAGTGGTGCTCTTTCTACTAAGGTGGACCATATTCAACAACGTATTGATTATTTGCATCAAGACTTCCTTAGCTTTGCTAATCTTGTATTGCCTTCCCCTACCTTTTGGATTAAATAACAACAACAAAAGTTTTTCCTATATATGACTCTTACCACTATTGAATTGGAAGCACTAAAAGAGGGGTGGCATAATTTTTGGTTTGTTGATTTAGTGAAATCAGTGTTTGATCGTGCTCTTGATGATCTAGTTTTCCATGAGAAATAGGTGATGTCATTCATGTATATCATAGGAGACTTACAGATTCTTGATGAGGAGGATATCAATCTTTATGTGGGGGATGTTATTCTACATGCAATAATGTATGTTCAATTGGTGGATCTTACCCTTTCTGATGGGTTGTAGACATATGTCCAAAAGACTTTATGGTGTAAAGATTATGCTTGGCATCCACTTTTAGAGAAGGCTGTGTTAGTTTATTGTTGATGTGGCAGAGTACATTTTTTTAATTTGATATCCAAGCCTTACGCTCACAAGTACTTTCTTACATTGTTGACCATCCTTTATTCAGAGATGTTTTCTTTCAAGCTTTACCTATGATCTTCAACTAATCCTATTGATCTCCTTTCTTATCAAAATCTTGCTCAATGCCTTCTTGTTTATATATCTCTTCTTAACACTAATCTTGAGTCCATTTTTATGCTTACTTTTCACTCTAGATTATCTCCTCATATCCCTATATTTACCCCTTGCCCCTTTATCAGTGAACCTATGGTCATGCCTATTCCTCCTGACCTCTTGTTGCTTAGCCTATTCCATCTATTTTTTCTAGCGAATCTCTTCATATTTTCTCGTTGTATTTCCCTCCTTTTTTGGCATGAACCATATTGTTTAATATTTTCACTTTCTATCATTTATCATATTCCCCTCTACATTGTTTGACCGTGATTTCCTTCCCTCAGCCTTCTAATTATATAAACCTTCCTCCACCATCCATCATGGATACCAGTGGATTTCACAATTATATACTCTGTTGTTGTGGCAGTGGACTTTACAATATTCTTTGAATAGACAAGTTTTTAATTGGCATGTTATTTTAGGATCATGAGAGACTTCATATGCATATTCACATTCTTATCTTTAGTTTGCTTGGCTCACTCAGAATATGTTTCTATGAGGTCGACTGATCACTTTTGTTGGTATTTAGCTTTTATGCATTAGCAATCACATCTAAATACAAGGAAGTCTATTCTTCCTCTTCTTATCAATCCTAATGAGGATATAGAAGGAGCTCAAATGGATGTGATGTACTATTTTGCTCAAGCTTTTCCTACTAGGTTTGTTGTCCTGATAGAAAGGATATGTTGTCTCCAATTCCTTCACAATGTTCATATCTATTTTGTGGATAAAAGCAAATCATTGGAGAGACTGAGGCTTCATGTATAGTTTAAAAAGAAACATGTTCATCCTCACAAGCAAGTAGATTAGCTTTCTGATGTGTCTTGATTTGTAAATGAAAACCCTTATTTTTGCTCTCCATTTTTGGGGGCATATACCATTTAGAATACATTGTCAAGTAAATGTAAGTCTAATGTTTTGTGGATGTTTTGTCTATGTGAACTATGTATGTGTATGTGAGTTATCGTTATCATGAGGAAACGAAGTTGAAGATGAAGATGATAAAAGCTGGATGTTGATTGAAGATAAAGCTATGGATTTGGTGCAGATGAGAAAGAAAAGATATTATATACTTTAATAATTTATTGACTTCTTTTCTTTGTTGAAGTTAAAAGATTGGTTAATATTGGTTTATGATTTTCCTTTCATATATTTGTTCAAACTTAGATTATTTTGTGGCATGGATGGAATTAGAGTTATTGGATTCAAGCTAGTGATTGGAGTGCTTGGTTTTTTAGATATACTATTATTCTTTTTCCATGATTGTGAGGATACTCTCTTAGATAAATGTGGGGATATATTGGGTGTTGAAATGATTGTATTTTTAGCTATTTTTTGTTAGATTTTGAGCAATATTGTTTAATTTTGTGGTTGATTTGATTAGTTTTTGGATGGTTTGGAAGCGTTTTGGAGTATGTTAAAATGGTTTGAGTAGGTTTGAGAAGCTTATGATAGTTTTTGATTGAGTTATAATGTGATGTTTGGTTCTGTGGTGTGTATGTTTGGTTCTAATGGGTTTATTTTACTTCTATTTTGCACTATTTTCTTTCTGTTTGAGAGGTTATGATTGTGAATGAGTGGTTTGAAGTATGATTGGGAGTGAATTGGATGGTTTTTGATTGTTTGGATTGGTTTTAGTTTGAGCTGAATGGTTTTTTGTACCTCCTGATGACCTTCTATATTAAGCTTTTATGGATCTTTTATTATCTTCTGTATGCTTTTGTAAGTGTTTTGTTCGATAGATGTTTAGCTTGGGAGAGTTTCTAATTTTGGAGATGGAATAATATTAGCTCAAAATAGTTCGAAGAAGAAAATAAAGTAGATGTTGAAGAAATTAAGTGAAGGATGAAGTGATAGTGACAGTAGTGAACCCGCCTTAAGAGGTCACTGTAGTGTCTCTGCTAGTGTCTCTTCGTATCAGATATAAATTTTGGAAGGTGTATCCACGACCAAGAGAGAGGGAGGGGGAGGTGAAACAAAGTATTTTTATTTTAAAAAATTTGATTATTATGTTGGTTTTTGTTCAAAAAAAGAAAGAAAAATGCAAGGAAGAAGATGGGGGAAAGGGAGAGTGAAAAAGTAAGTAAATAAGTAAATAGATAAAAAGAGAGAAGTGGATGCGTACCCCCTCGCATCACAGACACACATGCAAGATGGGGTAAAAACAAATTTATGCTAAATGGGTCATGGGAGCATGGATGGACAGACACATCATTTCGTGGATACGACAGCGCATGGCACGAGGCAAAAAGCGATGTTCATGTTAGCACATGAGGAGGCCGAATCATGCGAAAGTACAAAAAATTTAATTTTGAAAAATTTGGCTATTAGATGAAGATGAAAAAAAAGAAAAATGGGTAAGGCGAGAGTAAGAACACGATTAATGACCTGAACGAGGTATCCGATGTCAAAACGGGACATTCCCATGGAAAATAGATGAAAAAGGCACATGGATGAGTGTGTATAAATCAATATCAGAAGATTCATCTATTGGAACAAAGTGGAATAAAATGGAAAAATAGCCATGTGATGAGCCACACATGACTGTCAAGTCAAAACATAGGTAGGATGTGAAAGGGTTAGGTTCACATGGAAAAACGTTTAAAAACACATATGCAAAAGCAATCAAAACTTAATTTGAGGGAATTCGTGACTCGAAATACAATACAATGAAAAGGAAAGATGTCAAGGTGAAAGTACTTGATAGGCTGGTAGCTCAAAATGTAGTTCTAGTGGCAAAGGGGTGTATTCACATGGAAAAATGACAAAAGGCATAAGAAAACACAATAAAAAAGTAATAACAAGAAATTCATGTGTTAGAACAAGGAGTAGGAAAAAGAAAAAAGGTATGGTTTGATAATCCCAAGAAGGCTATCAAGTCACAACATAGTTTCGAGGGAAAAAGAGGATATTCACATGAAAAAAAAAGCAAAAACACATAAGAAAAATTATTGTGAACACGCAAAAAGTAATAATGATCAATCCATGAGTCGGAATGATGGTTTTCCAAAATGAAAAATGTCTAGGGAAAGGGGATGGTCTAGACTATCATGTTAAATCTTGGTTTTGATTAAAAATTAATAACTTATGAATCGTTGCTCAAAATAGAGATGTAAAAGGAAAAAGTGGCTAGGTCAAAGGGTGAAGAGGATTGGGACATTGAATTTTAGTTCTGGTGAACATAGGGGATGTTCACCTAAGAAACCTACAAGATAGGAAAAGGGCAAAAGGGAAAGGGGAAAACACTTCGCTCCGGGATGTAACATCATGGATGGGTGCTCAATGGTTACTCATGTTGGAATGATAGATTACTCATTTTCCCCATGGCTCACATCACTCAAAGAGAAGTTGAAAAACCCATATCTTACTCCCAGTTTAGAAATGGATACGATAGAGGGGTTCAGAGCAAGTATGCCAGCTTGTGCAACTAATGGTGCATTTGTTAGCCAAAATTGGCTAGCATAGGTGCAAGAAGGAAAGCCATGGAGCCTTGTATTGCAATGCACAAGCCAGAGTGATGTGTCCTACTATGGTTGTAGAGGCCCATCCCGTGTATGCAAAGGAAAACGAGATTGTAACCAATCGCCAATTATCGTAATGTCCCTTAAATCTCTCCTCTTTGTGTTGATGGGAACATGTCAATCATGCCATGGCTGTCCCCCATCCGGTCTCATGCTCTATTGATAGATACATGAGGATAGCCCAATTCTTGACACACATTAATGTAATCCTCACTGTCACTTGTGTAAAGGTTATATGCCTTGTGTGTAGTTGACGGTGTAATAGTATGCTAGTATTTGGTGAAAGATATTACTTTTCTTCCTCTTCAATAGTGCCTTTGTTTTCATTTTTAGTTTCTATTGGTGCTTTGATGGCAATGTTCCCTAGTTGTGCACCAAAAACATGGAGCCCTAAGAGAAACACCAAGAAAACGGGAAAGCTACTACAAGAAAATCTATATTGTCTTACCAACAAGCATGTTCTTTATGCTCTAGAAACCACAGAAAAGAAAAAGAATACAAAAAACAAATGAACTTTGTACACAATATCATATAATGAATCTCCCATGGATTTATCACAACAAAACTCTCTATTCCTCATATTCTTCATAGAAACTATCAAAGAACCAAAGGAATGTAAAAGAATGCTCAATCTTGAATGGAATTAATTACATTGTCTTTATATTTCATAGTTTTCACAGTCTTATTCTCAATCTCTCTCATATAGATATAATGTTTCTTTATAAAAATTGGCTATCTCTCATACACTATCTTTCTCACACATGCTCTCTCTCAATAGTACATGAGAATAAAAAAGAATCACACTCAATAATCTTCTCTTGTTCATAGATATATCTCCCAAGAGTTACATCTAATATGAAGAGACACCAAAGACACTACAATGACCTTTCAAGGCTTACTACCGACACTATAACTTTAGTCTTCACTTCAAGTCTTCAACAACTACTTTCTTTTCTTCTTCGATATATTTTGAGCTAATATTATTCCATTTTCAAAATTAGAAAAATCTCACAAGATAAACATCCATCAAACAAAACCCTCACACAGAAGCATATAGAAGATAACATAACATCCACAAAAGCTCAGCATACAGAAGACAACATAAGATCTAGAGAAGGTCAACATAAAGTACAAAAAACCATTCAACTCAAACTAAGACCAATCCAAACCATCAAAAGCCATCCAACTTACTACTAGTCATTCTCAAAACCACTCATTCACAATCATAACCTCTCAAATATAAATAAAATAGATCAAAGCAAAAGTAAAACAGATCCATTAGAACTAAATAGATACACCATGGAACCAAATAACACATCATAGATTAATCAAAAACATCATGAGCTTCTCAAACCTACTCAATCCATTCCAACATACTCCAAAATGCCTCCAAACCACACAAAAACTAATTAATCAACCAGAAAATCAAACAAAATAATCCAAAATCCAACAAAAAATAACTAAAAATACAGTCATTTCAGCACTCAACGATTAGAAAGTAGGAACACATAGGTATAGGTTAGTATTTCAAGAGTACACCCTTACATGCATACATGCAATTACAAACTTCTTTTTCCTAGAGTAAGGATTGTGCATGACCTAAATATACAAGAGGAAATTAGAGATGCTCGAGCAATTAATAGGAGTGAGTATTATTGCACACTTCATAAAACAGAATACTCTTGTATCCTTGCATACATGCATGCAATTACACAACTCCCTTTGTCATGCTCGAAGACTATGTATGACACAATTATATATTGAGAAACTAAAAATGCTTGTACAATTAATAAAATAAAATTGATTATTCTTAAGTATATCATGCCCAAACTACAATTTATAGCTATGCATGCTACAACTAGAACTTGATATACATTAGAAAACATTGATGTTGTACACTTAATAGATTTAATTGCTATTGGTAGCAATGTATGTAATCAAACCTATTAGCTTGATGAAGATGGCACCGCCACCATATTAGGTAGAACTGTCGAAGGTCACAAATAGCTATAGGAAAAGCCTGATGAATGAAATGAGTATGGTAGCATGTGGCTCCAATCTAGCATATTTGTAGGCCTTGCATATGCATGGTGAACTAGATGAGCCATGAACATGTGGAGATTGGAGAGAATAGACCTATGGAAGGAAAGCTCCCCCCCGACTAATTGGTCAAAGAATCCTCAAATGGCTCAAGGAAGATACGGAGGGGCATCGAGTGAGATTTTATATTTGGACTTACTACCTTTAACCAAGATTTGTATCTTTAGAGTTACAACCTTTGTGGTTAAAAATTTTGTTTTCTACCTAGTGTAATGTGTGTGTGTGTATGTACACATGATTAAGTAATCCAGAGAAGACCTCCCTTCTATGTGTTGGGATAAATTTAGTGGAAGTCATATATGGCCTATTCTTTAAAAAAATGGAAAAACATAATCCTACATATAAACTATAAGGTATCATCTCGAACTTGAATACCCCTAGTATTATGACAATCTGTGCACCTAAGGTAAGTTTGAGCATTTGCACTTTTTGTGTTTCCTTTTGGTGAAAAACATATATGGTCTATTCTTTTCAAAAATGCAAAAAAAAATCCTACACATAAAGTATAAAGTATCATCTTGAACTTGAAGAGCCTTAGCATTATGATAGTGTGTGCACCTATGCCAAGTTGGAGCATTTGGTCTCTTTGTGTTTCCCTTTGTTTCTTTTCCTCATTCCTTAAGGAGTGGGTGTAAGATTTGAGAGAGGCAATCCCTAGTTATTTGCAAGTATGCTTTTATTATCGTCTACATCTAAATTGGAGACTGAGGAAGGAATGGATGAGCATAAGGAGCAAATCTGTAAAGTCCCTAAATTTTAACATTAAAAATTAACATTTGTTTTAAATCGACATTTGAATTGCATCATCAACATCAACTTGTAGCATCGGGCCACTCAATCTGATCTCACACATGTCATCAATTCAGCATGAGACTCTCCTTGTCATCATCACTAAGACATCGATCTGAATGAGAGAAGGAGAAGAAATTGATAATTACAAGATGGAGAAAGAGAAGATGATTAGTATGTCAAAACCCCATGTAAAGAGAGAGAATCTATGTTATTTTCAGGCTGAGCAAGGTTGTGAGAGATAGTTAAGATGATGAGTAATCATACTATATAAGTAAGGTCCACACTAAGGCTATAGAGTAGCATGAGAAACTTAATAACGAAGGTTTTGTATTTTTTTTTTCATTAGAGGAGATAAATAGAAATAATGTGGATGCAACCCATACTTCTCATGCATTGATTGTTAGGGGTAGACATGATGGTAAGAGTGGTCATGAGACTGCCATGGTAAAGATCCACAAAGGTCTCACTCTTGCGAGCAATCTTGTAGTAAGTCCCATGGTCATAAGGCCTCTCTTACATGTCATTATTATGGGAAACAAGGTCATATTTGGCTACAATTCCAAAAGATGTACGATGATAAATGCAAAGAGAAAGGCAAGGGCAAATAGTAGGAAAGTTTGATGATCACAGCATTGTTCTTGGTAAATTCAATGTGAAAATTGAGGAGGTAAATGTATTGGAGCCTTGAGTTTGATGATGATTACATCTTGGAAGCTCCTTCACTTAATGTTAGTTATTGACCGACTTTCAGTTTTTCTCAGTGTCGGTTGCTTGATTTGAGGACTTCTTTTCATGTTACTTCGTATAGGGATTGGTTTTATTCCTATCACAACATGACAGGTTTTGTAAGACTAGGAAATGACTTGGCATTGGATATTATTGGCATTGGTGATGTTTAGGTGGCACTTTCATTTTGTTATGATGTATGAATATCACCATAAAAATGGTATTATCCTACATTTGTTCGAGTGTTGATTTTAAAGTAAGATCACAAAACTAAAGATTTTCTATATTTTTGAGAAATTAACAACGCCTCCTTGGATTATGTCAAGATTTAATGATGGTTATTTATGGTGTCAGCCTTCTCTTATGCTAGGAGACTTTTAAAAATGTCAACAAGTCAGGATATGAATTAAATGTTTTACTAATTGTCTATGCAATATTTATAGTGCTTGACACATGTCTCATGCAAGATCATTAATATCTTGAATTTTTCCTATTGTTCCTAAATTAGTGACATGCATGAGTGGGTGGTTTAATGATATATTCTTTCTTTAATAATAACAAATCTATCAATGGTGCACACTATTTATATGTGATTCCTATGGTTCTTAACAAAGGTAATTCATCGACACATTTATGAAAGCCAATAAGATATCTACTATTTCATTAAAGTGAGGCAACTAGGCTTATTTTTATGATACATGCCATGTTCTAGCTTTGGCTAAAAGCTTACCCTCTATTGGACAGTTACATGATACATGATATCATGTGTCTTTTGGTGATTTTTTATGGAAGATTACATGTGGGAATCTTGTCTTTACTAGAGGTACCAAGGATGGCAGGCTCTATCCCTTACTAGTATCTGGGACTATGCCTTCTTTTCATGAGTTTAGCATCTAGCTGGCCCATTCCAATTGAGAGTTATAGGGAGGGAGAGATCCTAAGAGATAGAAGAAGAGAAAGGTTGAAAGAGATAGAGAAGGAGAGAGATATAGAGGAATACATAGAGATCAAAAGGGAGACAATAAATTTGCCAAACCCCTCAAGAAAGTTACTTGCAAGGTCAACTCTAATTAGAACTATTGCAAAGGGGAGAGAAGTCTCACTGCCACAAAAATATCTACCATTGACTTATGATTTTCTACCTACTTGTGCTATCCTCGAAATTTCTTAGAGAAGTTATCAAAGATCAAAGCTATTAAGGACCATTTTGAGGATTGACTACAAGGATCAAAGCAACATGGGTGGAATGGCACCCAAAAGGAGCATTTGTTGAGTAGGACATGAGGTTGCAACATGACAAACACACCATATGCTCCAGAAGCCTTCTAGGCTCCTCCTAGTGCATTTGAATATTTTGTATTAGATTCCTAGAGTAGAAAAACCTACTTGCAAGGGTAATTAAGCTAGAGTCATATGAGTTATGGTTACTATCTAAAGTATCATTCATATGAAGGTTGCAAGATTATGAATTTGACCTCCTAGTATGCTCATATTGGGTTTTGAATAAGAGATGTGATTCTCTCAAAAAGTAAATTACACCTTGACTTTGAGAGTGACCTAGAAATACCCTGACCACCTAAGACCAAATGCACCAAAGGGGACTTGCTAGTCCACCTAAGGCATAGGTGGTTGAAGGAGGAAAAGAGAAAGTAGCCAAAGGGGAAGGAAGCAAAGAACAATGGAAGCCCCGAGACCTACCTAAGCGCTTCACAAAGTTCAAAAAGGGTGACAAGGTAATGATCTTGTTAGGAGCTAAGAGGCAAGGACATGAAAATGAACCAATAGAAGGGGTGTTAAGGTCAAGAAAGCCAACTTGGCAAGGGGATGGGAAAAATTTTCCATTCACATATTAATGCTCTTGTCATACCATTATTTGGACGATTATATTGGCAAATTTATTGACACTTGTGCAATACCTTAAGGTATTGTTTGAAATCTATTTTATCTTGAAGATAAGTTGTAATTGCCATGAGAAAGATTGCTTTTCCTAGTTAAAGATCAACAATTTTTTCTTATTCGTGTTTGAACCTTGGAAATCCTTGAAGGAGGAGAGTTATACTTGTTTTGAGGGTCTTTTAAATGAGGGTTTGATGCATGGGTGGATCACCTCCATGATTGCATGGAAGGTCAAGTGGTGTGAAGGCTACCATAGAACATTACTTCACTTCTATTGTAACAAGCATATCAAGGCGGCTCTAAACAACCCATGCTAGGCCTAGGATGGAGATGGAAATACCTTTATGGCCTAAAATTTGCACACTGGACCCAATTCTAGATAAAGAATGGATTATGGAATTGTGTCCATGGGACTTGGGTAGGGGTGTCCAAGTGCTTGGATATAGGCCCTAATATAAGGGAGATAAGGTTGGATAAGCATTGCATCTTTGAGAAGGTACGAGTGAATACATTATTACCACTACTTTCCAGGAATGTTTGATCTTGTCTTTTTGTTTGTGCATAAATTACGTGAATAAACCTCATGCTAATGAGGTTAATTAAGAAAGCTAGTTTTATATGTTATGTTGATTGTGCTAGGTAATTAAATGCATAAGAAAGATAATCTTAAATGGAAACCAAGAGGGAAAACCCCCAATGAAATCATCCCATGGTTGGGTTGTCTCAATGAGTTGACAGTTTCCTTTAAAAGCATCACACTAGAACATTTTAGGAATGAGCTAGGTAATGATTATCCTAGAAAATATTCTAAAGCTTGACCTCGTGTCATTTTAGGGAGTTGAGGTGAAACTTTGCCTCATGGGAGGAGGGGTGGATGCATTATCTCCCCCTCATTTCTCACCCTCTTAGAACCAAGTGCGACATGGTTTTTCTTTAGTTCAAATTGATTTGCACAAGTAGATGCTCATGTGACGATCGATGCTAGGTAACCATAGTACTATGAGGAACCTTAAATTCAGGAAAATCCTTGGGGTTATGGAGCGGAGCTTCCCTTAGAGATAGACTCAAGTGATCCTAGGCAAAAAATCTGCAATATTCCAAGGGATTTCTAGATGGAGTCGCCTTGTAATAATCTCTTGATGGGCTATCCAAATTATGTCGTCAAGAGTTTATTTGATAAGGATGTTATATATAGAACAAGCTTTGGGTAATGTCCTTGAAAGGTAGAGCATGAGTGGACGCACAAAAGTGGAAGCAAGAGCAAATAAAGAGCTATGGTAGATGGAGTAAGAGAGCAAGAGAGCAAGAGAGAGAGAGACACCGTATGTGGGAACTCCAACAATCACAATGTGTAACTAGCCTTCCCTTATTCAATAATCATTGAAAGAATAAATAATAAAGTGATAATGATGGGTGCTCATCACTTGCAGTGTACAAGTGTGTAGTCATTGTGAAGTAAATACAGGGTGGCATAGGCATATGCACCTTTACCCCCAACAACCTCCCACTTAAAGGCAAATGTGCCTCTAGTTAGGAGAGGACAAGTAAAAATGTGCCATCCATAAGCTTCCTAAGGAAGGAAAAATGTCTCGTTGAGAGAATTTTAGTGAGCGAATTTGTAGGATTCTCATAAGTCAAAGCTCAACAGACTTATTCTGTACCACCTCCTTAATAAAGTGATAGTGCACCCTCAATGTGCTTTGCCTTCACATGAAAGACCAAATTCTTGGCCAACTGAATAGCACTCATAGAATCTGAATGTAGTGTAGAAGTAACAATAATACTAAGGGCTATCACCAAATGACCTAACCATAGAGTCTCCATGCAATCCTCACTAGCTACAATATACTCTCCCTCAATAGTAGATAAGGCCACACATCTTCGCATCTTAGACATCCAAGAAACATCACCCCTGGAAAAAGTGAAGACATGCCTAGAGGTAGACTTCCTACTATCTACATGTCATGTACAGTCATATTCAGTGTAATCCACAACTGTAGTATCATGACCACCATAGCAAATAATCATATCTGGAGTGCCTTTCAGGTACCTCATGATACCCTTCACGGTGTCCTAATATCACCCACCAAGTGTAGCCATATAGCATATCACAACGGCCACTACAAATGCTATATATGGACGAGTGGCTATCATGGTATACATCAAAATACCCACCATTGTCGATACATAAGACACTCCTCCCACTAAGCCAATGTAATGTGCCCGCTCATCCACTTGGGGGACACGTCTTAGCAACCCATTGAGAAGAGACTCTAGAAAGCGCCGCCTGGCACTCGCAAGGAATGTCACATGGTTTGCGATCTAGGTCTTCTCGAGTTTGCCCTGAGTGGAAGTATTTGACTGTTCCCACTTAGGATCAACCTGAAGTCAGGGTTCCTTTCCTATCAGCAAAGTCTCTAGGAAGTAGCTAGCATCGAGCTCCAGATGATCCACTTTGCGTAGGAACAACAAAGTCGAAGCAGATTTATGCTGCACTTGGTTCATGGAGAATGGGAAACGGGAGGGATGCAAAGCTCAACCTCTCTGCCCATAAGGCATAGTCTCATTCCGTTCCCCTAAAACAGCATAAACCGGGATTCCAAATCTGTTGACGCTAGGTCTTTGCAGTCTTGTTATCATGTCTTTTGAAAAAAGTTCCCAGCTAACCGAGACCACCCTTCCGTAGGACAGACCCAGGTCACGTCTACCACAGTTTTATCGGTTTGCTTAGTTATCTAATTACCTACCACATTATGTTTGACATGCAAAAGCAGCTTCCTTAATTAATCAATTTAAACACAGGTTCCTTCACGTAACTTAGGCACTGACACAAAAACAATTCAAGCAAGTTCCTTTTTCAATTATCTGATTTTTATTTATCATAGTTCTAGAATACATCCAATATCATGCTTGAAGGCTATCCCAACAATCTACAAGATTGCTGCTCCAAGTTTTGCCTGTAGACTAGTAGACGGGCCTCGAGATCCCATCTCGAGTCACGTCGGCCTCTTATGCCCCTGGCTGGGGGGTCCCAGGGGGGCTAGCAGCCCCCTTGGCGGGGATCCAAGGGCAGTGCCCCTGGCCCGATGGTAAAGGAAATATTCCCTAGCCGACTAGTGGAGGCTCATATGGTAGGTCTGTTAGGCCGACCTAACGGCCTTCGTAGGCTATAAAAGCTAAGCCCCTTCACAGCCATTCATCATTCATCTTTCACCAAGTCAGAGTTGTTGTTCCAACTAGCCTTAAGCTCTTCACCTATCTTTTGTCTAGATCTCCATCTAAGCTTCACACAGTGGAAGTGCACGGGTGGACAGAGCCATCTTTGTATCAGTTGTTTGGAGCTAAAGAATTTACTGATTCTCCTCTTATTTGTTGTGTACTCTTTATCTCTTTCTCAGATTCTGTTCGTTGTGCCATGTAATTTTTTACATGGTATCAGAGCCCAGGGGGCTCTAGAGATCGGAGAATGTGCAAGAGGCAAAGGCTTCAATAGCAAAGAGAAACTATATCGACTTTTGGAAGAGGTTCTGGCACATCAGGAAGCGATGCAGGAGGTGGTGCTGCTGTAATGGCTATTCAAACATTGAGGATTCGTCCACTAACCTTCAGCGAAGGCAAGTTAGATAGTACAAACTACACCTTATGGAAGTTCAAAATTACAACTATCCTTGATTCTTATGAGCTTTTGGAGACTGTGCTGGGGACTAACGCAGAACCACAGTCTACGCCCGACCCATCAAATTCTAGTGTGATGATTCCTTCGAATGCAGATCTTCTATGAGCTTGGAAATGAAGGAATGCAGATGCATTGTGTGCCTTAGTTACAAGTTGTTCTAATAGTGTTGTGACTTTGATTCAGCATACAACCAAAGTGTCAGAGGCTTGGAATGTACTAAGGAGTTAGTATGAAACACAAAACCAAACAAGGATTCAAAACTTGGAGAATCAACTAGTAGCGGAGAAGTTTGCTAAAGGAGAGATGGTTGAAGCATTCATCACTCGGATTAAGAATCTGTGAGATCACATGGCTGGCACTGGGATACAAAAGACTAGTGAAGAGCTAGCTTGGAAGTGTCTTCGGATTTGTCCACAAAAGTTTGATGGATTAGTAACTGCCCTTAATACTCAGGTGAGACCTCAAGCTTTGACTTTTGAGGAGTTTTGTGCATTATTGATGGAGAAGGAGTTGAGAATGAAAGCCCAAGAAGGAAGCAACAATGGAGATGCTGCATTCTCTGCCAATGGAAAAGGCAAAGGTGGTTCCTCCACCAAAAATGATGGTGACAAAAAGAAGAAGGGCGGCAAGAAGAAGTTTCAAGGAGAGTGCTTCTACTGTAAGAAGAAAGGACATGCAATTGCGGATTGTCGTGTCAAGAAGGCAAATGAAAAGAATGGTACCCTTAAAAGTAAAGGGAAAGAGACAGCCAATACGGTTGAAGCAGAGTTGGAATTATTCATGGTGACCATTGAGGAAGTGTGCTTCTCAGCGCAAGAAGAATCTACCACTGACTCATGGGTGTTGGATAGTGGGGCCTCTCGTCACATGACCAACAAGAAAGGTCTATACAGTTCTATGCAGCCTCTACAAGAATCCATCACTGTGATGGTTGGAAATGATGCTAAATACCTTGCTGTGGGCACATGTACTATTTCTTTTGTTGTTGCAAATGGTGAAGTCAAAAAGCTTTCAAATGTTTTGTATGTTCCCGAAATCAGGAGAAATCTGTTATTAGTTGTTACTGCCATAACTGATCTTGGTCATGAAGTGAGGTTCAAGAAGACAGGTGCAGAAATTCTTGATAGTGCTGGCATAATTGTTGGCAAAGGAGAAAGAAGGAACAACGTATATGAGCTAAGTGCTCTTACAGCCACCGCTGGAGTGGGCACAAGTAAGCTTTGGCATGAAAGGTTTGGACACATCGGATTTGCAATGTTGAAGGAGATGCAAAAGCAAGGTATGGTTGCTCACCTACCTACAATAACTGAATTGAAGGAACCATGTGAAGCTTGTATGATGGGCAAGCAACAGAGAAAGGCATTTCCACAAGAGAGCAAGAATAGAGCACATGCTCCTCTAGAGTTGGTGCATGCTGACTTGTATGGTAAGATGCCTACACAGGCCTTGGGGGGATCTTCTTATTTTATGTTGATTATCGATGACTACAGTAGGAAGATGTGGGGGTACTTCCTTCGTGATAAGGCTCAAGTTTTTGGTAAGTTTAAAGAATGGCTAAAACTTGTTGAGAATGAAACAGGGAAAAGTGTGAAGAAATTTAGAATAGATGGTGGTGGTGAGTTCAACTCAAAGGAGTTTGAAGACTTTTGCAAGAGCAAAGGGATCAAGCATCAATTGACAACATCTCACACACCTCAGCAAAACGGTGTTGTGGAATGCAGGAATTGCACCATGTAGAGATGGCAAGATGCATGCTAAAGGGCAAGGGATTGCCTAACCATTTTTGGGTTGAAGCTGTTAATATTGCAATCTATATTCTAAATTGGAGCTACACAAAGGCTCTCAAGGGAAAAACACCTCATGAGGCTTATACTGGTAAGAAACCATCTGTCTCACATTTCAGAATTTTTGGATGTGAATATTATGCACATGTTCCAGATGAGAAGAGAAACAAGTTAAAACCAAAAAGCAGAAAATGTATCTTCTTGGGCTATAGTGATGAGTAGAAGGCTTACAAATTATATGACCAAGAGGCAAAGAAGATCATCGCGAGCCGTGATGTGGTGTTCAAGGAGGAGTCGCATACAGTGGAGAAGGAGAAGGCAAGTTCTTCCACTTCATCATCAAGCAATGAAGTACTCCACTATGAACCTGTCTCGAGAGCTGTCCCTATCCTTAAGGAGAAGGAAGCATCATCTTCAGATGATGAGGAAAAAGTTCACCAACCTGACATCACCCCACCGGAAAAGCCATTGCCGCGCTTGGTGAAGCAACTCTATGACCACAATAATCCTATGCCTGGATCTGTTGAGGAGAAGGTAGACGAACCAAGGAGGTCTCAGAGACTAGAGGAGCAAAGGAGGGCTTCTGCTCACATAGTCAATATGGCCTTGATGGTTGAGATTATGAGAGAAGTCAAGGAGCCAACTGACTTGGAAGAAGCACTTGCAGATCCATCATGGAAGGCTGCTATGCAAGCGGAGTATGACAACATAATGAAGAATGACACTTGGGAGCTAGTGGATCGACCAGCAAAGTGGAAGGTTATTGGCACCAAGTGGATTTGGAAGGTAAAGTACAAGGCTGATGGTACCTTAGAAAAGTACAAAGCTAGACTAGTTACCCAAGGATTTTCACAAGTTGAAGGGTTTGATTTTCAAGAGTCATTTGCCCCAACTTCCAGAATGACCACTATTTGCACGGTACTTGCAGTGGCTACCCACAAGAAGTGGCCAGTGTACCAAATGGATGTTAAGTCAGCGTTCTTAAATGGTGACCTCAAGGAGGAGGTGTACGTGGCTCAGCCACTAGGGTTTGAGGCCCCCCATTCTGAGAACAAAGTGTGTAAGCTGAAGAAGGCATTGTATGGGCTGAAATAAGCCCCCAAAGCATGGTACCAACGGATAGATAAGTTCTTTTTAAACCTAAACTTCAAAAGATGTGCCTCAGATGCTAACTTGTATGTTTACAGGGATGGTAAAAAGTCTGTAGTGATTGTCCTATATGTGGACGACCTTTTTATTTACAGGTGACTATGAAGATATGATCAACCAAACTCGAAAGGCTTTGAGTTCTGAGTTTGAAATGACAGACTTGGGCTTGCTGCACTATTGTTTGGGGATTGAAGTCTGGCAAGAGCCAAGAAAGATCTTTCCTGGCAAGAGCTAGGAAAGATCTTCATCTCTCAGAAGAAGTATGCATGGGAGATCTTGAAGGCATTTGGCATGACCGAGTGCAAGGAGATAGCTACACCTATGGAGGTGAATGCAAAGTTATCCGTCGAGGATACATCAGCACTAGCAGATATTGGGAGGTATAGGAGGTTGGTCGCCAATATGATCTACTTGTGTAACACTAGACCAGATATCAGTTTTGCTGTTGGTGTTTTGAGCATGTTCTCAAACAAACCTCATGAGAGTCATTGGAAGGCTGGGATGCAGGTGCTCAGATACTTGAAGGAAACTCTTGACTATGGTATCACATACAGTTTCAGAACTTCTCTTGTGGGGAACTGTGACTCAAATTGGGCAGGAGACAGTGATTCCAGGAAGTTAGTTTCTGGTTATTATTTCTCTTTGGGTTCAGGAATTTTCTCTTGGGTTAGTAAGAAGCAGCCAACAGTGGCATTGTCTTCTATTGAAGCAGAGTATAAGGCAGCTTGTTTTGCTGCATGTGAAGCAGTATGGTTGAGAAGGATTCTATGGCATATGGGAGTGCAGGATGAAGAACCAACTGTGCTGAGATGTGACAATCAGAGTTGCATTGCCATTGCCAAAAATCCAGTGTTTCATGCATGCACCAAACATATAGAGATCCAGTATCACTATGTGCATGATTTGATGGAGGATGGGATAGTGGAACTGTAATAGAGGAGAATGGAGCAGATATCTTCACCAAAGTACTTACAAAGGATCTGCTTCAAGTTCATCTTCAGAGACTCGGCATTGGGCCGAGGAATGGTGCTCAAAGTTGTAAGGCCCCCATTATGAGGAGAAACCAAATGTGAGCCCGGACATTGGTTGAGTCCTGAATTGTATATTAGATGAGGTCTACGTGATCGGATGGCAAAAAGGTGACCGTTGTGGGTCTAATATTTGGGTTAGACAGAGTGGTTAAGCTAGTAGCAACTCGAGGCGCATTGCATCGAGTTGCGGGGTAAGGGAGTTAAAAGGGGCCCCTATTTTGGGGTCCGAGGGCCACGGCAGTGGCCCCTGGCTGGAGGGTCCCAGGGGGGCCAGCGGCCCCCCTAGTGGGGGTCCGGGGGCAGGGCCCTCGGCCTGATGGTAAAGGGAATATTTCCTGGCCGACTAATGGAGGCTCATATGGTAGGTTGGTCAGGCCAACCTAACGGCCTTTGCAGGCTATAAAAGCTAAACCCCTTCACAGCCATCCATCATTCATCTTTCACCTAGTCAAAGTTGTTATTCTAGCTAGCCTTAAGCTCTTCACCTATCTTCTGTCTAGATCACCATCTAAGCTTCACACAGTGGAAGCACACGGGTGGACAAAGCCATCTTTGTATCAGTTGTTTGGAGCTAAAGAATTTAGTGATTCTCCTCTTATCTATCGTGTACTCTCTATCTCTTTCTTAGATTCTGTTTACTGTGCCGTGTAATTTTTTACACATATACCCGGTGTAGCTAACAACCCCCTTGGATAGGGCTAGGCAGACAGTCGGAGGTTACTGAACATGCCTCTCCCTCCAGGCTTTTAACCTGAAGCATTAAGTGTTTTTCCTTGATTTAGTTCCTTGATCAAAGAAGTTCAAACAATATACCTAAGTGTACAATCACGATCATTTCAGAGGTCGTTTGTACGACCAACTACTAAGGTGTGATTCCTTCTTCCCGAATGCTCCTAGCATTCGATCCTAGATCGTTCGCAACTTGGCGAGATCCCAAGGGCTTGGCAAGCTAGGTTGCTTGTTTCCCCTTTATCTTCAAGTTAGGGTTTGTACCATGCCGACTCTAATTATCATTACCTTAGGTTTCCTTGTAAAATAGGTCATGGACAACCCCGTCATGCTCGATTGGTCAACTTGCTGGTTATCTCCTAGATCCCTTGTAGTACCAATGTACCTTTATCTTTGATCTTAATTGATCAAGATTGTTTATCCCCTTGACCATGGTTGGTCAAGATGATTCTGTTTAGAACACTTCCTACTCTGACTTAAGTATGATCTTCTTAAGCCTTCTTAATAATGCTCGCAAGCACTAAGCCTTTACCTATCCCTCTTGAAGTCACCAAGGACTTTGTCATGGGATTCATGGATCTTAGTCCCAGTTGGTAAATTACAAACAACGTTGAATTTTTCCAACAACTTTAAAGCACGCAATGTAATGCCATGCCTTCATTTCAATGCTTACAATTTTGATATTTTGTGCCACACATACGAAGGTGATTTCTAAGCGTTCAATCTTAACATTATCCTCCATGTAATTATTTACACGATCTATGACCTTCTTGAATGATCTAACTTTATGTGATCATTGTATGAGCCTAGCTGCACTTTAATCTTTTCAGTAGATTATTACGTGTACCTTAGAATCCTTCTTGCGATATGGGCATGCACTTTGTTTCTTTCAATATTCTCTAAAATGCATTTTAAGCAAGAACTTGTGCAAGGAGTAATGCACTCTATGCAAGAATTTTTGGTAATTTACGATCAGTTTCTAATCAATTTCACCTATTACGATGTCATCCTACAACGGAGATTATCTTGTTCGTTACATGCATCACAACTAGGTTCATACCTAGGAAATTATCAAACACGCAATTGATGTGATGTATGTGAATATGTTTTTTCCGACGTAATATTTATAACCTATGATTTAATAACAGAACAACTTGGGTTTGGAGTGATGTCGTGATTCTAGTGGTATTGATGCCTGATGAACCATTCGCGGTTGCGGTGCCACCTTGTTTCAAACCTCCATCCATGTTTGCAAGGTTTCTGACCATCTTTGTGGAACTACTCCTTGAGGCCATACTCGAAGACACGTGTACGAGTGATGGGGTTCTCGCACTCTCCTAGCAAAATTCTCACTGCCTCTCCTTGAGTGGGGAAATAAAATAATGAAGGGGGGGAGGGGCGTATCTTCAGGAATTTCTCTTCTTCTTCTTCTCTTCTTCTCCTCTCTCTCTCTCTTCTTCTTCTTCTTCTTCTTCTTCTTCTTCCTCTCTTCTTCTCCTTCTCTCTCTCCCTTCTTCTTCTTCTTATTCTCCTTTTTCTTCTCTCTCTCTTCTTCTTCTTCTTCTTCTCTTCTTCTCCTCTTCTCCTTCTCTCTCTCTCTCTTCTTCTTCTTCTTATTCTTCTTCTTCTTCTCTTCTTCTCCTTCTCTCTTTCTCCCTCTTCTTCTTCTTTTTCTCTTCTTATCCTTCTCTCTCTCCCTCTTCTCTCTCTCTCTCTCTCTCTCTCTCTCTCTCTCTCTCCTTCTTCTCTCCTCCTTCTCTCTCTCTCCCTCTTCTTCTTCTTCTCTTCTTCCCCTTCTCTCTCTCCCACTTCTTCTTCTTCTTTTCTTCTCCTTGTCTCTCTCTCCTTCTTCTTCTTCTTCTTCTTCTTCTTCTTCTTCTTCTTCTTCTTCTTCTTCTTCTTCTCCTTCTCTCTCTCTCTCTCTCTCTCTCTCTCTCTCTCTCTCTCTCTCTCTCTCTCTCTCCTTCTCTTCTTCTCCTTCTCACTCTCCCTCTTCTCACTCTTCTTCTTATTCTCTTCTTCTCCTTCTCACTCTCCCTCTTCTTCCTCCTCTTCTTTTCTTCCCTTCTTCTCCTCTCTCTCTCTCCCTCTTCACAGCCAAGGGGGGCTATGCCTATTGATCACGGGGGGCTGCGGGTTGACATGGAGGGGACTGCTGCCAATGACAAAGTAGGGGGGCTATCCAAGATGACGGGGGAGCATGCTGCAGTCGGAGGGGGGGGAGCTTGCTGTCGACCACGGCCACAGGGGGGGCGCTGTCCCCTTTATAATGGGGGGAGGGAGGGAGGTGGTATGGGGGAGGGGGGGAGACGGCCGTCTAGCGGCTGCCACCCCTCCCACCCGAGGGGCTGCATGCCCCCTTCTTATTACTTTCTTTCTCTCTCTCTCTTTGCCATGCACATGGAAGGGGGAGAGTAAAAAAGTTTGCATTAAAAAAAAAGGGGGGGTTCTCATGGGGGGGCACCACGGGGGATATTATAGCCAATAGATGGAAAGAGCCGCCCTACCACTAAATTTGCCACCCCTATCCTACCCCTTGTAGGCAAAGGGAGTAACCAAGTGGCCTTGGACACACAATGGCTTGATGCCATAGAGGTTGTTAGCCTTAGTTCCTTGAGTAAAGACAAGATTTCCATGGATAATGTTCCATCTGGAATCACCAAAGGATACATGATACCATGCATCATCCAACTGTCTAGGCTTTTGATTAAAGCCAAAACATGGTGTACATCATGCAAAACAAAATTTCTGCATGAAGCAAACTACAATCTAATATCACCAATGCCAATAATATTCAACACCAAGTCATTTCTATAATATTCCAGCGCAAATGTAAGTTAGTGAGTTATTTCATAAAATAGTTAGTTAGTACATTAGTTAGTAACTAAGGTTAGTTTATATACTAGCTAGTAAGTTAATAATTAGTAAGGTTAGTAAGATTACTAACTTAAAACTAGTTTAAAAAAAATAACTAATAACTAACGTTAAAAAAATAACTGAAGTAAAAAAAGGAGACGACGACTGATCGCCACCATAAAGACCGCCTCATCATCGTTCTCATCATTATCAGTGTCCTCGACATCGTCATCTTTGTCGTCATCATCACCATCATCATTATCACCATTTTCATCTTCTTCGTCATCACCATCCTCATAATCATCTTCTTTACCATAATTATCTTCTTTGTACCCAAAAACGGCGTCAACAACTTCACAATCTCTCCTTTTTAAGAATTTAATTAAATAAAAAATAAAAAATAAAATAAAAGAGAAAGAGAGCTGTCTTTACACAAAAAGAGAAGAAAGAGAGGGGAAGGGAGAGGCAGTATGCACTTTGCCTATATAAAGGCATGCCCTCTACTCAGTTTGGAGAGAGGTGCAAGGAGATCTGAGAGGCTACAAGAGGGAGATAGAGAGAGAAAGGTAGAAGGATACCCCCTCGAGTGGCTGAGAGAGAGAGAGAGAGAGAGAGAGAGAGAGAGAGAGAGAGAGAGAGAGAGAGAGAGAGAGAGAGAGAGAGAGAGAGAGAGAGAGAGAGAGAGAGAGAGAGAGAGAGAGAGAGAGAGAGAGAGAGAGAGAGAGAGAGAGAGAGAGAGAGAGAGAGAGAGAGAGAGAGAGAGAGAGCACCCTCCACCATGGATACTGCTCAACAAGTGTCCAAGTTGTGCAATGGGCTAAATTATCATTTGAACACTTGTTTGGAATCAATGTGCCCAACAAACCTCCAAGATGCTTTGATTCGAGCTACTACAATAGTGCATGAAGTACAATCAAAGCCTAAAAATAATAAGTTCTGGAGCCACAATAACCAGAACAAAGGAGGATTCAAAGGTCAAGCAAAAAGAATCCAAGGCCAATTTCACCAAGGTCAAAAGAAAAAGGAAAAATCTAATGCTGTTGGAAATTTTCTTCCTATATAGGGAAACATGGATGATCTTAGGTGCTTCATTGTAATGAGCTAGGACATTTGAGGAGAGAATGTCCAAAGCTTAGTGGAAACCATCTCCAAGGCCAATTTCGAGGTCAAGGCAGAGCTACCCAAGGTCGTGGTCAAATAGCTATGGCAAAAGGAAGAATTTCAAATATTACCCTTAAAGAGATTAATAAGGAGGAAGACCCTACTATGGAAGAAAATATTGAAAAAGCAAATGTTCATGCTGCATTTCATAAGAAGGGTCCAAATCGTCAATATTCGATAATACATACACCATCTAGCCACACTGAGGTAAATCATTTAAAGTTTTGATTGATTGTGGAAGTACACACTCCTTTATTTCACCCAAGTGTGCTAAGAACTTAGGAATAGATACAATAAATGCATCAAAACTGCTTATGGAATTAACAAATGGAAAGGGAGTACTTTCTACATTGCAAACTGCTAAGGTAGAGTTTAACCTAGGAGGAAACCTTTCAAGTATGAGGTTCAGAGTAATGAACTTAGGAGTTTATAAGTGTTTACTAGGAATGGATTGGTTGATTCCCAATGATGCTCATATCCATCGTGGAAAAGGTCAAGTCACATTTCAGGATTTGAACGGTGAAATAGCAACTACACAAAGTGAATAATGAAAAACTAAGGTTCAATTAGCAAAAGCTTCTCGAATTGTGAAAGACCTGAAGAAAGGATTACCTGTTTATCTAATCAAGCTTAACAAGGTAAATCAAGATGGTCAGATAGAAGAAGAACTATCTTGGTTAAAAGAATACATTGACATATTTTCTGAAGAGCTAATAGAGTTATCTCTCAAAAGAGAAGTTGATCATGAGATCAAACTTATTCTAGAAGCCACTCTAGTTGCAAAAAAACCTTACAAAATATCTATTCTTGAAGCCATCGAACTAAAAGAGCAACTCAAACAGCTTCTAGGACAAGGGTATATTCAGCCAAGTAGTTCACCATGGGGAGTCCTAATATTATTCAAAAAGAAGAAAGATGAAACTCTCTGTCTTTGTATTGACTACCAAGGGCTAAGACAGGTAATAGTGAATAATAAGTAGCCGATTTCGAGGATAGATGAGCTTCTTGATTTTGTCTACAAGGAGCAAGGATCTTTTCTAAGATTGACATTCGGTCAGGATATTATTAGATCATAATCAAGAATGAAGATATTTCTAAAACCTCCTTTAACACGAGATAAGGTCATTTTGAATTCATTGTGATGTCATTTGGGTTGACAAATGCCCTAGCCACCTTCAATAGGGTAATGTAGGGCATTTTCAAACCTCATCTTGATGATTTTTTTCTTGTATTCTTTTGATGACGTCCTAACTTATTCTAAGGAGGAAGAATATCATGAACTACATCTTCGCATTGTCCTAGAGACGATGAGAACACACAAGTTGTATGCCAGAAGAAGAAGAAGTGTGCCTTCTTCAAAAGAAAGATTGAATACTTGGTATTCATAGTGCCTGCTAAAGGTATATCAGTAGATCTTGCCAAGGTCAAAGATGTTCAAGATTGGCTATAGTGGTGAGCTCATGCTCAACTGCCAAGATCGATGAATTGCTTATTGTTCAAACGTTCCAAGCTGAGCACTAATGGCTACCTCACACATGGTTGATGCGCTATCTCTCTCTACGAGTGTAGTGAGCTTACCTCCATGTCCGATTGAGTTTCCTTTTCACGTGAGTACTCCTGTAGCTTCACGATCCAAGTGCAAGCTTCAAGCGAGCTCGATCCTCAAGCTCCACACTTCAAGCTCCATTGCCACGAGCAAGAGAAGAGACGAGAAGATGGTGTGGAGAGGTTCTCCACACCATGGTCCCTTACCCTCACATACTCACTCCCTCACACTTTCACACTCCCTCTCTCAAGCACAAGCTCAAGCAAGCAAGAAGAAGAAGAAGAAGAAGAAGAAGAAGAAGAAGAGCAAGAAGAAGAAGAAGAGAGCTACTTTTGGCCACACACAAGAATGAGATTCTCATTCACTTTTTAACTTCATATACAAAACCCTAACCCTAATTCCCTTTGGGCAGTCATCCCCTTTTTGGTATGGGTGGCTTGGCCCATTCCTCCAACCCTTCTCCTCCTCTTCCCTATTGGCATAGCCTCAACTTGTGCCTCTAACCATTTACAATTTGCACAGGTGAGAGCCCGTTGCACTCTTTTACAAAATAAATCATGATGCACCTTGCCCACTTTTACAAAAGTATTGACTTACACTTTTTCTTGTGTGCCTTGCTCCTTGATCTAGGATCTTTTTGCACTTCTTGTGTTTCTAGATTTTATTTGGCACGTCTTCGTCTTCCATTTCACTTTTGCCTCGGCCTTGTCTTCTATTTTAGCTTTTCCAAATTTTCTACCTTGTTCATTTGAGGGTTAACATTACCCCCCTCCTACACGAGTGTTGGTCCCATGGCACTCGCCGTCATATAGGTAGCATGCTTTGGCATGCACCAAAGAGGTGGATGGAGGGGACTGTTGTGGTTTGCCTTGGAGGGGTTTTGGTGGTGGTACGGATGAAGGTCATTGGGGGCACGTTGTTGGCCTAATTGATTGGCGATAGGGTTGGGGTATTTGGTGATAGGGCTGTTCTTTGTTGGGGGTTGCCTCACTGGCACATGTGTTGATGTTCTAGGAATTTTGCACGTGACAATTCTTTGGTGGGCCTGCATGATGATAAAGGACGAGAGTTCAGAGTTGAGTATTAATGAAGAGCTTGCAATACTTTCACTAGATTCTTCAATACCTGCAATTGAAAACCTCTCATATGGTCCCTCTCTAAATCTTTTGCTCGTAGCACAAGATGTAGTTTGATTAGTTTGGGAGATAGGCCAAACTCTAAGCAAGCCAAGAGACCCAAACTGTGTATAGATTGTGGTGCAGATATTATGTGAGTGCACGTGCATGCTTAGATATTATGTAATTAGAAGACTGCTAGGTATGGCTCCTCATAGCAATGTGTGGATAAAGCGAGGTCAATGGGATGGAAAAGATTGTCGATGTTGAGGAGAAGTATACTTGAAGGCTTCTTGAGACATCATTTGTGATTTTGACAACACAATGTAGCATAATTAAGCTCATTAACACCATAGCTTTTGGTAGAGCTGGTGGCTACTTGTAGTGTTTGAAGAGTATGGTGTACTTTCCATGGTCTTGCATTGCTCACCACTATCAATATATGCCCTACCGTTGACGTGCCCTGAAAAATTGTGGGGGATGTATAAAGGGCTAGGGGACTAGGGACAGAGCCAGCTAACCAAGGTCATTGGATGTACCTAATTTGAGGGACCCCTATGTGCTGTGCTGTGATCATGGGTGCCTTTTCTCTCTCTTTTTTTTCCATATTTTTTTCTTTGTTTTGGATCAAATTAATAAAATCAATGTAATACGTTGAGGCTATCAACCTTTGATTTGGATTGAGAAATGTCGAGATCTAAAGGCTGCGAAAAATGGATATTACAAGGATAATTTTGTTTCTAGCCTCAATGCTAAAAGAACAATTGTTGAGATGAAGAGATACACTTGAGATTTTGCAAACCTCTTTGTAACATGTGAGATATCGAAACAATTGACATAGCAAATGGAGTGATTTGTGCATGGACAAGGGATAGATCATATGATGAATTGAATCTTGGTTGATGAAGAAACATTTGTCATTGTTGGAAGTGTGGCTCCTATGTGGATATAGAGTTTGGCCAAGAAAGAGAGAGCAGCCAATGATTATGCTTTGGCCATGCTTCAAATGCAGTGTGTGCTTTCTATAGGGGTGATTATCTCTTCCTGCAAGGCTTCCATTATGGTTCTTTATTTCTTGGTATTTCTGTCACTTTCTCCATAATGGTTCTTTGTGGGGTTGGTGGTCTTGTGGTGACTTGGACATTGAATGCTTTTACATAGAGACTTGTGTTGTCTTGCATTCACTTGGCAACTCGTGAGAGTCCATGCAAGTCATATGCTTCAACCATAATGAACAAGTGCTTGTCAAAAAGACATCACTTATCTAAATCCCATAGTGTTGACTTCGATGCATATCACTTTGCGCTTGATTATCATTGCTTATGTGTGTGTGCTGGCTTTGCTTCTTTTAGTATTATTTATACATAGTCACAAAACACATTGTTTATTTATGTACATGTTTATGAATCCCTGTCACTTCGTGAGGATAAAAACCAATTATAGAACTTAGGATTGTACTGGAGCGGAGCATACATATCCAATAATTGTGGTAGCTTACTTAGTAATAACAACATATATTTTGCAACATCGAGTAGTATGATGCCTTGTCCGAGTCTACTAGCCACATGTAGCTTCTCCTCAGTGAGAATTTTATCAATTAGAGAGTTCTCTTGGCTAGTTTCAGCTAAGTCCATAACCCAAATGATAGTTAATACTCGAAAGGAAGTTGGTGCCACATAGGTCAGGTCTCTTTGAGACCGCCATTGGGCTAGTCGCTCCTCTGAGATTGCCATAATCTACGCTTCAAGCTTGGCCATTGTAGTGCGGTTTTCAAACCATCATTTGTCAAATTGACTTCAATCCTCTAATTATCACTTTTGTTGCTCTATCTCTAAGAGATTTGGTTGGAAAAGGGCTTTGTTGAATGTTATAGTTAAGCATAGTTCATCGGCTTCCTTGTCAAAGATGAGTTGCATGCGTTCATATAGGATTTTGTCATAGTGCTCATTAAGATATTATTGCTATTTTCCCAGGATAGCCAATATGACAAATATTGGTCAAGCTAATCCCTAGGAAATGTGCCCATGTCTGTAAGGATGTAGGCATGTGCGAATAATTTGAGTTTAGCCTCCAACTTGGTCAAGGACTTTGTGACACTTCTATGTTTGATGAGGGCTTGTTTGATTGCTATCTCATGCAAGGTTCTAGGAGTTTCCCTAGGCTTTAGCATAGCTAGGGGTTCATGCCTAGATGAGTAAGATTGGTCAATGCTAGGATTGCTTATGTCCTCGGGGTTTTCATGTTTCTCATGAGGCTTTGCTACTATTGTGTCATGGTTCTCCTTAGATATGACTGGTATAGTTTAGTCAACATGTTGTGACAATGTTGTATCCACTCTTGACTGGTCCATGTAAGTTCTGCTGTGTTGTTGGTGGATTGAGCATTGCAAGCAACTATTGATGGTAATGGTTGCTTTGATTTATTAGAACACACGGATGTGTCTGAGGTTTCATCGCCGTTAGGAGAGATGGAAATGGGTTCATTCACAGGTGGACTCAATGCTTTATTCCTTAGCTCTTCAGCACTCTTCGTCTCAACTTTCCTCATGTCTACAGCCACTTGCAACTGTCATTATTTTTGTTGTTTTCTCCTCTTTTTCTTGGGAAATCGAGGTGTATCCTTTAAAGACTCAAAACCTTGAACTAGGTCAGCCCCCATTGATGTGCTTGGTTGGGCCTCAACATTCTCTTTTCTTGGCGTGTCCTCATGGGACATAACTGCGGCTTGTTGAACAACCTCGCTAGGTTGTGAGGGTACAACTGCCTCTCTTTTTGGAGAGTCTAGTTCTTCAACTAATTCCCCTCCATTTAGTTGCTCTAGACTCTTGTCCTTACCCATTGGAACATGCCTCTGTTGCTTCTTATTAGAGCAGGTATTGTGTTTGGAGTTGTTTTTCTCTTGCTCTAGAGGTTCGAGTGACTCTAGTGTAGAGTCAAGAGACGGTTTAGGGTTCCTATTATGTAGGCTTGGACAAAACCAGTTGAAGAAGTCAGGGTTGTATTGATGGGAAACATAGAGATCTAGGATTGCAGGGTCTTGAATGAGGTAGAAGACATATGCGCTAACATCAAGTACCATGCTCTCTACTCCTAGTTTGCTAGCCATGTGTAGATCTTCTTCTAGAAGCAATTTATCATATAAGGGATGTTTTTGGATAGTGGCAGAAAGTTGGACCTCATGGACCATTGCCAACACTCTTAATGAGATCCGGGCAATGTATGTGGGATCATGCATTAATGTCCAAAGGGCTTTCCTTTGCTCAGCGAATGTCATTAGCTTGTGGCCAAATTTGGCTACCAAAATTTGGTTGGAGTACCATTTCTACACAAAGTTTCCTTGTCCTTTCCCTTTTGCTTGATTGCTTTGAGCTTTTCCTTGTTTGTCTCACATTGAGTAGTATATAGAGTGAGGGTATTAAGTGCAATTCTCTAGCTATGGCTTTTGGGATGTCCTTTATGACTTCTTCAGTGACAGCTACATAGCGGGAGAAAACATGTTGTTGCTCATCCCAAGTCAAGGGTTTGACTATGAGCTTTGTATGCTTTGGTGTTGGCCTTCCAATGTCCACATGGACATACACACATGTGATGGTTCACTTATTTAGATCAAGCATCACTTGAGAGCTAGTCATGGTGGATTGCACATGCATATCCTTAGGTTGAGATATAGGGGTGGTGTCATGTCCCACACCTTGGTCATTTGGAAGCTTAGATGGATATAGAGATTGGGATTGAGCAGTTGTACTTGACGACTACTATTGTGCTTTGTATGTCTGTTTAGGGAAAGCGGGTGTAGGAGATTTGGGGCCCCTAGATGGACTTGGCATGGCGGCTGGAAGATTTACTCATGGCTGCTAGACAATTCTGCCATTTGCTTTGTTGAGCAATAAGCCTTATCATGAGCAACGCTACACCTATGGTAATCATTATCCTCTTGGGAAGTCAAAGGTTCCTTAGGTACTAGTGGTCTTTGTACACACTCGACGGTTACATATGATATCCACTTGTTAAGCATGCTAGGGTGAGGATCTACCTTTCAAATAGTCATGTTTGGTTTCTTGACTTCAATCATGAGGGACTTAGTCACTCCAATGTTTTTGACTCGAGACTTGGATTTTTGTTTAGATTTTTTCATGCGCTTCTTCACTTTTGATACGGTTTGACCTTTAGCTAACAAAGGTGGTTTAATAGCAGGGGGCTTTGGTACCCAAATGTTAACCTCAAATCAGAATGGCAGAAAAATAAAGGAAAAAGGGTAAAAATAAAAAAAAGAGAGCAAAGGCATAGAGGCAGTCTCAAAAACTAAACTGAGGTAAAAAGAGCAACTTTAAAGGAAAGGCGCCTCAAAAACTCTAAAAACTCTTGTAAAAGAGCAACAGGCTCCCTCCTGTGCCACTTGTAAAAGAATAGACGGGTATAGGCTTAGGGCATGAAGCAAGAAGAGGGAATTAGGAAAAGGAACCTTACCACAATGGCCGGTCATGTAACAAGGGATGCGAGCCCCTGGGGGTTTTAGGGTTTGTATATATAAAGTTCAAAAAGTGAATGAAAGCTCATTCTTTGGTGTGTGGTTAACAAGAGTCCTCTCTTCTTCTCTTCTTCTCTTCTTCTTGCTTGTGTGTGCTCTTGAGGGAGGGAGTGTGAGAGTGTGAGGGAGTGAGTGAGTGTGTGGAAGTGAGGGATCAAGAGGATGAAGCTCTTCACCATCTCCTCTTTTCCTTTCCCCTCTCTTCTCTTCTCTTCTCTTACCTTGCATGTGGCTATGGAGAATGGAGCTTGGAGATGGAGGAGGCTTGAGGATGCTTGAGCTAGCATCTAGGATTGTGGAGCTACGACTTGTGTGAGAGAGGAGGCAACTTGTTTTGGCATCAAGGTAAGCTCACTACCCCCCGAGAGGATTGACGACTCGTCAGCTAGGTGAGAGATAGCCATGAGAGCTCGCTTGGAACGCTTGAAGCAATAAGCAGTTTGTGGGTCCATTAGCCTCAACTCGTTAGCCTCGACCCATTATCCTTGGCCCATTCGACTTACACCACTTAGCCCTCGGCCCACTCGACTTGGCCTTCGGCCCTCGGCCCATTTGAACTAGTTACCATTCGGTCCTCAGCACGGGTCTTCGACTCGTCGTCCAAGTGAATTCACTCAACCTACAACCCCATTCGGCCCTCAGCCCCCGTCCGAGTGACACACTCGGGCCCTACAACTTGGACGAATAACCCAAGGACGGACAAGATGGCCAGACATGGGTCAACATGCCTACTAGGCCTAAAACAAAGCGAGAGGGTGCGTAAGTCGTTTAGACACTTGTTTTCTGCACTCACCCTGAATTCCCACACCTAAAGTGCACTTAAGGACAACAGAAAACTTGATTGAGCACAAGTACATGAGAAAGAACACACACATATTGAGGAGAGGTAAATTGAGAATTGGACGCAATAAGTCAAGGAACTCACTCAAATAAACACCTCAAGGAACCCACCACTAGGACAAGATCCCAAGACATAGATAGACAACCAAGGTACAGGTCCTAAGCACTAGAGAAGTGGATCTCACCAACTTGTGAAACTTGATCGACAGCTTGGTGGAGCACGAGAATGCAATCATGTCAGAGGAAAGCTTAGACCACAGGCCAACGAGGAACTTGACTTAGGAGTTTTTCCAGAGGTGATTCGGCAGCGGGTAAGTAGCTACGATGCGCATGCTTGATATGGGCACCGTGGTAGAACAACAGAAGCCATCATAACAAACTTGGAGGAGGAATGGAAGCTAGCCCACAAGGGACTACAAGGCATAGTGAAATACAACCAAGATCAGGGTGCTAGGAGCTTAAGGCAGAATGTAGAATTGCGTGAGGTACAGCGGGTGCTGAACGTGGCAGGTGGGAATCAAACCGATCACGAGAGAGCCTTGGAAGGAGACTTGACATTGAGTGAGCTTCTCATGAAGCGATTGCTCGATAATACCGCAGCGGACCAAAGTGCTACGACACTAGCGATATCATTACTAATAGGATTAGGAATAAACCAAGTCTCTAAGGACCAGTCAAGAATCCCAATTGTTGCAAAGCAACTCAATCCCATGACGGCCCACACAGCTTCGTAGAGCAATTCGAGCAAGTCTGCGAGGCCAACGGCCTCACGAACTTGACTCAACGCTCTCAAGCATTCAGGCTTTGCTTAGGCGACAAGGGTAGGACTTGGTATACGAGTCTAGATGCTGAAGAACAAGTGGATTTTAACAGCCTCAAAAACCTCTTCATCAAGAGATTCTCCGAGCCTGGATACTTTGACAATCTACTAGTGAGACTGATGAATGTCAAGTAGAAAGAGAAAGAGGACATTTGCGACTATGTCACCCATGTGAGGAGCCTCTTCAAGAGAATCCCCATGGGCAAACGACCTACCGAGAGGGTAGTGTCCACTGTATTTATCAGTGGAATACGGAGTGAGGAGCTGTATAAGGCCTTGGTAGGTAATTCGAGCTTGCAGTGAGACTCGATAGCTAGGGTGTTTGAAGAGGCCATTTGAGTGGATGACCAGTTGAAAGAGCAGAGCTCTAGGAGCTCAAATTTAGAAGAAACCAACTCGCAAAGTTCAGAGAGAGCATTAGCCTCTAGTGAACGATTAGGTCCAACAGCCCAGGACAAGGGGAAGGCCTCCGCTGAGACAAACCAAGACTTGACTGAGATGAAAATGGAGATAGTAGAACTGCAGGATATGTTGAGACAACTAACGTGCCCGCATGTACAATTCATGTATTGTGGTGAAAACCACTTGCCGGTCGAGTGTCAAGACCCTAGGTCACGACCTTGCGCTAATTGCGGTAGATTTGGTCATGACGTTGCACATTGCAGATTACCAAGAAGACTCCCTTATTCATAGCCCTACAGCCAGCCATACCTAGCGAGCAGACCCCAACAATTCTTCGGAAGGGGGGCCCAATTGGCCCTTCTCGCATCTAACGATGTTAAACTGGCTGTTCCTGGAATGGACATAAATCCTATAGGTATACCAAGACCGCCTGGTCCCTACATGACTCATCCACCAACTAACGCGCCAGTCCACTATGTGGAGGAGCCAAGCGAGGAAGAGACTTATGTATACCCATACGTCTCACACGACGTTGAGGGAAATGCAGTCCTTATGGACTATCGGCTAGTGCCTATAATGGTGTTAGGAAGAGGCCGAGGTAGAGGCCTAGGAGGGCAGATGCAGGATCCAATCATATGTTGGACTTGCGGTCATCCATGGCATGTCTCATCACATTGCCTTGAACGGGAGCAACCAAATAGAGATAAGACAGACCTAAGGTGTCCAAAGTGCGGAATCACTCACCTCTTCATTGATTGTCCCAAGCAAAAACCATCCTCAAGTTCAACCAACATGCCACTTGTCCCATTGGGGCTGTTTGGTGTCAAGAATCTCAATGGGGAGGCCACACCTATTCCATTGCATGTCATGACCCGAGCACAGATGAAGCAGGCCGGTATATCATCGCCAGATTTGAGCAACCTCGATGCAGCCTCGATCGGGAAGAAGAGCCGTAGATGGAGAAAGAAGAAACCCGAGGCTAAGATCAAGTTGAAAACCGAGACTGCCACCACTCTACCTGTTGGAAAGAAGGTCACTAACATGAAGATAGAAACCTCAGCCCCCAAGACGGTCGAAAAGGGAAGTGCTAGGGTAGGGGAGTATCCGCATCCTAAGCACCAACTAGAGGCTATCGAGAAAGTGAAGGAATGGGTAAGAGAGGCCCTAGAGGACGAGATCAAAGATCTCTCCAACATAAGCATGCCAGTCTCACCCCCTCGACTGAAAGCGAGAGATGCAATTGCGTCAAGTGGTACCGCTTAGGCAAAGCCTCAACTCTACAGCCCAGCAAATCAGTCACGGCCATTGGCCAGAACAATCTGGAATAGGAGAAAGATAAGCAGTCAACAACCTCCTTACCACACTGGTGACCATCCCAGTGACGTTGAGCTTGGGAGACCTGCTAGGCAGCATTCCACCCTATGGCAAGACCTGAAGCAGTGGATTGAAGGATCACAAGAGCAAGCTACCGTAGACCTACACAACCGTGATGTAGAGATGCAAATACCAAGTTTGACACTGCACTCTATGCCTAAGTCCTTGCACGTTAATGCCTTCGGGGAAGGAACCGAGACGCATGCGGTCCTCCCTGTCTTAGCCTTGGGTGACACAACTCGAAAAGGGATTTTAGACATAGGAGTGGGGGTTAGTGTACTGAGCCACATAGTGCTTCACATGTGGGGAAACCCGCTTGTGTGGAGACCGCCAGGTTCAATGTCACACTAGCAAATGGTATGAAAGTGAAACCATTCGGGGTACTTAAAAACTGGCCATTAAAGATCACAAGTGTCTAGTTCTCAGTCGACTTTATAGTCATGAAGGGAGTGGACTACGATCTCCTATTAGGCTAACCTTGGATGTGCAATGCTAGAGTCATCAAGGATTGGGGTAATGGCTTAATCTTCCTAGGCAATAGAATGAAAGCTATGAGGGTAGAGATGGACATGTGGGAAACCTCACCAGTCGACTTGAATGCTATCTCCGCGATGCTTAAGGGTAATGCTCAGGTCAAGAAGTCCTATGGGCCCTTGACCAAGTATATCACATGTCTGGAGGATGAGCGAGACTGGATGCATGTCCTTGCTACAATCGACGTGCCATTCTCAGATCATGAGGCATACGAACAAGCCATCTAGACAGTTGGTAAGACAACAGACACACCCTCCACACCAGTCTGCATGATGGCAGGAACCCATTGTGGGTGACCTAAGCTTGTTACATTCCAAGTGCCAATTAACAAGAAGGAACTCCAAGAGATTCTGGAGTATTTGACTGGCACGCTAGCTGGCAATCCGACAACAAACTTCAAGCCATTCCAAGATTTGCTAGATGGACCTAGGTGGCAATGGACCATGGTGCATGACTTAAACCTCATGTACAATTGGGCCCTAGTCTCTGACCAAAGATAAGAGTTGTGCCAAAACCTAGTAGATGATGAGCAGTCGGATGAAGATGATTCCAAGAACGAGTACGAAGACTGTCATTCCTTCAGTGACACAAGTAAGGGTGAAATAGACATGGTGGAATACAACACTGAGGGATGAGAAATAGAACAGATATGAGTGGACTCTAGGCCACAAAAAAAGGGTGTCTTTAGGATGGAACGAGGGGTCATGCGCATGGAATGTGACCGTGCACATGAGCCATAGACTTTGAACAGATAGGCCTAACTCGACCAGGTACTAGAACAAAGTCACCCTCTAAGCTGTGACCGCCAGGAGAAACCACCTATTTTAGCAAAAATGATGAGTTTGATTCTAAGTCAGAAGTGAGCTTAGATAGTGACCCGAAGATACCTTGACCATCCAAGACCAGACACACCAAGGGGGATCTACTCGTCCACCTGAGCGCAGACGGTTGAAGGAAGATAGGGAAAAACAACATAGGGGTGCACAAACAGAGAAGCCAAGAAAGCGGCAGGATCTCTTGAGGAGATTTACGAAGTTCAAGAAAGGCAGCAGGGTAGTAATCTTGTTGGGTGCCAAACACCAAGGGCAAACGAGTGAACCCATCGAGGGACCAACCAAGGTCAAGGAGATGAACCTAGCACATGAAGAGGAGGCACCCCGACCGGTCTCAATTGCCGATGACTTGACTGAGGAAGAGGAGACAAGTCTTGTTGCTCTCTTGAGAGAGTATACAGACGTGTTCACTTGGTCCTTGGAGGAGCTTAAGGGGGTGGATCCAAGTGTAGTGACTCATAACATACCCATGACACCAGACACAACACCAGTCAAGCAGCGACCATACCCGATGAATCCAAAATACGCTCATGCAGTCAAAGAGGAGATTGACAAGCTGATGAAAGCAGGATTCATTTACAAAATCGAGCACATGAATTGGGTGTTGCCCATAGTCATAGTGATGAAGAAGAATGGAAAGATTAGAGTGTGCGTCAATTACAAGAAGGTGAATGCTGCCACTAAGATAGACAACTACCCATTGCTGTACACCGAGCACATGCTCGAAAGAGTGGCAGGAAAAGAGGCCTACAACTTTCTAGACGGCTTCTCTGGATACAATCAGGTGCAAGTGCATTCTGTCGACAAGCATAAGACTGCCTTTGCCACCGAATGGGGCATCTTTGCTTACATGGTCATGCCCTTTGGGTTGACTAATGCCCCAGCCACCTTTCAATGCCTCATGTGTACCATATTTAAAGACATGCTTCGCAAGGAATTGGAGGATTTTGTGGATGACTTGTGTGTTCACTAGACCTGGCGAGAACACTTAGGCAAACTTCGAGCAGTCTTTGAGCGGTGTCACCTATATCGTCTCTCCCTCAACTCCTTAAAGTGCCAATTCTGGGTGAAACATGGGTGCATCCTAGGGCATGTGGTGTCGAAGAACAACATTGCCACTGACTTCTCGAAAGTCAGGGTTATTGTTGATCTTCTGCCCCCAATCAACTATAAGGGAATTCAATGCTTCTTAGGCCATACGAGGTACTATTGACAGTTTGTGCTACACTATGCATTGATTGCTAGACCTTTGTATAAGCTATTGATCATTTTCGAATGGACTGAAGCATGCCAACAAGTGTATGAGGAATTGAAAAGGGCTCTGACTATTGCACCAATCTTGCGAGCCCTAGATTGAACCATTACCTTCCACATACATATTGATGCTTCGAAATTTGCCGTGGGGGTAGTACTGTGCCAACCTGGCAAACACAACCTTGACTATCCATTGAGCTTTGTTAGCAGACAACTCACTAAGACCAAAATGAACTACTCAATGACTGAGAGAGAAGGCTTAGCCATGGTATTTGCTGTAAAAGAGTTTCAATATTATCTTTTGGCTACGCTTTTTACTTTCTTTGTGGACCATCAAGCCTTGTTGTATCTAGTGAACAAACTTTGCGCTACAGGATGCATAGCTCGATGACTCCTTTTGCTTTTAGAATTCGACTTCTTTGTGGTGGTACGGAAGGGAAAGCAACACTACATGGCTGACCACATGTCATGCATTCCCACGGGAGAGGCCGCTGGACAAGGCATTACCGATGAATTGCCAGACGCACATTTGTTCAACCTTTCCATCGAAAGAGATTTATTCAAGGTTGATCTAACACCATACTGGGCAGATGACATCATCCACATACTGGAGCACGGACTGCCTGAGCGGCCAATAGAAAAGGCATGACTTAGGCAACTTATCCTCAAAATTCAACCCTATCAGTTGATAGCAGGCCACTGTATAGGTTAAGGCAAGACGGGTTACTGCATAGATGCATATGCGAGCATGAGATGCACGATGTGCTCATAGAGGCGCATAGCAGGATTGTTGGAGGACACTTTAGCGAAGACATAATAGCCCGCAAGGTGCTATAGTCTCAACTGTGGTGACCCACGCTTTTCCGTGATGCAGCACGTTTTGTTAAGCATTACGAGTGTCAATGGACAAAGGTACCGATTCACAAGGATCAAATGAAGTTAACCCCAATCATTGCATGATAATCCTTCAAAAAGTGCAAAATCGACTTTGTAGGACCCATTAGTCCTGCGACACAGTATTCGCAGGCCAAATATATCATTGTGGCCCACAGACTACCTTACAAAATGGGCGAAAATGAGAGCGATATGAAAAAATGATGCTAGAATGATTGCCAAGTTCTTATGGGAACATGTGATCTCATGGTTCGGTTGCCCCATCAAACTAGTCAGTGACCAGGGCACACACTTTATCAATGAAGTGATAGTGCATCTTGTATTCACCTTTCTGATCATCCATCGAAAATCATCTTCATACTACCCTCAAGCACACATACATGAAAAATCCACAAATAAGATCCTTGTAAATGTCCTGACCAAGGTAGTCTCTGCTCACGCAGCGACTGGGATAACAAGCTGATGGCAGCCTAGTGGGCTTACTATACAGCTTATAAAATGGTTGTTGGTCAGACTCCCTTTAGGTTAACCTATGGCACAGAGGCAATTCTACCAGTAGAGTTTTTTGTCCCTAGCCTGAGAATAGCACTTCAAGAACGGTGGGAAGGGAAGGAGGCATGGACGCAACACTTGGTTGAGCTTGAACGCCTCTTGAAAACATGCCTTCTAGCCACTCATGCACTCGTATGTGAGAAGGCACGATGCAAGAGTTGGTTTGACAAGAATGTCAAAATAATGTGACCTTGAACAGGGAAACTTAGTGCTCTAATACTCAGTTAAAGGACACTAGCAAAAAATGAAGTTTAGAGGTCTTGGGCCTTTCAAGGTTTGTGCAATCAGCCAAACCAGCAACGTTGAGCTCGAGACTCTAGACGGCGAAGCCATCGGCTTCTTTAATGGTAGTCACATTAAAAAGTACTACTCTCCCACACATCCGTTGCATGAGCCACCAATGTTGGAACCCCCTATCACCGTACGAGTCGCCACAATTACAAAAATTAGTGATGAGGATGAGGAAGTCATAGAACCCGCATACCTCCACATCATGGTCACTGCCAAGCAAACATGCGCTTTCAATGCCTTGATCGACGAGGGAGCAGACTTCAATGTCTTAACTTACAATCATTGGACCCAACTTGGTAAACCACCACTATAGCCCACTAATGCCCAATTAAACCCATATGGGAGCTGCTCATACGCACTCCTTGGCAAGTGTAAGATCGCTGTTGCTATCAAGTCTGAGACTATACCAATGATCTTTTACGTGTTGCCAAACACTAAAAATGCGGACATAGAGTCACTCCTAGGGCAAACCTTCAAGAAGCAAACTCGCTGCAATGTCGATTATGAGTCGCAGCGCATCCACCTCGCCATAGGCAATGTCCGTATTGATACAACCTTTGGCAAGGGCTACACGATCTTGTTAAAATTTGCAAGGCCACTGGTAGAAATACTCATAGCCAAGTCTATGGAGGGGATAGGGCTTAGCCACCATGCACCAAGCCTCATGGGCCATCGCTCACAATGGCAAAAGCTAAGGCCCAACAACCCGAGTTTCAATGGAGGCCTAAACAACCATGACCGCCGCCTAGGAGTAGATGCCCACATCGTCGTAACTCAAGAAACTCTAAACCTAGGAGGCCGAGATGTAGTTACAAAAATCAAAGCATGATCAAAAGATGGGTTCCTAAAGCCCTCTTGCATGTGCAAGGATACTATGAGGGGAATGTCTGGCTACGGATCCCTAAGGCCAGAGTGGCCCATGGCATCACTCAAATGCTACCCTCTTGTTTAATCACCCCAAGCCCTGTGGAACCTCAAAACCAGAAGCCGCAGCGTTTCTCAAGCTTGCCTCCTACCAAATCACCCAAGCATGAGCTTCGAAGAGTTGAGAAAGACTATTGGTCCCAACCCCAAACAACATTACCCCCCCTTCAACCCCTGCTAATGACGATAAGACTTGCCAAACCCAATCCAAGTGGAGCAGTCTATCTGTAGCAGCCACTACTTCGACGCTTATCCAGGGACTCAGCCACTGCTTCATGGGCAACTACCACCATCTGTCGCTGCACTTACTAGCCCCATCAATCCCCAGCCACCTACTGGCCTTAAACCATCTTATGAGCAGAAATCATTCTTAACACTAGCCGTAGACCTAGCCGAAGACACAAGGGATGACGTTATTGCTTATCTTAGGCGCTTGGATGCAACATTCATGTCATTGGCTCTAAGTTATGATCGCTTGGACTTAGGCCTGCTGCAAGAGCCCTTAGTGACGGAAGTTTGCACGATGCCTTGTTCCTGGGAAACATTCGAATTTGCCTTTGTCAAAACACCCCATTCAACTGCCGAGTTGCTACGCGCTGAGATATCAAGAGACCAAGCCATCAAACAAGGCCTCATTTGATCCTAGGAAGGATTCTTCTCAATCTGGAAGGGGTACGAGGGTAGCATGAAGGTGAATAGGGTGATGGTGAATCAAATTAAAACCAATCAAGATCAAGTGAACGCAATAAACACCTAAGAAATAGGTGATATAGGAGGGATATCACAAACGAAGTCTGAAGAAAAGAATTTGTATTGGAGTTTAATGCTGTCATTCAACAAACATAAAATCTTTCTTTTCAGCAAATTCTTGTATGTATAATAATTATAGCACTAATGGGAAGTATGGTTCCTCAGGAACGAGAGATGTCGCAACAAGACCTGGCCCATTGACTTCCCTTCACAGAAGAAGAGAGAGCGCAATACAACATCAGCCTGGAAAATCGAGCTTATTGTCAGCTAAAATTCTGTAGCATTCACAACCTTGAGAAGATGGTGGCCAAGGAGCAGGCCGCAAGGAGGATAGTGGAACAGTGCCACCTCCACAAGTACCTAGAGAAGTTTGCATAGGAACCTGACCACACGAAGTGTGTGGAGTTATTGAGAATGTACAACCCTGACCAAGAGTGTGGAATGGTGATGGTGGGAAGAGGGAACAATGTGTGGCAAGTGTAGGTACCACTAACCCAGGCCTTGGTGGAGAAAGCACAGGGTCCGGAACCTAGGGTGGAGAAAAAACGTAAAAGGGATGTGTATGACCTGTTGAAGATGAATAGGGAAGAAGAAGACAAACGACGGCATTAGCTTATAAGACATCCCCAATGCTAAGATTCGCCTACAGGCAAAGTTGGTGCATGGCCTTTTCTTGAGCCAATGCTACAATTTCCTGTTGCACCGGATTAGTGTACCTATGGTAGAGAATGTGGCAGCCCGCACCCTGGACGAGGTGGATTGGAATGGCTATGTGCACAAAATAATAGACCAAGAGGCCAAAGCACTAGCCTTGGGCAACAAATAGGCAGGTGGAGAGTCCCCCTCATCTAAGAATACAGAGAGGAAGAAACCCTCCTCGAAAGCCTCCTTCATCGGGTATGGAAGCATACTGACGGCCATCATCCAGGAGGCTGTGAAAGAGGCCCAACAAGGAAGTAAAGGAGAAGATGAGACCCTAGATAGGTCTCTGACCCATAAAAAAAAGGAGCAATCAAGCGACCAAATAGAAACCAAGACAAAGAATGAGGAGCGGGAGGCTCAATCCGAATGAAGAAAAACAAAGGAGTTCACTGGGAAGGAAACTCAGAAGAAGAAACAGAAGGCGGGCAGGAAAAAGGAAGAAGAAGATCTAGAAAGAGTAAAAAAGGAATCCCTGAGAGAGGCGGTGGAGTGGAAAAGAAGGAGAAGGAAGAAACTGAAAGGTTGGCTGAGGAGGCAAGGAACATAGAAGAAGAGAGAGAAAGAAGAGCTAGGAAAAAGGAGGTAGAGTTGAGAAGACAAGAGGAAGAAGACATGGCCAAAGAAATTCGCTGGTCGATAGAACAACACAACCAACTTGATGGCCTAGGGACCTTAAGTCCACCTAGGGAGGATAGATCCAGCTTAAGTGCACAAGTACCTAAAGCCATATTGTCCACGGTCATCGAGGGCAAGCGTAAGGCCCCCCTCCATCCCATCTGACCCCCTTGGTACCCGACAACAAAGCCACCACTACCATCCCTAGCATCCTGGCTAGCACTGACATGGACAACTTTGTGGCGTGGATGCAATACTTTATCAATAAGGAACTAGCACAAGGAAGGAGCGGCGAGGCCACAGCCACCGGCCACAAAAGGCCAACTATGGATGCCGAATCTAGGCAAGAGCCAAAACACCAAAAAATGGAAGCCTTGACCACCCTAATCCCCACCACCATGATGCCGCACGCAAATCATGACGAATACATCGATTAATTACTCTCATAGTTAGAAAGGTCAAGGGCAGAAAGGAGGATTGTGGTGGCTGAGCTGGAGGCAGAAAGGGAAGCGGTAGCGGCCTTCTTGCTCAAAATAACAAAGCAAGTGGCTGCGCAACAAAAGGACATTCTTGACCTGAAGAGGAAACTGAAGACCAAAGAAGAAAAGGAGCAAAGTTGTTGGCGATAGCTCATAGATGAAAATCAAGAGCTCGAGAAGATGCAAAAAGAAATATGACCTATTGATCATGCAACGAGGATCTAGCAGCAAAGATAGGGCGAATCAAGCAGGGCATGAAGGGGTTTACCGCAGGGGAGGAAGGGAGAAAAGAGGAAGAGGAGCACCACCACTGAGAAATGGAAACAATGACTGAAAGGCTGAGCCTTGAAAGAGAAGAACAGGAGTGAATGGGCAGAGAGTTGGAAGATCAGCAGTGAAGGCTCACAACCTTGGTGCAAAGACAGGGAGAAGGCATGGAAGAGATGAAGAAAAGGGCTAAAGTGTGGGTAGGCCAGAATGATCAAAGAGTGAAGACCTTGGCACATCGCCTAGCTCTAGTGGAGAAAGAGAAAACCCTAGCAAAAGGAAGAGCAAAGGCAGCCCAAGTGGCCTTCCACACTCAACAACAAATCTTCTTGAATACCTTGATGGATGCCACACATGAGGAAGAAGGGGAATCCGTGGAGGCAGTGAAAAAGAAATTAAGCATAGAGCTCAGAGCCCTACGAGCAAGGCTACACATGCCCTCCCAACCCATTGCAGTGGGGCTAAGCCCAGGGAAACACCGTAGATATTTGCTATCAGTCGGCCTAAACCCCCAAGAAATTGATGCCTTAGGATTCGTAGAAGGGATGTAACAGCAAGAGTGCCCAAGGAGTGAGACAGAACTGCACATCGACCTAGGTGAATTCGAAGAAGAAGTGGTTCCACAATCCCCTTCACCTCATCCTGAAGGGAAAGGGCAGCCACTAGACGCATCTATAGACATAAAAACCACCTTGAGGGAGAAGAGGAGGAAACTGGTGGAAGAAGACAGATAAAGATTAAGAACTAACCCTATGGCCCAACCCTCTGTACCCCTCCCGCCATGCCCAAATGACATGCCCCCCAGTTTTCATGCGGAGCTCATACTTTGGGAGAAATAAGAACGGGAGAAGCAACCCTTCACCTTCAGCTTCCTCACCCCCAATGCCCTCCGCAGAGTTCTCCCCACCAAAATAGTGGACGAGGTGATCAATGTCAGAAGCCGCCTGAGCCAATAGTGGCTGAAGGAAAGAGAGAAGAATCCCACCCTCTGGGGCATCGAGGATGCGGAATACTGGTAGAATAAAGTTTTTGAAGTGCCTCGGTCCATGCCGAATACGAGTGCCAACCACTGTGGCAAAGGTGCATCTGTGATGACAATGTCTTCACATGGATGGCCTTCTGTAACACTCTTCCTTCAGAAAGGAACAACCCTACCTACATGGCATACCCTCAACGAATATGAGTAGACTTTGATGCAAACACTCACGATCATTATGACTTTTCTGTAATATACAACCCATGTACCACCACTTTAGCCTAGGCCCTCACCTTCACCTCTGATAGCTTAGATGCCACCTTGACACACTTTATCGCCGATTTCTCCTCCTACTCGGATCCCGCCTTCATCACCACTTGTAACTATCTTAGGCTCCTAAAAATCCTACTTAGGCAAGACCCCACCCCGGCCAAATGCGGCCTTCCCCCACTCTTTTTTTTATCCTAACACAATCAATAGTTGCGTGATGACTTGCCTCATGATGCGGGCCAGCCTCCTCCCTTCCTTTTGCATTGTTGTTCTTGAAGACTTGAGCGACAACGGGTTCACTTGCTGCAGTTGTGGAAGCTTCTGCTCAACATCCAAGACACACGGACCGCTTATTGTTTCAAGCGTTCCAAGCCGAGCACTAATGGCTACCTCTCACATAGCCGACACACCATCCATATCTACGAGTGTAGTGAGCTTACCTCCATGCCGTTCGAGTTACCTCCTCTCCTGCGCACTCCGGTGGCTCCACGATCCAAGTGCAAGCTTCAAGCAAGCTCCATCCTCAAGCCCCATGCTCCAAACTCCATCACCATAAGCAAGAGAAAAGAAGAGAAGAAGAGAGGAGAAGATGGAGAGCTTCTCCACCCCACGGTCCCTCACCCTCACACACTCACTCCCTCACACTCTCACATTCCCTCTCTCAAGCACAAGCTCAAGCAAGCAAGAGCAAGAAGAAGAAGAAGAAGAGGAGAGCCACTTTTTGCCACACACAAGAATGAGCTTCTCATTCACTTTTCAACTTTATATACAAAACCCTAAATCCCTTTTGGATGGTCATCCCCTTTTTCCCTTTTTTACATGGACGGCCATGGCCTAGGCCCTTTTCCCATTGTCCCTCTATCTTCCTAGCTTCCTTTTCACCGCCCGTCTACATTTACAAATTGCACGGGTGAGAGCCCGTGACGCTCCTTGAATTAAACCATGATGCGCTTGCGCTCTTTTACAAAAGTTTTGACTTGCACTTTTCCTTGTGCGCCTTTGTCTTCCGTTTCTCTTTGCCTTGGCCTTTGTCTTTGTCTTCTATTTTTGCTTTCTGGATTTTCCACTGCCTGGCACTCTTGCACAAGATTTCAGGGTGTGCCTTTGTATTTTTAAATACACCTTTCCCCTTTTTCATTTGCCTTGGCTTTTTTTAAGGTTGCCGCTGCGCTTTTGGCCTTTTCTTCTCTTCTTTCTTCTGTCGGGCTACCTTTTTTCCGCCTTTTCCCTGCGTCTTTTTAGTTTCCTTTTGCTTTCTTCATGTTGGGGTTAGCATTACCACCTCCTAGATGAGTGCTAGTCCCGTGGCACCCAGCATCGCAGGTAGCAGGCGTTAGCATGCACGAAGACGTGGGTGGCAAGGGCGTCTGTGATTGCCATGGCAGAGTGTTGGTAGAGGTGGGAAGGAAGACCGTTGAGGGCACGTTGGTGGGTTAAGTGGTAGGTGGTAGGGCAATGGGAGTTGGGGGTAGGGCTGTTCTTTGGGGGGTTTCTCTGATGGAGTACAATGGTAAGTTTGCAAGGTGATACAGAGGGGAATGCAGAGTTGAGTGTTGATGAAGATGGAACAATACCCTTGTTGGAGTCTTTAATACATGCAATTGAAAACCTCTCATAGGTGATTTCTCCCTAGGGGCAGTGCTAGTCTTCTTTATCGTGCACAATACATAGTTCAATTAGTTTGGGAGACAGGTCGAACTCTAACAAGCTGAGAGTATCGTCCTCTACTTGAGGACCCAAATTGTGTATATACTTTGGTGTAGATACTATGTGAGTGCTCATGCATACTTAGATATTACGTAGGTAGAAGACCGCAGGCTGGTTTCTCATAACGTCGTGTGGATAAAGCAAAGTGGTCCATGGTGGAAAGAAGTACATGTGAAGGTGGGGGGCAACATCCTGTGCATTGTGATTGCACTACAAAGCAGGATAGAACACAAGGATACTGTACTATTCGTAGGTGGTAGACATTGGGCTTGTGAGATGAGGACGGTGTACTGTTCATGGCCATTCGCGCCGTGCTTGCCCCAGGTGATTGCAATGGAATTAAGGCAGAGTGCAAGAGAGAATTGTGTAAATGGGTCAGGGTGACATGTCTAACCATAGGTGAGACAAGCTCACTTAGGTCTGTCCTGCCCTTGATGTGCCCTGAACTATTGTGGGGGGTGATAGGGGCCCAGGGGACTAGGGATGGAGCCAGCCGACTAAGGGCATTGGACGCACCTAATTTGAGGACCCCTAGGTGCGGTGCTGTGATCGTGGGTGCTTCTTATTTTTTCGGTTCCTTGTTTTTTTTACAACCATTGCAATATGCTGAGGCTATGAGCCTTTCAGTGGGTTGGGAAATTTCAAGCCTCGAAGGCTCAGGAAATGGATATGACAATGATGATTGTGCCCTAGTGTCGTTGTTAGGGGAGCCGTTGTTGCGATATTGGTGTGATTGCGGCAGCACCCATTGTGAGCTCACTGTAGAGCTGGGCTTAGGCAGGGTGAGTCCGAGTGGTTAGGCGACTAGGGCTCTACTGGTGTGGGGCTCCCATGAGGTTGGGCTGGGAACATGTCGGCCGAGACATGAATGGCATAGTCTTGGGCTGCCACCGTTTCCAAAATGCCTTTGAACAATTCATTAAACTCTTCCTTGTCCCAAGTTGCCCTTTCTACCCTTGAGCGCTTGGTGCCCGAGCGTACGTTGGGGGTTTGTGCAACTGGTGTTGCCACATCTTGTGCGCTTCTTTGAGCTTTGACTTTCCTGGCTCGGGGATTCTTTGGCCTTCCTCTGGGGCAGTGTCGCTTAGGACCCCGTTTCATACCTTTTGAGAGTGGGCATGTAGCGCACCGGCAGAGGGGCGTGTGCTGCATGTTCTTGTCGTCCACAGAGAGCGTCTCTGCAAGCTAGCTACCCTAGATTCTCCATGTTTTTCTTGTAGAGGGACCTGCAAGATGCAAACCAAGGGTTAGGCTTTGATACAGAATAAGACCATTCACATGGGAGGGATTATAGTGTGGGTTATCAAACACGTATGACTAGAAGAGGAGGGGTGGGACACGCTATGCTTGTTGTAGAGAGATGGTCCCCATGATGATGTCCATTTAGCCTCCAACCATTAGCAAATTTTGGCTCATGCCGAGTTATGTCAGCTGGTGGTTCTGGATTTGGGCAGGGCTCATCCTCGAAAGGATAGATCGGAAAGGGGAAAGGTGTATAGAAGGGGGCTGCATGTTACCTACATCATCAGAGATGTTGGTCAGGGCTTCCTATGGTGGCAATGCGGGGTGCCTGCCCTCTACCCCGAGGTGGGAATGGTCATGCCACTTCTAAATATGCAGTGAGAGGGGGACGGGACGGGACGAGCCTAGCCTGTTGACCCCAACTCTTGTGTCTGCGCTTGACTATTATTGCTTGTGTGTGTTGATAGTGTCTATACAGGGTGACAAAAGTTATTGTTTATTTATATATATATCCATGGATCCATGTTTCTTTATGAGGATAAAAACCAACTATAGAACTTCGGATTGTACTGGAGTGTGGCACACGCATCCAGTACTCGTGGTAGCTTACTCAATACCGATAGATATTTTGCAATATCGAGTAGCATGGAACCTTGTTCGAGTCTAATGGCGACATGTAACTCCTCTTCAGTGAGAACCTTATCGAATAGTGAGTTCTCTTGGCTAGATTCAGCTAAATCCGTACCCCAAATGGCAGTTAGCACTCGAAGAGAAGTTGGTGCCACATAGGTTGGGTCTCTTTTAGACCGCCATTTGGCCAATCGCTCCTCTAAGACTGTTATGATCTGGGCTCCTACTTCGGCCATTGCAATGCGATTCTCACACCAATGCTGTTCAAATTGACTTTTGCCCTCTGTTGGTTGCTTTAATTGTTCTAATTCTAGGAGATTTGGCTGGTAGAGCGCATCATTGAATGTGACGGTTAAGCGCAGTTCGTCGGCTTCCTCGCTAGAGATGAGTCGCATGCGTTCATACAGGAGCCTTTTATAGTGCTCGTCAAGATGTTCTTGCTCTTTCCAAGATAAGGGAAATGGCAAGTATTCTTCGAGGTGCTCTTTAGGGAATGCGTGCATGTCTGCCAGGACATAGACACGTGCAAACACTTTGAGCTTAGCATCCAACTCAGTCAAGCACTCAGTGACACTTCTATGTTCAACAAGGGCTTGCTTGGTTGCTATCTCATGCAAGGTTCTAGGGGTTTGCCTGGGCTTTAGCGTTTCTGGGGGTTCAGGCCTAGACGCGCAAGTTTGGCCAATGCTAGGATTTCTTATGCTCTTGGAGTTTCCATGTTTTTCCTGAGGCTTTGTTATTGCGTCATGGTTCTCCTTGGATGTGACCGGTATAGGTTTGTCACCCTGTTGTGACCACGTTATATCCACTCTTGATTGGTCAATGCAAGTTCTATTGTCGGTGGGTTGAGTGTTGCAAGCTGCCATTGATGGTAACGACTGCTTTGATTTTTTAGAGCACACAGATGTGTCTGAGGTTTCATCGCCATTAGGAGAGGCATCAACGGGTTCATTGGTGGATGGGCTTCTGACAAAGGTGGTTTAGCAGGGGTTTTAGTACCCAAATCCATCAGTTGCTTGCATAGTATCCTTGAGCATGAAGTAACGCCTTGGATATCCATTGTGGCATTGTGCTAGCTCTCCATCGATGCCTTCGTCTATAAGGCTTGGGCTTCTTTCATGGTGTTCTATGATATTCGTAAGTCCCAACCCTATCCTTAGCCTTGTCTCCTAACCTTTTTGTTTCAAGTATGGCCTCACTCACTGGTTCTATCCACTCAACCTGCGCTTGCATCAACTCCTCCAACAACTCCTTGCTCTCATTACTAGGCTTGCTTGGTATGTCAGAATGCTCCTTTCCCTTCCCTCGAGGTTTGGTGAGGTCATCCTTGCTAAAAGTCGTGATTATCCTCACACTTGGTAGTGTTATGTGTATCCTCTATGCTATATAGTCGGCTTCACACTTCGTTGCCTTTTTGAAAGGCCTTCCTAGGAGGATTTCCTTTCCACAATTCTCGCTATTTGGAGGAACATAGAACATGACTAGCAAGATTTCTATTTCAATAGTTACAAGGATTTTGCACTTCCCTCCAAGTGATTGTGGTCGTTCCTTGTAAGGATTAAGAGTTGCATCAGTCGGTTTGAGCTCTGGTTGACCTAGTAGAGTCCATGCTTCGTAAGTCAAGATATTGAAATCTGCTCCTTCATCGATGAGAGCATCAACACTATGCTCTCTTTTTGCAATGAGTTTGACCCTAAGATAAGCAAGTGGCACTACGTCTTCATCTTCGGGGTCTTGGTTCACAGCTTCAAGCCTTCTGATACATGCCTTTGAGTCCCTAATTGCACAGTCAGACGTGGATTCTCTACGGGGGTCTTGGGTCGTCTGTGCAATACTGCTCAAGTTACATCTATTGTCAGGATTGTCATGTCTAATGATCCTCGCATTGATAGCTTGATGATGTTACATTCCGCTTCGACTGGACGCAGTTTGAACACAATGTACATGTGTTCTTGCGGTGTGGCCTTTTTTTCCTTGATGGCTAGATTGGCCCATTGAGGTTCTAGGGTCTTTGCTTGTCTTTGTTTGGGTATGGGCTTCTTGTTTGTTGCTTTGCAAGTGAAGATCTATGCTTGCATAGAGCCATTACTACACTAGGGTCAAATTTGGAGGACCTGTCATGGCGAGCGGTTTCTCTCCAATCTTCTTGGGGGAGGTGTGGAGGGGGCAGAGCCCCCTCTGCAGTAGCAGGGGTCCGGGGGGCAGTCCCCTCCCTGGCCCGTAGGGCCATTAAGGTAAATGCCATACATGATTTGAGAGACCGTTTATAGCCAAATTTTGGACTACTTGCTCTAAGATTCAACCCAGTGTTGATCGATCTATGATAGGGTTTTGGCTCTATGTGGTCTCTTAGTCAATTTCACTGTCCTCAGGTAAAAATTTGAGGAAATCTAAATTCGGCCCAACAAGTCCGAATTACAGGGGCCGAATGTTCGATTCGGACCGTCCGACGGCCGAGTAAAAGGGGCCATATGTAACTTTCCAAGTCGAGTAGAAGGGCCAAGTTGAGTGGTCTGAGGGCCGAGTTCCAAAGTTAGTTTGAATGCTCAATTTGGACAGGCCGAGCGGTGGGTGTCCGAGTGATAGTGGGTCGAATGGTCTGAGGACCAAGTGGCCGAGAGCCGAGTCGAGTGGTCCGAGGACTGATTCTGGGACTCAGCCCAAAATCGTTGTCACTTGGACACGCCGAACGTGGTGCGTTTTTTCGTCGGACCTTACGAAATTTTCCATGCCGAGCATTGGAGGCCTTCCCCCTAGTCAAGCAGCTCCAGATCCAACCTACTCATGTAGAGGGAGGTGTAGGATTACCTGGGCTAGGCAAATATCCCTCGGATGACAAGATCGAAGCGGATCCACTCCCAAAGCTTTCTTCTTCTCTCCTGCTCTCCTGAAACCCTACAATGCACAATATGGCCTTTCTTGCCACTCTTGGCCCCTTATCACCCTGTCCAGGCCTGCACTCACCTCAACATTGCTTCCCTCACTAACATTTAACCCAAAACTTCATTTCTTGCCCTTCTTTTCCCTATTTCATACTATTATATAGCAACAGAAAACCCTATTGTTTGCTCCAGGTTTTGTTCCTATCCTTCCTAAATACAAAAAAAAATTATAAGAAGAATACCTACATTACTCTATCTCACAACATAAATCTCAAAAAAGCAAAAAAACCTACTTGCCAAGGAGATCGAACACCATCTTCAACCCCCCTCACTTCCTACCTATCTCAAGCACCAGTTTGGGAAAAGCTGTTACTTCGATGCTCGATTCAAAGCGCATAAGCGCTCAAGGCTTGAATCCGTATGTCTCGGCAATGGAACCAAAATATGGAAGCTTTCACTCAACTTCCAAGACTCACGGAGCGCTTATTGTTTCAAGCGTTTCAAGCTGAGCACTAATGGCTACCTCTCACATAGCTGACGCACCATCCATATCTACGGGTGTAGTGAGTTTACCTCCATGCCGTTCGAGTTACCTCCTCTCCCGCGCACTCCAATGGCTCCACAATCCAAGTGCAAGCTTCAAGCAAGCTCCATCCTCAAGCCCCATGCTCCAAGCTCCATCATCGTGAGCAAGAGAAGAGAAGAGAAGAGAAAAGAAGAAGAGAGGAGAAGATAGAGAGCTTCTCCACCCCACGGTCCCTCACCCTCACACACTCACTCCCTCACACTCTCACATTCCCTCTCTTAAGCACAAACTCAAGCAAGCAAGAGCAAGAAGAAGAAGAAGAAGAGGAGAGCCACTTTTTGCCACACACAAGAATGAGCTTCTTATTCACTTTTCAACTTTATATACAAAACCCTAAATCCCTTTTGGGCGGTCATCCCCTTTTTTACATGGCCGGCCGTGGCCTAGGCCCTTTTCCCATTGTCCCTCTATCTTCCTAGCTTTCTTTTCACCGCCCGTCTACATTTACAAATTGCACGGGTGAGAGCCCGCGGCGCTCCTTGAATTAAACCACGATATGCTTGCGCTCTTTTACAAAAGTTTTGAATTGTGCTTTTCCTTGTGCGCCTTTGTTTTCCGTTTCTCTTTGCCTTGGCCTTTGTCTTTGTCTTCTGTTTTCGCTTTTCGGATTTTCCACCGCGCCTGGCACTCTTGCACAAGATTTTAGGGTGCGCCTTTGTATTTTAAAATGCACATTTCCCCTTTTTCATTTGCCTTGGCTTTTTTTAAGGTTGCCGCTGCGCTTTTGACCTTTTCTTCTCTTCTTTCTGCTGTCGGGCTACCTTTTTTTCACCTTTGCCTTGCATCTTTTTAGTTTCATTTTACTTTCTTCGTGTTGGGGTTAACATCAGCCATCCTTTTTTCTCCACCACTCCCCTTCACGTTCATTTAAACCTTTAGAATTTCCTGTAGAGTCGAAGATTTTTGAGCCACTCCATTAAATCTCCTTTACCACCCCCTGCTACTACGGATGAGAACTAACAAGTCCCTACTACTAAACCTAATCTTAAAAAAAAAAAACATATCCACATGTCGGTCTCGGCACATTGCTCACAATCCCTCCACCTAGGGGTCCTTAAGTTAGGCGCGTCTGGTGACCGCGATCGGCCGGCCCCTAACCCCCTACCCCTATCCCTTTTTTGCCCCCACTTCACGCCTAGGGCACACCAAGGGCATGACACACCTAGGGAGGTAACACTCCGCCTATGGTTAGACCTATCACCCTACGCTACACTCACCACACCTCCCTACTGTACGAATGGGGTCCTCAAGTGTGGGACATCACCTAGGCCTACCTATGGTTAGACCCAGCTCCTCGTTCCACCAGCACGCGGACAAGGCACCCCACAATAAGAAAGACACTCCCTTAGGTAAGAGCACCGCACTTTCTCTTTGCAAACAGTGCAAGATGTGCCAAATCATAAACTTTGGAGGCCCCATCACCCACTTGAGAGTATTGTCCACGCTCCCACGGCATCCCAACCCACCTATGGCCCTACCATTGCCTGATCCACAACTTGCCAACCGCCTGCCCTTCCCCAACAAACAACTCAATGTGCCATGGGACTGGCACTCGTCTCGGAGGGGGTAATGTTAACCTCAAATCAGAATGGTGAAAAAATAAAGGAAAAAGCGCAAAAGAATAGAAAGAGAGCAAAGACGTAGAGATGGCCTTGAAAACTAAACTGACGCAAAAAGATAAACTTTAAAGGAAATGCATCTTAAAAACTCTAAAAACTCTTTTAAAAGAGTGCCAGGCTCCCTCCTGTGCCACTTGTAAAAGAATAGACGGATATAGGCTTAAGGCATGAACCAAGAAGAGGGAATTAGGAAAAGGGAGCTTGCCACAATGGCCAGTCATGTAATAAGGGATGGGTGCCCATGGGGGTTTTAGGATTTGTATATATAAAGTTCAAAAAGTGAATGAAAGCTCATTCTTTGGTGTGTGGATAACAAGAGTTCTCTCTTCTTCTCTTCTTCTTTTCTTCTTGCTTATGTGTGCTCTTGAGGAAGGGAGTGTGAGAGTGTGAGGGAGTGAGTGAGTGTGTGGAAGTGAGGGATCAAGAGGGTGAAGCTCTTCACCATCTCCTCTTTTCCTTTCCTCTCTCTTCTCTTCCCTTCTCTTACCTTGCACGTGGCTATGGAGAATGGAGCTTGGAGATGGAGAAGGCTTGAGGATGCTTAAGCTAGCATCTAGGATCGTGGAGCTACTAACTTGTGTGAGGGAGGAGGCAACTTGTTTCGGCATCAAGGTAAGCTCACTACCCCCCGAGAGGATCGACAACGCGTCAGCTAGGTGAGAGATAGCCATGAGAGCTCACTTGGAATGCTTGAAGCAATAAGCAGTCCGTGGGTCTTGGCAGTTGAGCGAAAGCTCCTATACCAAATCCATCAGTTACCTGCATAATACCCTTGAGCACATAGTAACACTTTGGATATCCATTGTGGCATTGTGTTGGCTCTCCATCAATACCTTCATCTATAAGGCTTGGGCTTCTTTTGTGGTCTTCTATGATATTTGCAAGCCCAAAGCTTATCCTTGGCATTGTCTCCTAACCTTCTTGTTTCAAGCATGGCCTCGCTTCTCTCTATTCAACATGCGCTTGTATAAACTCTTTCAACAAGTCCTTGCTCTCATTTTACTAGGCTTGCCTGGTATGTCAAAATATTCATTGTCTTTCCCTTGAGGTTTGATGAGGTCACCCTTGCTAAAGGTTGTGAGTATCCTTACACTTCGTCACCCTTTTGAAGGGTCTTTTGAGGAGGGTTTCCCTTCCACAATTAGCATTATTTGAAGGAACATGGAATAGGATAGGCAAGCTTTCTGTTTCAATAGTCACAAGGATTCTGCACCTCCTTATAAGTGCATGTGGGTGTCCCCCATAAGGATTAAGAGTTGCATTGGTTGGTGTGAGCTCTCGTTGGCCTAGTAGGGTTCATGCCGCATAGGTCAAGATATTAAAATCTACTCCTTCGTCGATGAGAGCATTGACACTGTGCTCTCTTTTTGCAGTGAGTTTGACCCTAAGATAAGTAAGCTATACTATGTCTTCATCTTTTCGGGTCTTGGCTTATAAGCTCAAGCCTTTTGATACATGCCTTTGAGTCCCCAACTACACAAGTAGATGTGGATTCTCTACTGCTATCTTGGGTCGTCTATGTAGTATTGTTCAAGGTACATCTATTGTCAAGACTATCATGTCTATTTATCCTCATTGTTGTAGCTTGATGTTGTTACATTCTACTTTGACTAGATGCAGTCCAAATGCAACATATATATATTTCTCTAGTTGTCTTTGTTTGGGTATGGGATTTTGGTTGCTATTTTGCAAGCGAGAATCTATGCTTGTGTAAAGCCATTACTACACTAGTATCTAATTTGGAGGACCTGTCATGGTGCACGTTTTCTCTCCAGCCTATTTGGGGGAGGTGTGGAGGGGGACCCCCTCTACAGGGGTCGGGGGGTAGTCCCCACTGGCCCGCAGGGTCGTTACGCTAAATACCATGTGTGATTTGAAGGACTCTATTCGTAGCCAAGTTTTGAACTACTTGCTCTAGATTTCAACCCAGTCATAGATTTATGATGTGCTTTTGGCTATATATGATCTCTGGTTAGTTTCATGGTCTACACGTAAAAAATTTAAAAAAATCCAAATTTGGCCCAACAAGTCCGAATCGTAGGGGTTGAATGTTTGATTCAGCCCATCTGATAAATCGAGGGCCAAATTCAAAGTTGGTTCGAATGGTAAATTCGACTAAGGAGATTGTCTGAGTGGAGTTGGGCCGAGGGCCGAATTTTCAAGTGTTTGAGTAAGATGAGCCAAATGGTTGATTCGATCGGACCGAGTCCTAAGCTCTAAATGGTGGTGGACTGAATGGCAAAATACAAGAGGACCGAGGGTTGATTTTGGGATCAAAATTGTCATCACACTCAGGCAGGCCAAATGTGGCGCGGTTTTGGCAGATGTGACAGAGAATCGATCAAATCGTACTATTTGGTCATGACATATAGCATGCACCTCTAGATCAAAGCTATGGATAGAGGAGAAGAGTTATATATGCTTGGAATAGCAAGTTAACTCCAAAATACAAATCGATAAACAAATCAAATCCTTTTGCCCTGTTATGACAACAAAAATCCCAATGCTTGTTTTCTTTTTTTTTTCTATCCTAATGCATCCAAATCACAAAGCACCTACACTACTCCAACATACTTTTGCAAATCCAAAAAACCAAAAACTTACTTGCTAAGGAGATCAAATACTTCTTCAAACTCCTCGCTTCCTACCTATCTACCTCAAGCACTGGTTTGGGGAAAACCCTACTTCAATGCTCGATTTGGAGCGCGCAAGTACTTAAGGCTTGAATCCATTGTTCCTGCAGCAACGGAACCAAAATGTAGTGGTGAGTTCACGCTCAACCGCCAAGACCCATGGACCACTTATTGTTCAAGCGTTCCAAGTTGCTGGAGCACTAATGGCTACCTCTCACATAGCCGACATGCTATCTATCTCTATGAGTGTAGTGATCTTACCTCCATGCCTAATCAAGTTGCCTCCTCTCCCGAGCACTCCGGTGCCTCCACGATCCAAGTGGAAGCTTCAAGAGAGCTCGATCCTCAAGGTCCACGCTCCAAGCTCCATTGCCATGAGCAAGAGAAGAGAAGAGAAGAGAAGAGAAGAGAAGAGAAGAAAAGAAAAGAATAGAGGAGAAGATGGAGAGCTTCTCCACCACTGTCCCTCACCCTCACATACTCACTCTCTCACTCCCTCACACTCTCACACTCCCTCTATCAAGCACAAGTCCAAGTAAGAAATAATAATAATAATAATAATAAGAGAACTACTTTTGGCCACACACAAAAATGAGCTCCTCATTTACTTTTCAACTTTATATACAAAACCTTAACCCTATTCCCTTTGGGCGGTCATCCCCTTTTTGGTCTAGGCGGCTTGGCCCATTCCTCCAACCCTTTTTATCCTCTTCCCTATTAGCATAGCCTCAACCCGTGCCTCTAACCATTTACAATTTGCATGGTTGAGAGCCTAGTGCTCTTTTACAAAATAAATCATTGTGCGCCTTGTGCTCTTTTACAAAAGTATTGACTTGCACTTTTTCTTGTGTGCCTTTCTCCTTGATCTAGGATCTTTTTGCACTTCTTGTATTTCCAGAATTTATTTGGCATGCCTTCATCTTTCGTTTCACTTTTGCCTTGGCCTCGTCTTCTCCTTTAGATTTTTTGGATTTTTCACCTTGTTTGTCTGAGGGTTAACATTGGCCCCCCCAAAACCACTATCAAGGAAGTGAGAAGTTTTCTAGGTCTAATAGGATGGTATAGGATATTCATAAGAAACTATGCTCAAATTGCAACATCTCTTACAAACCTACTCAAAAATCAAGTTGGCATTATATGGATGCCAATTGAATAATCTAGCTTTGAGCAACTAAAGCATAGTTTGATAACTAATCCTATCTTAAGGCTACTTAACTTAAGCAAGGAATTTGAAGTTGTCACAGATGCCAGCTCTCTCACATTGGGATGTGTACTAATGTAGGAAGGTCATCCTGTAGCTTACTCTTCGAGAAACTTAAAAGCCCATGAAAATAGATATGCTACTCCAGGACCTGGAGTTGTTAGTTGTGATTCACACTCTCAAATTATGGGGACATTACTTGCTTGGAAATAAGTTTTCCTTAGTCACACAGATCATAAAAATCTTAAGTGGATTTTTACTCAGTTTGATCTTAATATGAGGCAACGATGGTGGATTAAAATTTTGCAGGAGTATGACTTTGAAATTAAGTTCAAACTTGGTAAAGAAAATGTAGTACCATATGCCCTTAGTCGTAAAGCCTTCTTTAATGCTATTATCTTGCATCTAGGGCAGAAATTGTGGCTACAATGGTATCAATGCAAACTAATCCTATCATCGAGTTGACTAAGGATGAAGCAAATAAGGATCCAAATTATAAACAATTTGGAAGTTCAGAATAATGAACAAGATCCCAAATTCAAAACTAAGTATCAAGAATTCTCTATAGATGAAGATGAAGCCCTTGTTTATTTCAGAATGAGACTATGCATTTCTTCAAGTCAGACTCTCAAGGGAAGAATACTTTGGGAAGCACATGACTCTCCTTTTTCAGGACACCAAGGGTATGAAAAAACTCTTAATGCTATCAGGAAAAGCTATTATTGGCAAAGACTCAAGGGTGATATACTTAAGTATGTCACTGAATGTCTAAATTGCCAAATGATAAAATTTGAACATGTCAAGTTATCAGGAAAACTCCAGCCACTTGACATTCCCCAAATGAAATGGAAGTTTATTAGCATGGACTTTGTAGTTGGGTTACCTTTTGTGTAAGGAGGATATACCTCAATGATGGTGATAGTAGACATGCTAACAAAGGTCGCTCCTCTTATTTCAACAAAAACTAATTACAATGCTTCAGATATTGCAATATTTTTTGTAAAAAATATTTTTAGGTTACATGGGTTGCCTAAAAGGATCATCACTGACTATGATTCTCTTTTCACATCACATTTCTAGAAAAGTTTATTTGAAGCCATTGGAACCCAAATTTGTTTCAGCACTAAGATCCACAAAGCTGATGGGTAGATAGAATGAGTTAACCAGGTGATTGAGGATTATTTTTATGCATATTGAAGCAAGGAACCTAAAAGGTGGATTTAGAATCTATCTTAGTGGAATTCACTTATAATGCCTCCTATCATTGAAGTATTCAGATGACTTCATTTCATGCACTATATGGTCAAGATTACCATATGCCATTTAATTTTTTTGATTCTACTCTAAGGGTAGAATCTTCGAGAAATATATTAGAAGAAATGGATGATCAAATCAAGATTATTAGACAAGATATTTAAGTAGCCAAGACGACAAAAGGCATATGCTAATCTGAAAAGGCAAGAATGAATCTTCAAAGAAGAAGACACGATCTTCATCCATATCCATCTAAAGAAGAGCTCCTTGTCTTTAGGAGAATTTAAGAAGCTAAGTCCAAGATATTGTGGACCCTACAAGGTTCTCAAGTGCTTAGGACCAAGTGCTTGCAAGATACAACTCCCTGAGAATTCAAAAATCCACAATGTATTTCATGTTAGCTTATTGAAAGCATATGTGGCTAACCCTAACCATATCCTTGATGATCAACAATTTGTAATATCGAGCCAAGGAGCCCTTGAGCTACAACTTGACATAGTAGTTGATATAAGAGAGAGAAAATTGAGGAGTAGAACTCTTATAGAATACCTTGTCTAATGGAAGGATTATCTTGAAGAAGATGCTACATGGATAGATGAGAATGGTCTTTATCAACAATGCCCATGGTTTCTCTCGAGATGAGGACATCTCGATTCCTCTAAGGGGAGGATGATGTAATATTCTCGCACAAATGTAAGTTAGTGAGTTAGTTCATAAGTTAAATAGTTAGTACATTAGTTAGTAAGGTCAAATAGTTAGTAAGTAAGTTAGTTTATATACTAGTTAGTAAGATAATAAATAGTAAGGTTAGTAAGATTACTAACTAAAAACTAATGTTTAAAAAAATAACTAATAACTAACGTTTAAAAAAATAACTAACATAAAAAAGAAAAAATGCTGACGACAACTGGTCGCCGCCGTAGTAAAGGCCGCCTCATCATCATCATCATCATCATCATCATCATCATCATCATCATCATCATCATCATCGTCGTCGTCGTCGTCTTCAGCATTGTCTTCTTTATCGTCATCATCACCATTGTCATAATCATCTTCTTTACCATAATTATCTTCATTATTATAATTATCTTCTTTATACCCAAAAACAGCATCAACAACTTCACAAATCCTCCTTTTTAAAAAATTAATTAAAGAAAAAATAAAATAATAAAATAAAAGAGAAAGAAGCTCCCCACTTAAGTGGAGGAGTTGCCTTTACACAAAGAGAGCAGAAAGAGAGAGGAAGGGAGAGGCATCAAGCACTCCTTCTGCCTATATAAAGGTATGCCCTTTACTTAGTTTAGAGAGGCGCAAGGAGATCCTGAGAGGCTGCAAGAGGGAGGTAGAGAGAGAGAGGTAGAAGGATATCCCCCCTGAGTGACTGTCACAAGAGGGAGCTAGAGAGGGAGAGAGTTAGAGAGAGAGAGAGAGAGAGGGAAGAAGATCCCGAGAGGTTGTGACAGAGGGAATTAGAGAGGAAAAGAATTAACACAACCTCCCTCAGTCTCGGTCTTCAACTCAACAATCTTCTTTCACGCTCTCCCATCCCAAATTCATTGCCTATCTCTTGAACCCACTTGCGAACGATGGCTCCAAAGCAATGAGGCATGAAGACTATGAGAACCACTACAAATGGTCAAATAATAGATATTGCTAGAGATACGGGAGTGCCCGAAGTTACCGAATTTTCCACTACCAAAACAGAACATCGGATATGACGAATGTAAGTGCAAGCAAAGACAGAATTCCCAAGGTCATCGTGCCAAACCAAGTTATTCATGACTCAGAAATAGGCTATTATTTTCATATCATCACATAAAATAATAACGTTTTGCCAAAATTTTACATAAAATGTTAGCTTTTGCATTAAATGGTACAAGAACTACTTGTTAGAGTACATGGACAACATCCATATAAAAATAAAGTACATAAAATATTAGCTTTCATATTTACACTTACACACGAAATGATAGTTTCATCTAGAGAGCGTATTAATACACATGTAAACGGTTAACGGCTACCTATGATTTGTAGCTAGATTAATCGAGATTATAATTAGTAGAATCATGATGGAAATAGTTATAGGAGGTTATTGCACAAAATGAGTAAAGAACTTTATGCGCACTTGAGATTAGTAAAATAACTCGATATATGTATTGTCAAACATGACAATGGTTGAGAGTTGATTAATGCTTAAAATAGTGAAAGTCTATTTAAAGGTCTTGTAAATCTTCTCGTTAAGTTATTGTCGCAATATTTTTCTAAGTACCAACTAAAGAAAATTCACTTATGCTGGGTAAGTTAGCCCTAAACAAGAAATTCATGTCTTGCTTAACAAAGTTGAAAGAATTGTACTCATCACTTCTTTATGGGGAGGAGGATACTCGTTGGATTGTAAGGTTACCTTAGGTTAAGGATCTACCTTGGCTATGTGACGCTATGAACTACACAATGGTGTGTTTGTCATTGTTTGAAAGGATTTTTTGTGTTTGCTAAAATCTAGATGTCTGATTTAAAAACATTGACAAATAGGATAAAATGAAAGATCGCACTAAGATATCCCCAAACTAGATAGGAGACCCTACTCCAAGGGAGTCATGGTTATTGCTTTGAGAGGCTTAGACCAACTTCATAGCGGAAAGGTCTATCCATAGGGATAGTCTTGAGTAGTACGAAATATAGATGCCATGGAGGGACTTTGGCTGTAAATTTTGCATTACTCCTAGAATTTGACGAGTCACTTTGTGACTTGGGATGGGATTCTAGAACCCTAATACTAGTTACAAGGGAGGAAACTTGGTACACAGAATACCCTCGTGGAATTCTGTATACCTTTCGCAGGATCGAAAAGATGAAAATTGTAATAAAATTCTAATAGAATAAAAGAATTGTATGCGTGTCCATGAAAGAACCTATGATTTAATAGACTAATTAAAGAAGATGGTTATATATATTTCAATAAATGTGCTATAGGTAATTAAAACACTAAAGATGATATCCTCATCAAAGGAAAGCGGGTGGGTGTGATCCCTTGGATCCGTTTGTCCAATGGTAGGGTGGTCCCAGCTAGCCGGGAGCTTTTCTAAATTAGTGATAGAAGATGATAAATTGACCAACTAGTTGCTAGGTAGAACTAACTTGTATTGTTTTAGGGGGACTAGAATGGGATCTTGCCTTATGGATAGGAGGGTTGACTTACTGCACTCCTCTTTGTCTCCCATTCTCTTTGAACTAAGTGCAATGGAAAGTCCGCTTTAGTTCGAGTAATCCTGTAGGAAGTGGGAACTTGAAATTACTAACGCTAGCTAGCTACTAGGAGACTCGTCTAATTTTAGAACCTAAAATTTCAAGTTGATCCTAGTGGGTTTGGCCAAAACTCTTCCATTGCAATGTAGACTTAGTAGGGCCTAAGTAACAAACCCCGTGATACTCCAAGGGAGTGGCGGGCAGCATCATTTGAAAAACCCAATGATGGACTACAAAAAGGTGTGCCTTGGATTGAGCCTATCAGACACATCACAATTTCCTAGTCTCATAGAGCATGTCATGTTACAATAATAATAAAAACAATCCTTATGTGAAGTAATATAAAAATAAGACCTCAAATCTAGTAGCTAGTATTGAGAAAAAGTGGACGAGACATTAGCCAATTGACTAGCATTAAGGAAAGAAGTTGCCAAGATATAATCATCATTAGACTAAGGCTCCAAGACATTTATCTCCTCAATTTTAACAATGAAATTACTATGATCATAGGCTTTTGGTCCTTTCCTTTTTCCTTGTACTTATCATCACACATCTTATGGCAATGTGGCCTAATATAACCTTGCTTTCCACCACAATAATGACATGTAAGAGAGGCCTTACAACCACATGACTTATTGCAAGACTGCTTGCGAGATTGAGATCTTTGTGAGTATCTACCACGACGGTCATTATCGCTTTACCATCATGTCTACCCTTTAATAGTCAATGCATGAGAAGTAGGAGCTATATCCACATTCTTTCTATTTATCTCCTTTGTGATGAGTGAGGCACACTCAACATGTTGGAGTTTCAAACCATCCTTAGGTATATTAGCACATATGGTAGTATGAAAAGTGTCCCATGACTCAAGAAGTGTCACAAGCAATAACAAGGGAGAAAGATTATCCTTAAACTCAATGCCTTGCAAAGTCAAATAGCTAAAAATTGAATGAAACTTATTCATATGCACAAACACACTATTCCCTTCATGTGAAGGTTAATGAGATGTTTCAACCAATAAATTCATAAAGTAGGGCTTTTCTTATTATAAAGATTACAAGTATTCTCCTATAACTACCAAGCATTATCCTAAAGTGCCAATACATTGAAATAAATATGTTTTGACAATGACAATATAATAATGGGTTTACATAGCTCATCCAATTCATCACAAGTATCTTGATCAATGCACCTTTGGGCTTTATACTCTTGGTTTTTAAAGGCCTAACATGCTTCTTTTCAACCAATATTTGCCATATCTGCATCTTCCAATAGGTGAATTTTTTGCCATCAAGATTATCAATATTAGAAATAGCACTATCATTCAAAGAACCAACCATAATGATGCTATATCAATGTAAAATCCAAGACAAGGGGCTGTTGTAAATGACTGCAAATCAGTTCCCAAAACTCAACCAAATAAATGCAAAATAAGAGGGAAGACCAAAGTATAGAGCTATCCACCAGCTACAAGCAATAGAGTGCCAAAGTACAATGTTTACTCTCTAAGACAATGTTGAAAACTATGATTACATCAATATTGAAATAAAGACAACTATATATATCGATTCAACCGTGGAAAAATAGCCAAGAAAGAAGCTCCTATTACTAGGGATATCAAAGTAGCAACATGGATATAAATAATATAACTAGCAGTGAGAACAAGAATAGAACACTGGTACCAAATACTTGTTGAGATGTTTGCAATCACATCTACTTCAATCTCTTTGGAAGGAGCAATGTGGACTTAGGACAAGAATCCCGTAAGCATACTAGGAGGATGTGCTACCTAGACTTTCCTATAAAGCATTGTACTTACTTCCTTTTTCTTTAATGATATGATAGTACTCTTTCCTTTTTAGTAAAGTTTCTATGCAACATTATCGACACACAAGATTGTGTTTATGAGTCCAAGTCTCAATCTTGGAACCTAATTCACTTTTGTGACAATTAGTCTTGTTTGTGTCTATGTCTTCATGACTTTGGTCTTCATCTTTCAACCTCCATAGCTCCTGCCATGCTCTAGATCCTGCATCTTTTGACATGGTATCAGAGTTGAGTTGAGCATGGCCCAACTCTTTTTTCACTCCTCTCAGCTCCTCTTTACCTCAATCCAGCTTAGTATGAGTGTATGACTCCAATTTCGCACTTGAACCCCACAGTCAATGTTTGGCAGCCATAGCCAGGATAGGACCCACAACACTTGGAGCTTCTATATCTTACTCTACATGACATATCAGCCCATGATTTCTTCTGTGGACCTCCTTCTCTACTCATGGCACTCCTCCTTGGCATCTCAAAGTGCAACATTGGCCACGGTATGGTGCAACATTGATGAAATTTGCTGTGCTATTACAAATTGAACCCATTGATGTTCATATTGTTTGGTGCACTGCGTGCAAGCTGTGATTCAACATGCCACTATGGGGCTTTGGTAGCCTATCTACCAAGCTTCATTTCCATCAAAACATCTTGGGAAATGATAAAGTCTACAGCCCACATACAAGGAAAAACCATGGCTGCCCAGAAATCCTAGAGTTGATAGCCATAGCCACCTTCTCACAAGCTTCAGCTTTACATCATTTTCTCTCTTTTGCCACTCAAACAAAGCTTCTGCCACTTTGATTTGAGCAAACACTTGCCCATCAAGTCATCAAGGAGAGGAAATTCATGGAGAACTTAGTGGATTTGAAAACCTCAAGCATCATCAATCCCACTCTTTCCACTCCATTGGAGATTTTGCCTCTCTCTTTGAACTGAGTATCCGACAAATATTCAATTGCTTTACCAACAAGATTTTTTCATTACATCATCAAGGAGGGGAATCAAGTTGAAGGGTTTACATCAAAGGATCATCATCAACACCAAGCTCATCAAGATAGTATATCTTGATACTAAGTTAGTGCTTCTTGGCACTTGTGCTTATTAGCACATTCAATATTATTTCTTATGCTGCCAAAATTTGAGAATTTTGGAGCTGATTGCTGCTGTCCCTACAACTCCAACATGGGCGAGGACTCTCTGACAGTTTGCTTTAAGGGTTCGGGTTTCACACCTGGCAGACCTGCATCAAGCTTATCCTAATGAAGAAGGGTCTCTAGGCCATCACAAGTGGCAAAGAAAAGAAGCCTCATGACGTAGACCTAGCAATCACTTGGAAAAAGAATGATGATAAGGCTCAGGCCATTATAAAACATGAGCTAGATGACAGGTATATCCACCATGTGGATAACTATTGTACTTCACATGATACATGGTAGAGACTTGATACTTTGTTTGATGCACAGTCTAAGTCATCAAAGTATGGTCTCTTGATTGAATTTTTCAGGCTTGGCATGAAGCCCATCACATCACTTGCCACGCATCTAAATTACATGGAAGGAGGTCTAACCGAGCTTACAAGAATCAACTTTAAAATGGAAGAAGATGTTTGCAATTGGTATTTTGCTTAGAAGTTTGCCTCGTGAATATAATAATGTATCAACAACCTTAATCAATATGCCAAACCCTAAGCTTGTTGATATCCAAGAATCACTATTAGAGGAGGAAAAGAAGCTAAAAACTAAAGAAGAACCAAGCACCTCTAGAGATGAACGAGCATTATATGTTGGCAACAGGTACAAAGGTAAGAAGGATCAACTTTTTTGTGATTTTTGCAAAAGGATCGGACACGGCGAGAAATTCTGCCATTCCACAGAGAGGTCCCAAAAGGCCTATCTAGTTGTTGTTAAAGAAGAAGAAGACCATGGAGCAAAAGAAGAAGAAGACCACCAGGAGAAGGAGAAGGACAAACCTCATCAGTCATTCTATTTTAATAGACTTTTTTAGCCTTGTATTGCCTAGCCCTAATGCTTTTGACATAAGCTTGTAAACTCCTCATGTAGCCTTGTACTATAGCCTCTGTACACTTTATGAGGCCCTTGGTATAGCCTCTGGATGTCCACCATATCGGTGGTACCCACACTTAGCATTTATTGTGACAACTCTAGTGTTTTGCCATGTCTATGGTGTGCCCACACTCTATAAATGTTGCTCTCACTAAAGCCTCTACATACTTTCTACTTCAGGTTGTGATTGAGGAGGGGTGTTGAAATGTTTGCAATCACATCTACTTCAATCTCTTTGGAAGGAGTAGTGAGGGCCCAGGACAAGCATCCCATAAGCACAGTAGGAGGATGTGCTACCTAGAATTTCCTATAAAGCATTATACTTGCTTCCGTTTTCTTTAATGATATGATAGTACTCTTTCCTTTTGAGTAAAGTGTCTATGCAACATTTTCCATACACAAGATTGTGTTTATGAGTCCAAGTCTCAATCTTGGAACCTAATTCACTTTTGTGACAGTTAGTCTTGTTTGTGTCTATGTCTTCATGACTTTGGTCTTCATCTTTCAACCTCCATAGCTCTTGCCATGCTCTAGATCCCACATATTTTGACATGGTATCAGAGTTGACTTGAGCATGGCCCAACTCTTTTTTCACTCCTCTTAGCTCCTCTTTATCTCAATCTAGCTTAGTATGAGTGTATGACTCCAATTTCTCACTTGAAGCCCACAGTCATCGTTTGGTAGCCATAGCCAGGACAGGATGCACAACACTTAGAGCTTCTATATCTTACCCTATAGGCCGTATCAACCCACAATTTCTTATGTGGACCTCCTTCTCTACTTAGGGCACTCCTTCATGACATCTCAAAGTGCAACATTAACCACGGTATGGTGTAGCATTGACAAAATTTACTGCATTGTTAAGAATTACATGCGCTATTTTTTGTACTATTGGTGCACTATGCGTACACGCCGTGATTTAGAATGCCACTATGGGGCTTTGATAGCCTGTCTACCAAGCTTCATTTCTGTCAAAACACCTTGGAAAAATATAAAGTCTATAGCCCACACAGAAGGAAAAACCAAGGCTGCACAAAAACCCTAGAGTTGGCAGCCATAACCAACTTCTCAAAAGCTTCAACTTTACACCATTTTCTCTCTCCTGCCACTCAAACAAAGCTTCTTCCACTTTGATTTGTGCAAACACTTTCCCATCAAGTCATCAAGGAGGGGAAATTCATGGAGGCCTTAGTGGATTTGAAGACCTCAAGCATCATTAATCACACTCTTTCCACTCTATTGGAGATTTTTCCTCTCTCTCTTTGAAGTGAGTATCCAACAAACATTCGATTGATTTACCAACAAGATTTTTTCATCACATCATCAAGGAGGGGACTCAAGTTGAAGGGTTCACATCAAAGGATCATCATCAATACCTAGCTCATCAAGATAGCATCTCTTGATACTAAGTTAATGCTTCTTGGCACTTGTGCTTGTTAGCACATTCAAGATCATTTCTTCTGCTATGCCAAAATGTGAGAATTTTGGAGCTAATTTTCTGCTATCCCTACAACTCCAACATGGGCACGGACTCTTTGATAGTTTGCTTTAAGGGGATCATGTTTCACACCTGGGTAGACCCGCATCAAGCTTATACTAATGAAGAAGGGTCTCTGGGCCATCACCAGTGGCAAAGAAAAGAAACCTCATGATGCAAACTTGGAAGTCAATTGGAAAAATAATGATGATAAGGCTCATGTCATTATCAAACTAGAGCTAGATGATAGCTATATCCACCATGTGGATAACTGTGATACTTCACATGATACATGGAAGAGACTTGGCACTTTGTTTGGTGCACAGCCTAAGTCATCAAAGTATGGTCTCTTGATTGAAATTTTCAAGCTTGACATGAAGCCCATCGCATCACTTGCCACACATCTAAATTAGATGGAAGGACTTCTAACCTAGCTTACAGGAATCCACATTAAAATGGAAGAAGATGTTTGCATTGGTATTTTGCTTAAAAGTTTACGTGAATATAATAATGTATCAACAACCTTAGTCAACATGCCAAAACCTAAGCTTGTTGATATCCAGGCATCATTATTAGAGGAGGAAAAGAAGCTAAAAACCAAGGAAGAACCAAGCACCTCTAGCGATGAACAAGCATTATATGTTGGCAATAGGTACAAAGGCAAGAAGGATCAACTTTTCTGTGATTTTTGCAAAAGGATTAGACACATCAAGAAATCTTGCCATGCCAGAAAGAGGTCCCAAAAGGCCTATCTAGTTATTGTTAAAGAAGAAGAAAACCATGGAGCAAAAGAAGAAAAAGAAGAAGTAGACCACTAGGAGAAGGACAAACCTCATCAGTCCTTCTATTTTGATAGACTTTTTTAGCCTTGTGTTGCCTAGCCCTAATGCTTCTGACATAAGCTTGTAAACTCCTCATGTAGCCTTGTACTGTAGTCTTTGTACACTTTATAAAGCCCCTGTTATAGCCTCTAGATGTTCACCATATTGTGGTACCCATAGTTAGCCTCTTCTGTGACAGCCTAGTGTTTTGCCATGCCTGTGGTGTGCCCACACTTTGTAGATGTTGCTCTCAGTAAAGCCTCTACATACTTTGTACTTCTGGTTGTGATTGAGGAGGGGTGTTGAGATGTTTGCAATCACAACTACTTCAGTCTCTTTGGAAGGAGCAGTGATTGAAGGCTCAGAACAAGGATCCCATAAGCACACTAGGAGGATGTGCTACCTAGACTTTCCTATAAAGCATTGTACTTGCTTTCTTTTTCTTTAATGATATGATAGTACTCTTTCCTTTTCAGTAAAGTGTATATGCAAAATTTTCCACTCACAAAATTGTGTTTATGAGTCCAAGTACTCAATCTTGGAACCTAATTCACTTGTGTGATAGTTAGTCTTGTTTGTGTCTATGTCTTCATGACTTTGGTCTTCATCTTTCAACCTCCATAGCTCCTACAATGCTCTAGATCCCACATCTTCTGACATGGTATCAGAGCTGAGTTGAGCATGGCCTAGCTCTCCTTTCACTCCTCTCATCTCCTCCTAATCTCAGTCCAGCTCAGTGTGAGTGTATGACTCCAATTTCTCACTTAAACCCCACAATCACTGTTTGGTAGCCATAGCCAGGGGAGGACCCACAACACTTGGAGCTTTTATATCTTACTCTACAGGCCATATCAGCCCAAAATTTCCTCTGTGGACCTCCTTCTCTACTCAAGGCACTTCTCCTTGGTGGCATCTCAAAGTGCAATATTGGCCACGGTATGGTTCAATATTGACGAAATTTGCTGCGCTGTTACGAATTGCACCCGTTGTTGTTCATATTGTTTGGTGCACTATGTGCAGGCCATGATTCAGTATGCCTCTATGGGGCTTTGATAGCCTATCCACCAAGCTTCATTTTCATCAAAACATCTTGGGAAATGATCAAGTCTTTAGCCCACACAGAAGGAAAAACTAGGACTGCCTAGAAACCTTAGAGTTGTTAGCCATAGCCACCTTCTCAAAAGCTTCAACTTTACATCATTTTCTCTCTCCTGCCACTCAAACAAAGCTTCTGCCACTTTGATTTGTGCAAATAATTGCCCATCAAGTCATCAAGGAGGGGAAATTCATGGAGACCTTAGTGGATTTGAAGACCTCAAGCATCATTAATCCCACTCTTTCCACTCTATTGGAGATTTTTCCTCTCTCTCTTTGAAGTGAGTATGCAAAAAATATTCAATTGATTTACCAACAAGATTTTTCCATCACATCAGCAAGGAGAGGACTCAAGTTGAAGGGTTTATGTAATGTCCCATCGTTACGAATGCCCCCCCTTAAAAATAAAATTTAAACAATTTTTTAATGTCCCCCCTTGCTGTCACCGACAGCTGGTGAGGGAGGGGGAAGAGGAAGTGATGTCAATGAGGAGAAGGAAGACGACAATGATGGTGGCACGAGAGACATCACGATGATGTGGAAGCCATTAACCATAGGAGGAAGGATGAACAACTTGCCATAAAGCCCATCGCATCACTTGCCACATATCTAAATTACATGGAATGACTTCTAACCCAACTTATAGGAATCAACATTAAAATGGAAGAAGATGTTTGCATTGGTGTTTTGCTTAAAAGATTGTCCCGTGAATATAATAATGTATCAACAACCTTAATCAATATGCCAAACCCTAATCTTGTTGTTGATATCCATGTATCACTATTAGAGGAGGAAAAGAAGCTAAAAACTGCAGAAGAACCAAGCACCTCTCTAGAGATGAACAAGCATTATATATTGGCAATAGGTCCAAAGGCAAGAAGGATCAAATTTTCTATGATTTTTGCAAAAGGATCAGACACACAAAGAAATTTTGCCACGCCAAAAAGAGGTCCCAAAAGGCCTATCTAGTTGTTGTTAAAGAAGAAAAAGACTAGGAGCAAAAGAAGAAGAAGACCACTAGGAGAAGGACAAACCTCATTAGTCCTTCTATTGTGATAGACTTTTTTAGCCTTGTATTGCCTAGCCCCAATGCTTCTGACATAAGCTTGTAAACTCCTCATGTAGCCATGTACTATAGCCTTTGTACACTTTGTGAGGCCCCTGTTACAGCCTCTGGATGTCCACCATATTTGTGATACCCACACTTAGCCTTTATTGTGACAGCCTCTAGTGTTTTTCCATGTCTATGGTATGCTCACAATTTGTAGGTGTTTCTCTTACTAAATCCTCTATATACTTTGTACTTCATGTTGTGATTGAGGAGGGGTGTTGAGATGTTTGGAATCACATCTACTTTAGTCTCTTTGGAAGGAGCAGTTAGGGCTCAGGACAAGAATCCCATAAGCATAGTAGGAGGATGTGCTACCTAGACTTTCCTATAAAGCATTGTACTTGCCTTCTTTTTCTTTAATGATATGATAGTACTCTTTCCTTTTCAGTAAAGTGTCTATGCAACATTGTCCACACACAAGATTGTGTTTATGAGTCCAAGTCTCAATCTTGGAACCTAATTCACTTTCGTGACAGTTAGTCTTGTTTGTGTCTAGGTCTTCATGACTTTGGTCTTCATCTTTCAACCTCCATAGCTCCTGCCATGCTCTCTAGATCCCGCATTTTTTTACATGGTCTTAGAGCTCAGTTAAGCATGGCCTAGCTCTCCTTTCACTCCTCTCAGCTCCTCTTTATCTTAATCTAGCTCAGTTTGAGTGTATGACTCCAAATTCTCACTTGAAAATCACAGTCATTGTTTCACAGCCATAGCCAGGACCCACACTTGGAGCTTCTATATCTTACTCTATAGGCCATATCAGCCCACGATTTCTCTGTGGACCTCCTTCTCTACTCAAGGCGCTCCTCGTTGGCATCTCAAAGTGTAAGATTGGCCACTATATGGTGCAACATTGATGAAATTTGATGTGTTGTTTCACAGCCATAGCCAGAACCCACATCACTTGGAGCTTCTATATCTTACTCTACAGGCCATATCAGCCCACGATTTCTTCTGTGGACCTCCTTCTCTACTCAAGGTGCTCCTCCTTGGCATCTCAAAGTGCAATATTGGCCGTTGTATGGTGTAACATTGATGAAATTTGCTGTGTTTTTTAGAATTGCACCCCCGCTACTCTTCGTATTGTTGGCCCACTGCATGCAGGCCATGATTTACCATGCCACTATGGGATTTTGGTAGCCTATCTACAAAGCTTCATTTTCATCAAAACATCTTGGAAAATGATCAAGTCTACAGCCCACATAGAAGGAAAAACTAGGGCTGCCCAAAACCCTAGAGTTGGCAGAGCCATAGCCAACTTCTAAAAAGATTCATCTTTACATCATTTTTTCTCTCCTACCACTCCAACAAAGCTTTTGCCACTTTTATTTGAGCAAAAACTTGCCCATCAAGTCATCAAGGAGGGGAAATTCATGGAGACCTTAGTGGATTTGAAGACATCAAGCATCATTGATCCCACTCTTTCCACTCCATTGGAGATTTTGCCTCTCTCTCTTTGAACTGAGTATCCAAAAAATATTCAATTTATTGACCAACAAGATTTTTCCATCACATCATCAAGGAGGGGACTCAAGTTTAAGGGTTTACATCAACGGATTAGCGTCAACACCTAGCTCATCAAGATAGTATCTCTTGATACTAAGTTAGTGCTTCTTGGCACTTGTGCTTGTTAGCACATTCAAGATCATTTCTTCTGCTGCTAAAATGTGGAAATTTTGGAGCTGATTTGCTGTTGTCCCTACAACTCCAACATGGCCAACGACTCTGTGACAGTTTGCTTTAAGGGGGTTGGGTTTCACACATGGGCAGACCTGCATCAAACCTATCCTAATGAAGAAGGGTCTTTGGGCCATCACAAGTGGCAAAGAAAAGAAACCTCATGATGCAAACGTGGCACTCACTTGACAAAAGAATGATGATAAGGTTCATGCCATTATAAAACTAGATCTAGATGACAGTTATATCCACCATGTGGATAACTATGATACTTCACACGATACATGGAAGAGACTTGACTTTTTGTTTGATGCACAATCTAAGTCATCAAAGTATGGTCTCTTGATTGAAATTTTCATGCTTGACATGAAGCCCACCGCATCACTTGCCACACATCTAAATTACATGGTAGGACTTCTAACCCAGCTTACAGGAATCAACATTGAAATGGAAGAAGATGTTTGCATTGGTGTTTTGCTTAAAAGTTTGCCTCATGAATATAATAATGTATCAACAACCTTAATCAATATGCCAAACCCTAAGCTTGTTGATATCCAGACATCACTGTTAGAGGAGGAAAATAAGCTAAAAACTAAAGAAGAACCAAGCACCTCTAGAGATGAACAAGCATTATATGTTGGCAACATGTACAAAGGCAAGAAGGATCAACTTTTTTGTGATTTTTGCAAAAGGATCGGACACATCGAGAAATTTTGCCATGCCAAAAAGAGGTCCCAAAAGGCCTATCTAGTTGTTGTTAAAGAAGAAGAAGACCATGGAGCAAAAGAAGAAGAAGAAGACCACTAGGAGAACGACAAACCTCATCAGTCCTTCTATTCTGATAGACTTTTTTAGCCTTGTGTTGCCTAGCCCTAATGCTTCTGACATAAGCTTGTAAACTCCTCATGTAGCCTTGTACTACAACCTCCTTTATACACTTTGTGAGGCCCCTATTACAACCTCTGGATGTCCACCATATTTGTGGTACCCATAGTTAGCCTTTTTTGTGATAGCCTCTAGTGTTTTTCCATGTCTATGGTGTGCCCACACTTTGTAGGTGTTGCTCTCACTAAAGCATCTATATACTTTGTACTTCAGGTTGTGATTGAGGAGGGGTGTTGAGATGTTTACAATCACATCTACTTCAGTCTCTTTGGAAGGAGCAGTGAGGGCTTCAACAAGTAATTGCAAACATCTCTCATTGGAAACAAATATGGAATGCAAAGTGAGCAAGCAAAGCTCAAGATGTATACATCAAACCATCCAGGAAGCCCAAGCATATCACAAATACACGCGTGTATAAGTGTTAAATGAAGCGTCAATATCCATAAGTAAGTATCAAAGCTCAAAGAATTTGACCAAAGTACAAGTACCTCAAATGTAGCTCAAATACAAATGCCCAATCATGTCATAACCATATTTGGGCCCATACATGAATACTAGACATCACCATAGACATGTAGCATATCCAAAATATCATGTAGGCACAATAGGCATTTAAAGCATAAAGCTTACTATTATATGCTCACTATCCAAACTATTATGATAGCAATAAATTGTTACAAAACTAAACTTATCAAGATCCAAAAAATCCAAATAGTATCTCAAAATCATAATTATAACATTTGGGTACCAAAATAGCATCCTCGAAGCATTAAACATGCAATTATGGAATTTACTATTTGTTGTCCAAACTAGAATTGTCCTATTTTGTGTGAAATAGAAGATAGATATTTGCACAAAATCAACTCTATGAGTAATCAAATCTCCAAGGCATTTTGTTTCTAAGTATAGAATGCTTGAATTTGATAGCATATGCAAAAGTTATAGCCAAAATATGTCAATGCTTTCAAGCTACCATAGCTATCCATGACTTCTACAGCATACTTTGTATCCACTCAAAATGGATAGAATGGCTACTTCTCAGCTCAATAAGCACTCAACAAGGCTCATCCAAGCCTTGAGAAGCTCCTCAACAAGTGGGAAGCAAGCTGAAATAAGATGAGAGAAGGAAAGACTCAATGCATACCCTGGGAGAAAGAAACAATGGCTGCCATGAAACCTTGAGTTGAAGCTTTGAGTCCATGTTGAAGAAAAGGATGAAAAAGATCCTCAAATGGTCCCCCCACACAAGTGGAAGCAAGAGCACAACAAGAGCTACGGAACTTGGAGCAAGAGAGTAAGAGAGAGAGACACCATATGTGGGAACTCCAACAGTCACAATGTGTGACTCGCCTTTCCTTATTCAATCATCATTGAGAACATAAAGAATAAAGTAGTAGTGATGGGTGCCTGCCACTTGTAGCATAGAAGTGTGTGGTCATGGTGAGTGAAGTAAATACATGGCAACATAGGTACAAGATCCTTTACCCCCAACAATCCTCTAGTAACTCCAAGTAATCTGCTAGGTAGGAAGGGTACACAAAGAGTGAACTAGTCAATGGTGCTTCAATCAACCTCAATGTTGATATCAAAGAAGAAAGTTAGCTACACTCAACCCTCATAAAATGTGGGCTTTTGTGGTAATACTAGGATAAGAAACCGTAAGAAGTTTCCCATGACCAAGAAAGAAAGATTTGGACTATTTGTTAAGGTCCAAATGAAATCACTAAAGGATAGAACTAAGTCCTTGGGTTGGAACAAGTGAGTGTGGTCTTGAGGTCCTTTGCATTCATATTTGAAATCTTTAGGAAGTTGTACCTTCCATTCTTTCCTTGATCATATGAAGCACCATCTCAATAAGGCTAGCACATCAAATTTTCTCTCTATCATGAGTATGCAAATTCTAGAATGCTCTAGATTTATATAAAAAGGTCTATAATATTTTAGTCAAAAATTTGAAATTCTCATGAAGGTTTTTATAGAAAGTTCTATATAAATCTAGAATGCTCTAGATTTATATAAAAAGTTGTATAATATTTTAGAAGAAATTTTGGAATTCTTTGGAAGGTCTTTGATGTAATGCTTATACTAGCAACACTTTTGTCATTTGCTAATGTCATCAAGGCTTATATCATTACTTATGCCAGCGATGATGATGAATTGATCATTTCATGTAATATTTTATGTCAATGCTTAAGCTAGAACTTTCCTAAGAATCTTCATACTATACATGAGAGTTTTGGGCTCTAAGCCCTTTAGTGTTGCCAATGCCAATTGTGAGGATCATGTGGGATGAGTTCTCTTCTAGTCCCTATCTTATACTCGAGGTTTGTCTTGTACCAAAATATTGTATTGTATATTTCTCTTATACTTCAATCTTGTAATCAAAATATAATTCAACCTTGTTATTATAATAATGACACTTTCCCATCAAATTATCATATTTTATTTCTTTGAGATTTATGCGAGAAATGGTTCTAATCCTTGTCAAGTTCTTGTCACACTCCTAATACTCTCTTCTATGTATGGTCCTATGAAAAGAAAATCAAGCATAGTCATTTGTATCTTGAATGTTGCATATCCATATAAGCTAGTCACCATATGCATCCTTGGGCTTGAAATAATATTTGATGTGCCAAGTATTGTATCTATGCAAGTTTGGAAAAAATCATATCTAATAATCATTTTGGACCATGGTTCAATATTGAATGCACGTATTGTGATGAGCCATTGGATTATGGCTATGATTAACACCCTTTTGAGATTTTGAGGTACGATGAAGTCAAAGGTGATAAGGACGTCAATCTAAACTTGTTTGCATTGGAATTTCTCAATAGCTATGTCGAATTATTCTTGCTCTTCAATTATTACAATCTCTAATGGGATATTGCCACATATTAGGTTGTAAATCTAATTGTTTGGGTCCTTTTTCTAGCTACTTCTAGGCCTAGCTATGGAAATTATAGTTTTGGATGGGCTCTCTACTAGAGTATACTTTAGGGTGCTCCTAGGACTACTCTTGAGTCTCAATATTACAAGGGTAGTCATAAACTCATAATGTAGAGTCCATGCATAGATGTTTGAGTGCCACTTGTCATCGTCCTTCTGATACATGTAGTCTAATTCTAGAGGATGATGGCTCTTCCAAGTCAAGGCCATTTGTGAAGCCCATTTCCTTTGTCTCCAAACTAATATAGCCATTGTCTCTATATGTGTATATTAGATCTTCCTTTCCAGACAATGAGGAGAAGAAAAAATACAAAATGTACATAGGATTATAATTTGATGAGGGAAGGCACCATCTTAATCATCCTACACCCATCAATTTTCCAAGGAAGGCATAATGTTCCACTAGGTGACTTTTAGTGAGCAGAACAATAGGATTCTCATATGTGGAGATCTTGACAAGCTCTATCTACTTGTCCTCAACCACCTCTTTGATGAGGTGATAATGAACCTCAATATGCTTGGTATTCACATAGAATATTGGATTACATGCCAATTGGATAGCACTCATAGATTCCAAATGAATGGTAGGAGTCATAGAAGTAATACCAAGGTCTATAATAACCAAATGGCCTAAGAATAGGGCCTTCTTGCAAGCATCAAATGGTTGTAATGTCCTAATCCTTGGTAGTAGACAATCTGATTCATTGTAACCCATGACTCCAATATCCTAGCTACCATGTCAAAGATACAAGTCTGAAGTGCCCTTAAGGTATCTCATGATACCCTTCATGGCATCCCAAAATGTCGTTTGATGATTATTGTTATTTAACGAGCCATAACTTCCATTGCAAATGCTATGCCAAATCTAGTGCCTATCATAGCATACCTCAAGTTTCCTTACTACTGATGCATAGGGAATCTTGGCCATCTAGGCCCTCTCACCATTTGAATAGGCATAATCTACTTGACTAACCTTCACATGGAAAGGTTAAGGGGTGCCAATGGGTTTATCACCCTACATATAGAACCATCTAGGTACCCTATAAATGTACTCCTTCTATGACATGTAGAGGTGTCTCTAAAAGTGGTTGCACATAATGCACATACAAGTATGTGAGAAGCATGCCCCATGTCCTTCATCTCAAAGCTTCTCTTCAATTAATTCTTCAAAGAATCTAGCTCATCATGAGCACTCCTGGTAATTATTGTATCATCAACATATAATCCCAAATGATAAGGCTATTATCACAAGCGTGCTTTGTGTCAAGGCACAGATCCATAACATTACTGGTATAGGATTGTGAATGCAATAATATATCAACTTTCACACTAGGTACTCCCTACCATTTTCCAAAAAGCCCTTAGGCTATTGTATATAGATGTCCTCATGCATGTCTCCATGTAGAAAAGTTGTCTTAACATCCATTTGGTACAAGTCCAAGCCTAACAATGCAACCAATGCTAAAACCAAGTGAAGGGTAGTCATCTTGACCACAAGAGAGAATATCTCATTAAATTAACTCCCTTTTCCTCTTTAAAATCCTTTCCAACAAGTTGGGCCTTATATGTTTGCTTATGGCAAACAACCAAGGGTGCTCTTCAATTTAGACATCTACTTGCATGGCAATGTATATTTTTCCATTAGTCAAGGAAACCAAATCCCATATATGATTCTTTTGTAGTGAGTCAAACTTAGATTGCACATCCCTCTTCGAAGATGAACTATAGCCTCTATGGATAGCCTCCTCATCAGTAAGGGGTTCATCAAAATTTGCCACCATGACATAATGCATAGAAGCATCATAACAATCAGGAGGACACAAGGGTCTAGTGGAGTGTTGCAAAACTAGTTGTGGAGCCTATACATCCTATCCTCTTTGTCCATTATCAATATGATTGTGCACAAAAAGTGGATTTTGGGCCACCAGATCATCAACATCACAATTTCAAGCTATCTAACTAGGGCTAGTTGTATGGTAATATGAGACTCGTCCTAAAAGATCACCCTTCATGCCTCAATCACTTGCTAAAGGAGGATTACTAGAACAAACCTCCTCTACAATTCTATGGGGATCTATTAATCAAGTGAGTTGTAATAGTAACTTTCTCAACCCAAAATGTATGCAAAGCTTTGATTTGATCAATCAAGCTTTCCTACTTTCTTCTTTCACTTCCATGCCAAAATGAGAATAAGAGACTTCTTAACTTTCTAAGCCTCCATGACTTAGCATGCTATGGACCCTCTTCTAAATGGTCATATTTATGTGCTTTGTAATATCATTTCAAGGTGGGGTATAAGGGCAATTATTAGACACTTAATACCATGATCATCACACAACTAATTTGATCAATTGAGCTTTCCTACTTTCTTCTTTCACTTCCATGCCAAAATGAGAATAAGAGCCTTCTTAACTTTCTAAGCTTGCAGGACTTAGCATACTATTGACCCTCTTCTAAATGGTCATATTTATGTGCTTTGTAATACCATTCCAAAGGTGGGGTATAAGGGAAATTATTAGATACTTAATACCATGATCATCACACAACTACTCAAAAGTACACGAGACATACTCACCCCCATTATCAAATTCTAGGTATTTCATCCTATGCTCAGACGAGTTTTCAACCAAAGCAATGAAGCATTGAAAGGTGGCTAAAACCTCTAGCTTTTGCTTGATAGGATAGGCCTAGACTTTATGTAAAAAGTCATCAATAAACATGACAAAGTCATCAATAAATATTAAAAGTTATTAATAAATATGATATACTACTTAGCACCATCCAAAGACTGATAGGGCATGGGACTACAAATATCTAAATGAACAAGAGCCAATAACTCATCCATGTGCATAAAACCAAACTTCTTATGAGTATTATGAGTCTACTTGCCATGTAAATAATGATTACAAGAATCAAAACACAAGTAGTCTAGGAGTGCGAGATACTACAAGTGAGTCAAAATTTTCATTCCTTTGAGTGAGATGTGCCCAAGGAAATGATGCCAGAGAGGTATATGAGGAAGATCAATAATGGCCAATACATGATCAATAGATTTAGAAATAAGCGAAGGATAAAGAGCACCAACTTTGGCACCTCTATCAAAAATGAAATTGCTACGAGTGATTTTTTGTGTAGAATCACCAAAAGAAACATGATATCCAACATCATCCAACTATCCAATAGAGATAAGGATTTTGGTTAAAGTGTAACTTGCCTATCTAATAAATATTGATTGCACGTATTTTAGTAGCCCACCAAGAAGTAATCAAGACTATTGATGTCTAGAACTTGTTAGAATAACCAAACATTCACAATGTTGAGCTACCTAAGTCAACCCCACACTAGAAGCTCCATCTTAATCCCACAACGATCAACCTAAAATCAAGAATCTAATTCAACTACTATAATCTCCTCTTAGCCATCTAGCATCGACTTCTAAGGTAATTTCTTTGTTATCATCCCTCAAGTCAAAGCAAACCATTGCTATACTTGGTTCAAAGAGAGTGAGAAATAAGGGGGAGTGATTCACATCAACCCCTCTGTCTATAATGTTAAGTCTCAAATCTGCCACCCTAAAATGGGATTGGCTAGATTCTAGTGTCAACATACTAGGATAGTCAATGTTTGGTCCATTCTAGACTTGCCTAATCTAACATTTAAGTTGTGATGGAAGCCTCTTGATGAGTTGAGACCACCTTGCTATTAGCAACACCTGTAACCACCCACTTCCCTAAAGGGTTTTCTTTAGTTTACTAATTAATCTTAGTATAGTTTAACTTGATACATAAAAATTAGCTTCATTAATGAACCCTTTAAAATAATGTTTATTCACATAAAATAGGATGGGTTGTTGCGAGCAAGTCAATTCTTGAAATTTGGTAGCCTTTTGAGGTGTTATCTTCTACCAATCCTTCTTTCCCCACTCTAACTATCTATCGCACTATCTCCTTCCCTCTCACTATATTTCTCTCTATTTTCCTCTTACCCTACTATCTCTCTCTTTGTCTATCCCTCTATCTCTCTCTAACTCCATCTTCTACCTACTTTCTTATCTCATTATCTCTCTCATCTCTGTATCTCACTAGGACACACACACACACACACACACACACTCTCTCTCTCTCTCTCTCCTACTATATTACACACACACACACACACACACACACACACACACACTCTCTCTCTCTCTCTCTCTCTCTCTCTCTCTCTCTCTCTCTCTCTCTCTCTCTCTCTCTCTCTCTCTCTCTCTCTCTCTCTCTCTCTCTCTCTCTCTCTCTCTCTCTCTCTCTCTCTCTCTCTCTCTCTCTCTCTCTCTCTCTCTCTCTCTCTCACCAACACAATTAGTAATCCCCCATAAGCCTTTTACCTAAGGCTTTATATAGTCATTAGCCTTTTACATTTCTCAATTACCTTTGCTTGGTCATTGTTCATGCTTTCCTCCATCAATTCAATCCTTATATAGATTTCTATATGACATATCATTTTTGAGCTTGATGTCAAGATGCTCATTGATGAAGATGAAGCAATGCTTGATGATGTCAACAGTGAGCGTGAGGATGATGACATTGACAACATATTTTTGTAGGCAAAACTTTTATTTTAATTTTTTTAGAAATTAGCAATGTTATATCTCTCCCTCTTAAAGAAAATGAGATGCTCTCATCTTGTGAGAAATTGGGGTTATCATTTTTCTATGGTAAGTTATATCATAGGACCTATGGGTTAGGATCCACCATGCTGTCACTATGTGATGCCATGAGGTACATTTCATGGTGGATTCCGTGCCACGGTGGATTCCGTAAACTTTGTTGACCGTGGCTCATACACAAAGTGGATTCTTTGTGTGAGAAGTTGATGGAGACGCCTATTCTTTTCGGGCATTTCATTAATTTAGTGTGTACATGGGTGATTCCATAGCGGGTGATTTCGCAAAATACAGATTAAATTAATAAACGTTTATGAGTTTAGAGTGCGCACTCGTGATAAATTAAGGTTAGGATTGATTTCTAACCAGTTGATTTATTTATGTAGCTGAAGACTGCTAGGTATTCACTTTTGTCGGTTTAATTGTATTATTTTACTAACGATTGTGAATGCTTCAATTGATGCGTAGAGATAGCAGCAGTGGCGGAGGAAAGCATTGCAGGATAGTGTGTATTCGAGTTATCACTTATATTTTGATGGGCGCATACCTTAAACATGGCACCTATATTTTGTTGCGCCTATTTATTGAGACGTTGGATATTTATTTATTATTTTGTATGCGCATGGGCGCACGATTATGATATTTGTATTTGAACATTGTATTGGGTATGCCTGACTCTTTGGACGCACGTCCATTAGCTTTATTTCTATTTTGTGCTAAAGCAAACTCAAAAGCCAAAAGCGTGCTATTTTGTAATTTGGGCTATTATTTGAGCTTGAAGATGATTAATACATAAAATACATGCTTTGTGGAGTGCACACACAAGGCATGGGGGGAGATTGTACCCAATTGGCCTCTTGTTCATGTCGTGCATGCTTTCTACCTTGAGCTTTGTGCAAAAAGTAAAGTTCTTTTGTTCTTGGGGACCTTCCGGTGTTCACTACGCGAGTATACAACATCCGATCTGTGCACCAGTGGTATCAGAGCGAAGCTGAGATTGAGAGCTTGCAATCGTTGCCCATCTTGTGCGAAGGCGGAGCTCCTGGAAACGATCGAGCTCTATGGTCAGTCTCATTGTGAACGATCGATATGGGTGGATTCCTAGCAGTCAAGAACCTGTGTTTACAGCCTTTGATCTCGCGAAGGACCGACCTGTAACGGCGGAGGACCACTCCAACATCTTCTTCTTCAAGTCGTCTTCTCACAATCAACAGAGATAAGCCATATCTTTCATAAAGATTAAAAGCTTGAGTTTAAAGCTTATAAAGCTTAATAAGAAGCTTATAAGCTTCAAATTTTTAATTCGGCGGCAGGGCAGCAGCATTCCGTAAAAATTGGCATTGAAAACGGCCCCCCCTAAAAAATCGACGTTTACTGCCAGACTACCATAAGCTAAGTTACCCAAGTCATCAGTCACACAAATCCTCTAAGTTGATCAAGTTTCGTAAGTCTACAACTCTACAAGTTCGGCAAGTCACTAGAAGTCAGAACTAACTTGTGCCCAAAACTCCCTTAAGCATTGTTCCTGCGCAGAAGCACCGAACTGCAAAGTTGTTTCTTGGAAGACTCTGTTCCCATACGCAGACTTGCTGAACCAATTTCAGCACACGCAGAAGGTCAAAACGCAGATTTTACAAAGATTTCAAATCCCGCAATTGCCAAAGACGAAGACCGTGAAAGCTAAACAAAAATATATAAGCCTTATACACCCGACTTTGAGCTACGCTCATCCCGCTAATTGGATTTTGAGAGTGTGAGGTCTTTTGAAGTTTTCCAGGATGATGGAACAAAATATGGATGATTTAATGGCTGAAGGCGATCTTCCTGAACCTACGGTGGAACAAAAGTTGGATTTAATTATGATGCAGTTGGACGAAGAACGAAGAGCCTGGCAAGTATTGCAAGTTCAATTGGCCAATTTACAAAGATCGACTACCGACAAAGAGGAACCACAACCTGAAGATCTTATCCGACGAACCATCGATGCGACTCTCGAAGCTCAATCCATCCGCAAAGAAACAAAGATAAGTAAAAGAAATTTCAAATTCCGTACTTTCAATGGCACTCAAGATGGAAAAATTATTCTTGCATTCATCAGTCAGTTTGATGATTACTTTCATGAGGAAACATACGCTGAAAAAGATAAAATCAAGTGTGTCACTAATCATTTAGTGGATAGAGCATCTATTTAGTGGACCATAGTTTGTAAGAGCATAGATTGTCCCACTACTTGGGAGAATTTCAAGAAGAAGTTTATGCAGAATTTCCTTCCTCCACAATTCCATGAAAAAGCCATAAAGCAATGGGACCTTCTTCAACAAAGAGATCATGAGCCTATTTCTCAGTACACTGAACGCTTTTGGATGCCTTACTTCAATTACGCATGCTTGAAGACGTACCTGAAGCGACTCACAAGCGTAAGTATATGTCTGGATTACTTGGGCATTACTACGCTGAAGTCAATATGTTCAAGCCTGCAACTCTTGAAGATGCAATTTCTTTAGCTCATGACACTGAAAACAAGATTCGAGGAAGAGACAAGCGCCCACAACAATTTCAAGCAAATGGTAACTATGGTTCTAAGCAAATTCAATTCAAATTTTAGAAGATTCAACCAAAGTCGATTTCCTTCATCATCTTTCTGTAAGTCATGGACTAAACCACGTGCTTTGCCATCAAATACCAATCAAAACCCTAAGCCATCTTCACAGCCAAATCCTAATATTTCTAGACTTCCTGCCATTGCAAACAATGTATCTAAAGCCAAACCTATAGTGTGTTACAAATGCCATCAACCTGGATATCTAGCAGCCAATTGCCAATCGAAGAAGTGGCACCTGTCCATATCAACTATCTTGGAGCAATGGAAGATGAAGAACATGAGAAAATGCTCGACTTTACGGAAGATGAGGATGACATTACTACTCCTTTGGATACTTTACCAGGTATGCCAACTCCACATTCTTTGTTGACAATGAAATGTTTAGTGCATGGAAAAGAAAAGATTATTTTACATGATGATGGTAGTACACATGATTTTATTTCTACAAAGTTAGTGAAAGAATTGAAATTACAAACTGTTCCTACGCATTATCACATTAAAGCAGCATTCTTAGGCACAAGGTATAATGTAACACAAGAGGTGCATAATTTAGAAATTCAAATTGGTGAATACACTGAAAGAAGGAATTTTCTACTTGTACCATTACAGTCCAGTGATATTATTTTAGGTATGCCTTGGCGTCATTAGCATAATCCTGATATAGATTATTCCACGCATTCAATTAATATTCATTTTCAAGGAAAATACATCACATTGTATGGTATGCATGCATCTAATGCTTTTCCACTGCTTACTCATACTCAAGCTAAATGTGCATTACGTAAAAGTAGTAAATCATATCTAATTTGGGTAAATGAACTACAAGCTAAAGAAAAAACATATGCACCCTAGGCATAAAGAATTTCTTGCACAATTTAAAGATTGTTTTGCTGAAAATCTACCACCTGGATTACCTCCTTCATGTCCTGAAGACCACAGAATAGATTTAATTCCTGGTACACAACCACCTTGTAAAGCACCATATAGCCATAACTAGATAGAGCAAAAAGAAATTCATAATCAAGTTGAGGAATTATTAAACAGAGGATTAATTAGACCTAGTAGTTCTCCATTTAGTGCACCTGTTTTGTTGGTAAAGAAGAAGAATAATACTTATCGTATGTGCATTGATTATCGTGCCCTAAATAAGATTATTGTAAAGAATAGATATCCAATTCCTAGGGTCGATGCTCTTATGGATAAACTACAAGGTTCTGTCATATTTAGTAAAATAGATCTTAAATCTAGTTATCATCAAGGTGAGATTAGATAAATATGATATATTCAAGACTACATTTAGAACACAATTTGGTCATTATGAATTTTTAGTGATGCCTTTTGGATTGACTAACGCACCTGCTACATTCAGTAGAATGATGAATCGCATATTTTTGAAATATCAGCATTGTGTTATAGTATTCTTTGATGTTATCTTGATATTCAGTAAAAATGAGAAAGAGCATTATGAACATTTGTCTTTGGTTTTCAAGTTGTTGAAAGATAATCAATTGTATGCTAATTCGGAAAAGAGTGAGCTCTTTCAAATAGAAATTGAATATCTAGGTCATATTATGTCATCAAAAGGTATTAAAGTTGACGCTAAGAAGATAAAAGCAATATTGAATTGGCCAATACCTAAAAATGTGCATGAGTTACGTTCTTTTCTAGGTCTTGCTAGTTCTTACAGGAAATTTGTTCAAAATTTTTCATTACTTACTTTGCCTTTGACTAAACTTTTAAAGAAATGTATTGTTTATCATTGGTCTGATAATCAACAGAAATCTTTTGATTTATTGAAACATGCATTAACCCATGCTCCTGTATTACAACTACCTGATTTCAATAGACCATTCTTTTTAGTAGTTATTGATGCTAGCGGATCTAGAATAGGAGCCGTACTTATGCAAGATAATCATCCCATAACCTATTCTAGTTGTAAACTGAAACCCTCCAAACTTAAATATTCCACATATGATAAAGAATTATTAGCTGTTGTACAAGCTTTAAGACAATGGAAACATTACTTAATGGGTTCTGAGTTTATGATTAAGACTGATCAACAAAGTATTAGACATTTACTTAGTCAACCTCATATATCTGACCGACATATCAAATGGGTAGCTTTTATTCAGAGTTTTCATCCCCTTATCCAATATCAACCAGGTAAAGAAAATGTAGTGGCCGATGCATTAAGTAGAAGACCAACCATTCATAATATCTCTATTATATCATTTGATTCTCTAACCCCTATGAAAGACACTTATCATCAAGACATTACTTTTCATGTTGATTGGAATAAATTAGTTGGAAATAACTTGATTCCTATTGATTCACTGTCTTATAATGATGGATTCATGTTTTATGAAAAGAGATTATGTGTTATAGTTCCATTTAGATCTTTTGTTTTGAATGAGATTCATTGTCGTCCATATCAAGGTCACAGAGGTATTATATCTACTTTGCGTACATTGACTGAAGATTTTTATTGGCCACATATAGACACTGATGTATCTAACTTTGTTTCTGAATGTTTGGTTTGTCAAAGAGTTAAGAGACACCATGGTAAACAGTATGGTCTATTAATGCCCTTATCTATTCCATCAAGACCATGGGAATAGATTTCTATGGATTTTATTACTGGTTTACCTAACACTAAAGCTAACCATGATATGATTTGGACTGTAGTAGACAGGTTTAGTAAACAAGCATATTTCATTCCATGTAAGAAAACTTTAACAGTATCTCAGGCAGCACAATTGTTTTTTAAAACAGTTTTCACTAATCATGGATTACCAAAAGTTATTATTTCTGACCGTGATTCTAGATTTTGTAACAAATTTTGGATTACTTTGTTTGCTAACCTAGGAACAAAGATTGATTTCTCATCTATATTTCATCCTGAAACTAATGGACAAACAGAAGCCATTAACAGTACTATTTTAGATCTTTTACGTGCTTACACTATTTCTAAACCATAGACATGGGACACACATTTACATTTACTACAGTTTGCATATAACAATATACCACACACATCTACAAAGAAAGCACCGTTTGAAGTGATTTTTGGTTATAGATTGTCTACACCTGTTGCATCTTTATCAAATAGAATTCAGAGTGCTGATGATATTGCTAACATGCACGCTACTATTTTTGATGATGTTAAAGACATGATTGCCAAAGCCCAGCAATCGTATACAAAACAAACCAATAAGAAAAGACAGGCTATGAATTTCAAAGTTGATGACTATGTTTGGTTGAAAATAGAAAAACGTAGATTACAAAGTGTAGATAAACACCCAGTTGTAAAATTAGCACCTAGATTCTATGGACCATTTAAGATCATTCACAAAATCAATGACAATGCATTCAAGTTAGAACTACCACCTCACTGGAAAATTCACAACACATTTCACATTAGTTTATTACGACCCTTTAGAGGCCAATTACCTGTACACCCTGTTTATGAAAACCCACCTTTGTTAGATGAAGAGACTGAAATACTAGAACCTGAAGCTATTATAGATACTGACTTCATGACCACTAGAACTGGCAGTAGATATTCTAGATATTTGGTCAAGTTTAAAAACCATCCTGTTGAAGAAGCCCAATGGATGCACGTTAGAGACTTAAATGCTTTCACCACTCTGTTAGCTCCACATTGAGCTAATAGCAATTGAGGACAATTGCTATCCCACCCCGGGGATATGATGCCAGGAGACATATTTCACAATGGATTCCTTGAGGTTTTACGGTGGATTCCGTAAACTTTGTTGACCGAGGCTCATACACAAAGTGGATTCTTTGTGCGAGAAGTTGATGGGGACGCCTATCCTTTTCGGGCGTTTCATTAATTTAGTGTGTACATGGGTGATTCCATAGCAGGTGATTCTGCAAAATACATATTAAATTAATAAACGTTTATGAGTTTAGAGTGCACACTCATGATAAATGAAGGTTAGGATTGATTTCTAACCAGTTGATTTATTTATGTAGTTGAAGACTGCTAGATATTCACTTTTGTCGATTAATTATATTATTTTACTAACGATTATGAATGCTTCAGTTGATGTGTAGAGATAGCAGCAGTGGCAGAGGAAAGCATTGCTGGATAGCGTGTATTCGAGTTGTCACTTGTATTTTGATGGGCGCATACCTTAGACATGGCACCTATATTTTGTCGCGCCTATTTATTGAGGTGTTGGATATCTATTTATTATTTTGTATGCGCATGGGCGCACGATTATGATATTTGTATTTGGACATTGTATTGGATATGCCTGACTCTTTGGGCGCTCGTCCATTAGCTTTATTTCTATTTTGTACTAAAGCAAACTCAAAAGCCAAAAGCGTGCTATTTTATAATTTAGGCTATTATTTAAGCTTGAAGATGATTAATACATAAAATACATGCTTTGTGGAGCGCACACACAAGGCATGGGGGGAGATTGTACCCAATTGGTCTCTTGTTCATGTCGTGCATGCTTTCTACCTTGAGTTTTGTGCAAAAAGTAGAGTTCTTTTGTTCTTGGGGACCTTCCGGCGTTCACTACGCGAGCATACAACATCCGATCTGCGCACCACTATGCTATTCTGATTACACACACGCACTCAAGCTTCAATGCAATACTATGAATTCAAAGATAGATTTATTACAATGTATTGTGGTTGAATTCATGAATAGAAGGAATCATTATAAATATAAGGCTTATTACATCTTTCTAGGGCTTCTACTCATCTTGAGAGGATATAATGGGTTCTAGGTCTTCATCATTATCTGGTCTTGTAGTATACCAATTTTTGAACTTGTATGGCTTTGCCTCTTTGCTAGTCATCTTCTTGATCTAGTTCATGGAAGCCAACTTGGACCTACCCTAGCTCATTACAATGGAAACATCAACAAGTAGGGAAACTTCTCAAGATTTATCTTAACTCTTTGCACTTGTAGCACCTCTTCCTATGGTTCTTTGGACCATCATAGTCTTCCTTGGAGTACATTGAGAGGTAGTTATCTTCAAGACATTGGCCTCTATTTGAATCACCAAAGCTTTAGCTCTTAAGAGAGCATCTTGAAGATCCTTGGGTTGCATAGATTTCAATTTATGTCTTAGAGACAATTTGCCCCTTAGAATGATTAGCGTTGATGACATAGTATATAACTTCATGTTTCACACCAATGTATTCCATCATACAATGAAGATGGATTATATATTTGAACCAAAAGAAGCATGAATCAATCTCTCATGTTGAACTTTAGAGAGTGTATAGCAAGCGTAAACATAGCCTGAAATACTAAGAATCTTTGCCATGCTTTATCACTTTGATCCAAACTCATTAAGCATTAAAGGCATACAAAATTTATTATTAGTTGACTCTTGTTTAATTTTAATAGTTTGTAATAATATCTAGATTCATATCAAGGTGTGTTTTTTCTCTAATACCAAGTGTAACATGCCTACCTAAGGAACATCAATAGCATGTATTTTAGTAGCCCATCAAGATTTAATCAATACTGCTATGTCCCAAAACTCGTCAGAATAACTATACATTTGTAATCTTGAGCTACTTGAGTCTACCCATAGGGAAAGCTCTGCCTCAATTCCACAAGGATCCACCTAAGATTGAAGACCTAATTCAAAGACAATCAAGGATATAATGATAGTGGAGATTAAACATGAAAAACTAATGTCACTTTTGTGAAGATGGGTTGTTGTGTCTCATCGCTCTCGTGAGCACACCGCCAAGACCCATGGAACTACTCTTGAAGTTTCAAGTCAAAAGATATGGCTATCTATCACATAGCTGTGTCCACTCTCACACACACACGTGTAGCAAGCTTACATTTGAATCTGATTGAGTTGTCTCCTCCCATAAACCTGTCGATAACTCTACGATCCAATATGTGCTTTCAAGCAAGCTTCATCTCCAAGCTTCAAGATTCAAGGTCCATAGCTACACACATGAGAAAAGAGAAGAGTAGAAGGAGAAGATGAGGATGAAGAGAGGAGAAGAAGAGCTTCTCCATGGTCCCTCACTCTCTCACACACACTCTCCCTCTCACACGCTCTCTCTCCCTCTCACACAGATAAGAATGAAGCAAGAAGCAAGAGATAAGAAGAGAGCAAGTTTGGCCACACACCAAGAATGAGCTTCTTCTTTCACTTTTTGACTTTTATACATCTCCTCCTTGGGCGGCCATTCCCTTTTTGGTTTGGTCCTTATCCATTCCTCCACTATTTTTCCTTCTTCTTCCTCTTACCATTAGCCTTAACCCGTTCCTTTCATTCTTTACAACTTGCATGGGAGAGAGCCCAATGCTCTTTTACAAAATAAATTACAATGCATATGGTGCTCTTTTTACAAAAATATTAAGGTAAGCTTATTCTTGTGCACCTTACTCTTACACTTAGAATTTTTCGTGTGGTTCATGTCTTCGGATTTTCTTGTGTGCCTCTGTCCTCCGTCTTCCTCTTACCTTGAAACTATCTTCCGATTTTTTGATTTTTCATATTTTTACCATCTTGGTCTTCTGAGGGTTAACATTACCCCCTCCTAGATGAGTGCTATCCCATGGCACTTGATGGTACATGGTAAAGATGCTGAGGGTAGATATGGAATGGTTCTTGGAGCCTTTGGGGAGGTTGGTCATATTGGAGATGCTCTATGAAATAGGTTTTAAGATTGTTGATATCGAGGATAGATTGGTAGTTGAAGAAGGCCTCCATAGTTATCTCACTGAGCCACTACACAATGTACCTGAAAAGAAGAAGAGTGCACTTCTTGGGGGTGTGTCTACCTTACCGTGTGTACTACACTGTGCAAGTGATGGTGGAACTAGGAGATGGGTCGCAAACCATAGGCAAGCCTAAGGTATTGTCCCACACTTAAGGACCCAGTTTATGTAAAAGGAGGTGATGTGTGTGACTTAGGGAGACATGTCTATCAAAATGTCATGCCCTTGATGTGCCCTATAAGTTGTGAAGTGGGGGAGGGGCTAGGGTGGTCCCTAGGTGCAATGGTTGTGACACTAATAGAGTACAAATGGAGAGTTTTCATTTTTCTTTTTCTTTTTTTCTCTTATTTTATTTTCCTTTTCTTTTTTCTCTTTTTTTTTTCAAATTACAAGGGAGTATGTTAAGTGGTATCCCATTCATGGGCAGGGCCAAATTGTGGGGAGGCTTGATGAATTTGCTTAGGAAAGCTCTGTTTTGCATATAGCCCTTCAACTTGATTCTTACATTGAAGGGCGCGGTAAAAAAAATAGGTGGTTGCACCTAGTAAACCTACTGTCACTCATATCTTCTAGTAAGCTCATACAAAATGCTGGCAAGAGAGGGTGGCTCTCATCATGAGGTAGGCCATTGTGTAGCTATTTATCCTTGCATTAATGTCAAAAAGAGAGACGGTAACCAATCTTTCTCTACAATAGGCTTTTGTTCTAGTAATGTTTACAAGAGCCAGAGATAATTACAAGTGGTGATGAAAACAAGATCTAGACAAGAAGAGAATTTCCTAAGGAAGCTTGCTATGGATGGGAAGAGATCCCTCTTTGTGAAGGTTAAGCATTGCTCTAGAGATACAAAATTCACATTATAGATATTAGGGAAGTCATATGTACTATACACCTCCTAGTTGAAATCAACTGCAATTCTCCATGAGTAGGGCATGTAGGTAGGATCATTCCTCCTGCATATGATAGTATGCTACAAAATGCCATCTAGGCATCTAAGTTAGAGTCCCAGATGTTTCTATGCCACTTAGGTTGTGCTTCATGCCCCTCCATTTTCCTAGAAACCTCCACCACCTTGTCCTCCCAATAACCTATAGGTTCCTATTGCCACATTTGGGGTGTCTAGTTCTCTCCTCTAACCATCTCTTTCCCAACCTTAGTGAGAGCTTTATCACTTTCTCCACTATACTTGGAGATAATACTCTATCCAGTATTCAAGGGAAGGTGAAGGTGAATTCAAAGGGCCGATTGTGATTCTCCCATTGCTCTCGTATTGCAAGTTTCTAGCTCCAATTCACAAGATCACACTCCTCTCCTTGAGGGATGGCCACATGAGGAACTTCTAGCAGCTTGGCTTGGAGTTTTCTTTATACTAGGACTACTTGCTTCCTCCACTTATGCCTCATTTCCACCATTCTCTTGGGGGGCATGGCTTCCTCACCATGCTCTTTTGTTTTTATGCTTGTGTTTGTAGTGGGGAGCTCGATTCATGGGGCTACTCTTCCTCAATGTGGTCATGCTCAAAGTTCAGCCCCTCTTCATGTATTGGCTCTCTCAGCTCTTCAGGGAGAGGCTATGCTTATTGCTCTAGCCCCCCAAACCCTGGCAATTCAAATTCTTCCATGGTTAATCTAGTTGTGATCAAATGGGCTCTTTGTTCCTCCAATCCTAAGCCGGGTTTGGGTTCCTTGGCATTGAGTCCATGTTTAAGTGCTCTGCTTGCTAGCTCTAATTTCCTTTTGGGTTCCTCAATTATCTCTTCCTTTCTTGACTAGGTGATATTCAATACTATGTTCAAGAAGGCTTTTTGCTGCTCAAGCATCCCTATCTCCATAGCTTCAACTTTGATTTTTGCCATAATGCATTCACTCTCTGAAAGGGCTAGGCAGTAGGCCAAGTCTTTGATCATGTCCTCATTCTTAGCTACCCATTTTTCCACCTTCCCTTTATATGCTCTAGTCCTTAGTTCTAGTATTGGGCTAAGATAGTAATCACTTGCTCTTACTCTTGCCACAATGTATTCATCTATTCCTTCTCTTGGTTCCAACACTCTACTTATTCCCTTAGGTGGCTTACTTGTGGAGCACTGTGTGAAGTTGGTTATGCATTTTTTCCATATTTCTCCTTGTTTCTTGCCCACCTTGTGCCTCTGCCTCTTGTAGCTCTTTGGATAGTTATTCTCTTTGTTGCTTGCAAACTATTGACCTCTTTCTCAAGGCATTGCATGTCCTGAGATATGAGAGCGCATTGTGTATCTAGGGCAATGTGGCTCTCCCTTTCTTCATCATATAGGTCTTTTAGACTTTCTTTGCCGTGCCTTCTCTTTAAGGCCTCTTTTAATGCCATTGCCTCCTTGGTTATTATGGTCATCTGCCTCATTTTTTCTAGCCAGTAGGTTGCAAAGGTATTCTTTTCTTCATCTGGCTGGCACGGCCTTTCTTTCTTCATTCATCTTATCATGCTGGCTTTGAAGTTCTTTTACCAACTCATTGTACTCTTTTGTGTTGTGCATTGCTGAGGGCACCAAAGTAGTTGATACTTCAATGTGGGGTACCTTCAGCCCTTGGTGTGATTCTGCATTAGCTTTGCTACTAGCCTTTTGGTTCCTGTGAGTGGAGTTCCTTCACTTGGTGTAGGTGCAAGCTCTTGCACTTTGCTTACGGGATATTGTACCTAAGCCATGACATTGCTTTCATTGAATGTTCCTTCCATAATTCCTTGCATTGAAGTGGTTGTTGGGCCCATGACTGGTGGGATTCTGTGTAAGGGAGCCTTTTCCTTGCTTTTGCCACCACAAGTTTTTGTCCAGCCTCTTCTGTATTAGCACTTGTGCTTGGAATATTCTCACATGTGGGGCTCATCATGGCTAACTCTTGAGATCCGGAGGGTTACTCCATTGATCTTCTAATGGCAAGAGCTATTTGATCTTCCTTGTCTTATCTATGTGTTTCTTCCTCTTCCTCTTATCTCTTTTTGCATTCCTCTTTGAGTTTCCTAGATTCTTCTTCAACCGTTTGCAATTCTCTATTGTCTTTAGTGGTGGACCTAGTTCTCCTGATAGGAATTTTCAAGATGATTATTCTTCTTTCTCCTTGGCTTGATGGCACTGAGTGTCAAGATTGTGGGAGAGAAGGAAGGAGTCTCACCTGTAGCTTTCTCACTTACACAATGGGGGAATACACACAAAGGTGGAGGTTGAAAACAATTTTTCTCTTCTTAGTTGTGTAAGCCAAAAGAAGTCTAGTGCAGAGAAATAGAAGAACCCTATATATGGGTCTCAAACCAAACTCAACTAACTAAGGTGGCATACTAACTGAGCCACGAACTAGAGTAGATCAGGATAGTTGTCATCTAGCTATTATTCATGGGCGGTGTACCAATCGCATCTGTAGCTAACAAGTTGGTGACATAAATACACAACGGTCACCCTGGCATATCACGAGTGGAGCTCGATATCTCAACACTGAGCCCTTCTATGGGTTGACTATCCTTTCACTTAAGGTTTCTTACTATTGAGTGGGATGGTTGGCTTCTCTCTTCTTAGCGACTTGTTCTGCCTCCTCCTCTATTGAACTCTATTGAATTCTTCCTCCCCTAAATTCCCTATTGAGAATGAAGAAAGAGGGCTCACTAGAGTGGGGAAGTGATGCTCTCTTGGGTTGGTGATCATTTAAGAGTTTCCTCCACTATCTCTTCTCTTTCCACCTCCTTAAGGGCTTCCTCGATTATGGTTGTTAGCACCCCTCCAAACCCTATGGCCAATGCCTTGGATGTTGGTTTTTTCCTCTTTGACTCTACTATTGTAGTTGAAGACTCTCCTTCTATTGTCCCCTTAGAGCTATTGCCAGCACCTTTGCCAATGCCTGGATTGTTTTTCAAACACAAGCATTCCAATTTGCCTCATCCAGTGCATTTGCTACAAGGCTTTCAAGCAAGGGTACTCCTATTCTGTTCATGAGGGTGTTCTGACTTGAGAAGAGAGTATGGACCATCTTTGTTTGCAGTCTAATGGTGGGCTTGGGAATATCAGCCAAGATAATCCTGTCATTCGTGTAGACTTTCTTCTTATCCATTCCCAACATTCCATAGACATCTCTCTTTAGCCTCTTCTCCAACTTGTCCACCAACCTCAAGGCCTTGTCCATGATCTCCAGGATAAGTTTGACTTCCACCCTTCTAGTGGCATCTCCTTGTTTGATTTGCCACCATGCCATAGTGTTTCTAGATGTTGAATGTTTTTAGAAACTCAGTGTTTTTTTTATGATCTATGTCATAGCCTACCTTCTCTAGATACTTAGGAAGATTGCATTGTTCTATTATTTGCATGACTGCCTCTTCCGATGTCACTAGCCTCCCTAGATTATGGATGTTTTTTTATTTGAGCTAGTTGAAGGCACATGTTTCCATGGATAAGTCATATTTTCTATATTCTTCCTCCAAGAATGGGAGCTTGTTGGTTTTATCCTACTGCCTTGCCATTTGGGTTCCTACTGTTGCATAATAGCTCATGATGAGTTCTCCTTGAAGGACATTTTTTGTATAAAAGGTAAAATGATTAGAAAGAACTAAATCATGAAATGAGAATTTACACATCTATCAATCCATACATTCCACACAAGAACTTCATGGATAATTTTTTACTAAAAGAAGAAAGTTCAATTCATCCTTTTCTTTTGAAATTCAACTCCTGTTTTGATTTTTATTTCACCTTCAACTTTATCCCCTCCCCCTTGGAAATGATGAAAATCCTTCCTAGGATTGTACAAGTAAAAGTGTAAGGGCATTTAGTGCATCCTTGGTGTGCCTTACTATTTCAAGAGCCAATAATAAAAGGTTGGGTTATACTCTAATGTTGCATGATAGTCCATATCCTATGGGATGAATGCCCACTTGTGTGATATAAGTCAATACATCAATCAAGAGGTCACCTGAGTTGATTTTGCTTGCAATGCAGAGTTCCTCCTCCATTAGGATCCTATCCAAGTATGGATGTAGCATGATATTGTCTTCCAATGGTCGATTTCTTGTCATTGCTAGTGCCCTAATAAAGTTGGGGCCACATACATTTAAATGGTTATAGTTAGAAGTCTTAATGGCACGTTGTTACTCCGCATTGATCATGATTTCATAATCCTCTTGTGCCTATTGAATTCACAAAGTATACCACTTACGTAAGAAATTGGACTTAGATTCAACCAATCATTGGAGCTTTAGCAAGTTCTTCCGTTGGCACATAATTTTGCTCTTCTTGAAGGATGTGATTAAGCATTGACTTAAGACGTGCTCTCTTGAAATTTCACTGGGAATCAACTCTTTTGTAATGGTGGAGACCTTTATGAAGATGAATTTGTATTCTTTCCAAGAACACAACAAGAAACATACCTCATTTGCTATGTGGTCATGAAGTAGGCCTAGGTCCAAGCTTTTGTAACTTCTAGCAAACAATGTGAAAATTGAGTCCAATCATTAGATGCGCATTACTAAATCATCCTATGTGTCCATGGATGGTCACCTTGAAAGCCAATTCAAGAATAGATCATCATTGCTGTGATGGCTTAAGACTAGTGGCTTTGGTTTAATTGGACTGGATAGGTTGGCTATGTGGTGTTTCTACTTTGGGATTCTCATCAAGTTTGGTGAGTATGGTTTGAGAAGTTGATTGGTTTGGAATTTTAGTTGATGTTTTGTTGTCGGATTGTGTAGTGGTGGTCATATAGAGTTAGTAGGTGGGGGTTCCTGGATGATTGGATGCTCATTGATGTGATTGATGGAGCTTTTGGTCAATAGACCATTGGAGCACTCATGGATTAAGCACCCTTCCTCTTGGATTTTTTCTTACCTTGGTTTGATTTATGTTTTTGGGCATTATTTATTGGAACCTGAGATTGAGGATCATACATGCTAGTTGTGAGTTTAGGCAACCACACCAAGGTATTACCTTCATAGTAATCTTGGGCACACAATAGGGCATTTGGAACCTAGCAGGGCCTAGTCACCTGTGTAGCATAGGAGCACCTAATCCTCTGTTTAGGCCTAGAGTGCGAGGCATGAAAACTATGAGTTTCTAATGATTGGCTTTTTTGAGGTGGGGGTCTACACTTGGGGATCCACTTGATTGTTTATTCCCTAGCTTTGGGTGTGGTTTCTACATGCTAGTGGGACTTTACAATGGATATATGTTGTGGTGCACGACCCCCCTCCTTAGGGTTGATATTAGGGTGAACTACTACCAGTGGCACTATAGATTTTTGGGTGGTTATAGTGCACTTGCTAAAAGTTGTTACTATTATAACATTGCGTATGGCAAGGTGGTTGCACTACACATTATAATCAACATTAAGAACTTGTTTTTTGAGTACGCAACCCAAAAATGTTTCCTTTCCAGCACTTTGTTTGTTAGGTAGTACACAAAAGATGATGGGTAGACTCTCAGTTGTCTCGATAAAAGCCATTAGTTTGTACTTCCATAATAATGTAGTGGATAGGACTGCCCCCCAAATGGGCTGAGTTTTGCATTGATTGGTTTCCATTAGGGTTGACCTATAGTGGCCTAGTGATCATATACTAGGATATTATAGTAAGCTCCCTCATCAATTAGCACATTAAAGGTGTATGCCTTTTGAGCAGTCCACTGCTAAACATAGGTAGGCTAGTCCTACTGCTTCCTCATCCTCATCCTCTATTTCAGCAATAGTTGCAACTTTCATATTCATTAGTGGTTCCATCAATGGAGATTCATGGAGTGGATGTGACAGAGGGTATCTTTTTTATGCGACTTCCATTGAAAAAGTCTATGCCCTCAACCTCTAGGATTTCAAGTTCTACATTACCTATTCTAGTAATATTGCAAACCTTGAAAGGTCCCAATCCCCTAAATTTCATCTTCTGCTTGTGTCTCCTTGCTTGAAGTCTCATTTTCTGACGTGCTTGTCAAACCAAATTTTACATCATGCCTTCTCACAGATTAGGGCATGAATTGCAATGAGACGAGTCTCAAATAGGTGTTCTAGTTCTACCAAATAAATTTTCCATGCTCTTCTCCCTCCATTTCTCCTAGACTACTATTCTCAAGATTGGAACAAAGAGTTTCACTGGTAGAATCGCTTCAATTTCATAGGCCAATTTGAATGGGTCTACCCTATGGCCATTTTGTAGGCCATCCTACATGCCCATAAAGCTGCCATGAGCTTGTTGTCTAATCATTGCATGAAGTAAATACTACCTTTGTTAGGACATTCACTAAGATCTCATTCGTGGATTCAGCTTGACCATTAGCTTGAGGATAATAGGTGAGGATTTTTTGTGGATTATCAAACAAGAAGGTGAATAACAAGTGAGCAATCACTTCATTGATGAAGCGTGTGCCTTGGTTACTAACCGACTCTACGGGAACTTGGCCGTGGACCTAGCATGATTTTTGCGAGTTGCTCAAGCTTTCGTCCACTTGCTTCCAAAGAAACTTGGCCGTGGACCTAGCATCATTTTTGCGAGTTTCTTGAGTTTTTGCCCACTTGGTGAGATAGTCTATGGTAACAATTATATACTTGGCGTGTGAGTAGTGTGCCACATAGATGATTGGACCAATGAAGTCGATTTCCTATTTCTAAAATGGTTGGCGTGTGATCACTGGGGTCAACTCCATTTTGTCCTTAAAAATAGGGACATTAGTCCGTTGGCACTCATCAAAGTGCTTCATAAACTAGCCACATCGTGGAACAACATAGGCCACCACAGTTGAGACTGGAGCACCTTGCGTGTTGTGGTATCTCCACTAAAATGTCCTCTAGCAATCCCGCCATGTGAACCGTGAGCACATTGTGCATTTCATGTTTGTAGATACATATCCTTAAGAGTCCATCCTGTCCTAACCGATATAATTGATTGGGAATCATCTGATAAGGTTGGATCGTCAAAATTAGTCTCTTTAACCTCTCTTTTTCTATGGGGCATTCAGACAATCCATTCTCTAGGGTATGGACTATATCATATCTGCCCAATATGGCATACATTTAGGAAATCCATTATCTAGGATGATATGGACTATATCATGTGCCCAATATAGTGTACGGTCTGCTCTAAAAAAATCTCATTCACTAGACATTCTAAAAAGATGTATATCCGATAGGTCATCAATGATGCCCTGTCCAGTCACTTCATCTGTGGGTATGTGTGACATATGATCTACCATATAGTGATGTTTGCCCTTTCATACTGCCATAGAGAAGTTGAATTCCAAAAGAAAAAGTAACCATCGAGCAATGTATTCTGTTGCCTAAGGTTTGTTCATAAGATAAAGCAATCCTTGATGATCTAGGAAGAAGGTAAAGGGTGTCATTAGAAGATAGTGTCTAAACTTCTTTATAGCAAACACCATGGCTAACCCTTCCCTCTTTGCTGTGGAATAGTTCATTTCCATATCAGTCAGTTGTTTGCTAGTAAAGCACACTGGATAATCAAGGTTATGCTCACCAAGTTGGCACAACATTGCACCCACAGTAAAATTTGATGTATCAATGTGCACATGAAAGGTAATGGACCTATCTAGGGCTCGTAAGATATGAGCTAAAGTTAGAGCTTGTTTAAGTCTTTCAATGGACTAATTTTGGGCTCTTAAGATAGGAGCTAAAGTTAGAGCCTATTTAAGCCTTTCATAGGCTTGCTGTCATTCTTCGATCCACTCGAATACTATCAATAGCTTGTACAAAGATCTAGCAATCAATGCATAGTTCAACACAAACCATTAGTAGTAGTACCTGGTGGTGTGGCCTAAGAAACATTGAGCTCCCTTGAAGTTGGTTGCAAGGGAAAGGTCTACAATCACCCTGACTTTGGAGGAGTTTGTGGCTATCCCATTCCTCAACACAATGTGCCCTAAAATACAACCATGCTTAACACCCAAAACAATGGGAAACATTGTATTTTAGGGCACATTGTGTTGAGGCATTTTCTAAGCACTAGAAGGTAGTAGGAAAACACCCCCACTTGGTGGTGAATGCCATCTTGTACCTATTGTCTAGATGGGCTTGCACTTGGTTATATCATGAGAAGCCATCCAAAAAATTGTAGGCTTCCTTCTTGTGACTCTCTCTAGCATGTAGTGGCTCAATATATGGTAATGGGTAGTTGTCTCTCTTTATAGTTGTGTTGATATTTTTATAGTTCACACACACTCAAATATTTTCATTCTTTCTCATGACTATCACTATGGGTCCGTGTGCTCAATCTCGTAAATGAATCTTGCATTTAGTAGCTTATTAATCTCTTTCTTTACTACATATGCATGCTTAGGATTCACTACCTATGGTAATTGCTTAATCGGTTCTGCATTGGGGTTCATGGAAATATTATGAGTCATGATACTTGGATCTATTCCTTTCAGGTCATCTAAGGATCATGCAAACAAGTCAAATAATTTCCTTAAGATATTAATGAGATTAGTCTCTTCCTCCTTAATTAGGTCGTGCACTATGTATACTACCTATTCCCTTGCCAAGTTGAATTCCTTAACTTTGTCTAGTCCTTTGATGGGTTTACTTGCATGCCCTTTCTTCTTGGCTCCTACTAACATCACTATTAGACTACCCTTCTTGAACTTTGTGAAGTGCTTGGGCAAATCCTGGGGTTTCAACTGTCAATCACCTCTAAAGACTTCGACTATTTTCTTCTCTCTTCCCTAGTCGAGGCATTTCAAGGTCATTATTAGAGCTTACTTCTGACTTGGATTTGTACTTACAATCCTCACTAAAAGAAGAGGCTATCTCTAGCGGTGATCATAGCTCTAAGATTGACTCCACTCCAAATAATGATGTGGTGCCAGGTTGGACTAATCCCACTTGCTCATAATCTATTACGTCTAGGTATTCTAGCCAAGTTCGTACATTGGCAACTCCTTTTTTCACTTTAAAAGTGTTGACCTCTTAGGGTTTAGAGTATGCTTTGATTTGCTCAATTACTCTTCCATCCGTGTCATATTCTATGGTCTCCACTTCCTCTTCACTTTCCTCACTAATGGAACAGTAGTCTTCCTACTCATGATTGAAATTCTCATAGTTAGGCTATGCAATATTTTCAAGGTTCCTATCCTCAAGGTTTTTCTCACTTGTAATGAGAGCCGAGTTGTAAAATAGGTTTAATTCATGAACCTTAGTCTATCAGTACTCCTTACTCTCCATGCGATCCTTGAGGGACTTTAGGTTTGTAGATCCATGCACTCGGTGAAAGTAAGGTGATGATTTGCCAAAAAGAAGCCAAAGTGCAACAGTAAGAAAGGGATTACCAAGTGCATATGCAGGAGCGAGAACAGTGAAAAACAATCTTCGATGCCCTACATTAGACCATTGTTAGCTAGTTAGGATAGGTAGCAGATTCTGCAGAAAAAGAAACCTTGAGACTACAAGGAGAAATCCTCCTCAAACTATCCACTGATGGAGACAACACCTTGTATCTAGAAACCTAGTATAAGATCTAGTTGTATCCTTATAAGTGTATCCTTCTCAAACAATAGGAAATCTACAAGGAGGCAGCTTCTAGAGCTTACATACCACACTCCAAAAATCCCAATGAGCTTAAGGCACAGCTAGGGATAATACAAAGCTTGTTGGAGAGGGTGGAGAAAATCAATGAGCTATGCTTGTTAACCATCGAGCCAATAAGGCAGGTAATCAAAAGGAGCCTCTTGCACAAGGGATACAAGGAACGTGAGATAGAAAGGAAGGGAATAATTGAAGAAGAATATTTTTCTCCTAAGTCTCCACTAACATTGGAACCACTAATGGCTATGACCCCTCCCATGAATCTACCTAACCTTCTCGATTTTGACTTCAAGGAACCAAAACAACTATTAGAGCAAAAAGAATCTTATGAAGCCATGATCAAGGAATTGAAGGCATAGCCACAAAAGGTCATCGAATGCCCACTCCCTCCATAACTTCTCATTGATGCAAAGTAAGTGAATCGTGAGGAAGCAGTGCAAAAATACTAAGCATAGGAGGAGTCCAACAATATAATGATATTTGACTTCTAGGTGGATGAGGGAAATAAGTTCAAAGAGCCACTTCCCCCATGTACAATGTGGGTGCTCATTAGGGTAGCTTTTAGCATAGTAGAAGAATGGGTAGGCCAACTTGACATAGAAGCTTTTAAGAAATCTTGCCAAGTCACTAGTAGCAAAAGCCAGTACCTCACCATGAAGCCATGCAAAGCATGGTCAAGAAAATAGGAATGGAGATACCCCATCTTGGAAAATGAGAAAACATCTTGGAAGGACTTTGTTGTAATATTCCTTGCCCAGGGGGCATAGGAACCTTTTTTTCCTTTCCCTTGCCGCCACCGAACAGGTGGCAAGAGGAAGGAGGATGACCATGACATTGACGCCAAGGAGGGAGAAGAAGTAGCTGTCGATGTGGACGAGGATGATGATGACAAAGTAGGAGAAGAAGGCGATGCCAATGATTGTGAGGGGGAGGCCACATGGCCTGCCATCCCCCAGGCTACCTTCGCAGACTGCCATCATATATCTGTGTGTGGTGGCAATACCACCACTCCACCTCCTCTCCGTGTTTCTCCAATAATACCCCCCCTTACCATTATAAACCCCACCCCTCCCCCCCCCCCTCCCCCCCCATGGAATCAAAGGATGAGGGCTCAACATGCTGAGTGGCATGCTGGAGAGAGAGAGAGAGAGAGAGAGTGAGAGAGAGAGAGAGAGAGTGTGTGTGTGTGTGTGTGTGCGTGTGTGAGTGAGTGAGAGAGAGAGAGAGAGTGTGTGTGTGTGTGTGTGTGCGTGCGTGCGTGTGTGTGTGTGTGTGTGTGAGAGAGAGAGAGAGAGAGAGAGAGAGAGAGAGAGAGAGAGAGAGTGTGTGTGTGTGTGTGTGTGTGTGTGTGTGTGAGTGAGAGATAGGAGAAGAAGAAGAAGAGGAAATACCACCTCTTCCTTCCCCCCTTGCTGCCAAAAGTGGAGCCCCAAGAGGAACACCAAGGAAAAGGGGATTCTACTGCAAGAAAATCTATCTTGTAACATCAACAAGCTTTTATTTCATTCTTTTGATGACCAAAACCAAGAAAACAACAAATCTCCACGCAACATCATAGTAGATATCTCCCACGAATTTGGTAGAATCAACCATAATCTTCAACATCTTCATAGAATCCATCAATAGAACAAAGAACACAAAGGAATACACCATTTTTTTATGGAAATCAATCACATAGTATTCATCTTCCATGTCTTCATAGTTCTCTCTCAATCTCTCATAAATAGTTACACTATTTTGATATCTTTGGCTCTCTCTCTCTCTCTCTCTCTCTCTCTCTCTCTCTCTCTCTCTCTCTCTCTCTCTCTCTCTCTCTTAATAGTACATCATCTCCTCACTAAAATACTCAATAATGACTCTCAATAATCCTTCTTAGGTCGTGGATGCACCTCCCAAGAGGTATGTTTGATGTGAAGAGACACCAGGGCCACTACATTGTCTCTTCATAGCTCACTGCTGTCACTGTCACTCCAGTCTTCTCTTCAGTCTTCAACAGTTGCTTCTTCCATTTGTTTGAAATTAGATTCATCCTTTTCAAAAGTTAGAATTTTTTTCCAAAGTCACACATACATTCTACAGAACACTTACAAAAGATCTACAAAACAGAACATAACAGGAACAGAGCAGATACAGAACAGAGATATGCTCTACAAAAGGTTTACAGAGGGTTACAGAAGGTCATCAGAGAACATCAAATCCTCATAACTCATACTAAAACCATTTCATACTATCAAAAACTATTCAATAAGCTTTCAAAATATTTCAATCTTTATCAATCATCAATCCATGCTTCATACAGAAGAAAATCAGAACAAAATAGAAGCTATACAGAAGGTATCATAACCAATCAGAACCTCAACAGAACCTATCAGAACATCACAAAGCTTCATATTTCCACTAAGAATCATCATGAACTTCCAAAACATAATCAATATCATCCAAAAAACTCTCAAACACTTCCATTAACAACCATACATCACTCTAAATCCATAAAAAATCAACTATTCAGACCTCAAAAACAACAAAAATCAATCAAAAATTCAGTCTTTTTCCACTCTCAACATATCCCCACACTTAGAAAGGAAGCGTCCTTGCAAATTAAGGAAAAGAAGAATACAAATTCACTAAAGAGATCAATTTGATCTTTTGTAGTATCTTCAACAATCACTCCAAACCACGACCCCAACTTATCACCTGTATCTCTAGAAAAGAATAGTACTAAAGGAAAACTTCGTTATTCATTAACACATCTGATAATCAATTGAAAGTCATAACAAATTTGTAAAGGATATAAGAGGTTCTTCAACTTTCCATTGTAGGCTTGCCATCCACCATCACCATCAATAGTTTGAAAAGAGAGCTCTCGAACAAATATTTCAACCAGCACGAACTCATCACATACAAATTATTACAACACACACACAAACACAACCATCTGAATGACACCTCTAAGAAGAGAGATATATATCATTAAGAATCATCCAAAATACATTGCAAAGGCATCAATGAAGGTGATTCCTTTTGAAGGCTTGATGATTACGAAAACAATCCATGGAGAAGGACTCATCCACAAATGTCTTGGGAGGATTTTGAAAGAATTGAAGGCAGCACATCCTTTCTAGCAAAACAAGGTATATGCTAGGTAGACATAGGGCATGAAAATATAGGACATCCAACTATTGGGAATCAATGTTCACATTGAAATTCATACAAAGCGTTGGAATGGCTTTTTGATCGTTATGGGAATGCCTATGCATATATGCTAGATACCAAGCAAAATGGTCTGTCAATCTCACTGAAGGATCTAGAGATTGTGAATATTGTTGAGAAAAATGGAGGTAATTTTGGTATACTTGACTAGTAGTTGTCCAGTCCCCTAGAATTAATGGCCAATTAATTTGTGGTCCCGTGAGAGAATGAATTGAGCTCCATTCTCTTCTTCAAAAAATCTGCTGATCAAATCCTTCGTACCCACTAACCAACTGAGGGGGTTGAGAAATAGAAGTGGTAGGAGATGGAAGTGGAATAAGTAAAAGAGGATGAAGAGATGGGTAGGAAAAATCATAAAATGAGGAATAAGCTAAAGAAGGAGTGGCTAAAAATTTAAGGAATCAGTTAGGAAAGGTGTTAATTGATAAGCAAGAAAAGTAGAAGGTATATGGATAGATGGAGAAGGGCATGGCGGAGAAGGGGAAAAGACTCGATCTTCAATGAAAGAACAATAAGTAAAGATTGGAATTTGAGGAAAATCCTAAGGTTGGAAAAGGAGAGGTAAGATAGCTGCTGAGTTGGATTTATAAAGGGAAAAATAAGCATCATAGCGATGGGCCATTTGTGATAGTACAATAAGCTAGGAACAGAGGGACCTAAAACAGATCGTTGATGGTAGGTATCAAAGAAGGATGAATCAAATGGATGGTTCTTGGAAAGATAAGCTAGGAGATTTGCCCTCAGTTGGTTAGTGCTTTGCACATAAGTAGAAGATGTATTCCAGCGTTGGTTCAGGACCACAGAATCAATCATTGAATTCCATGAAGTGTCAGGGCAAGTAGCCACTTTAGAAGAATAGCACTGGAACATGTCATCTATCCTCAACTCCAAATAGTTGACATATAGGGCAGCTTGTAAGACCACATCCCCCACATACCAAGCTAGATCTACATCATCTGAAATTAACAGATCACCTCGTAGATACATATAAGATAGCAACATGGTATCTGTTGTCACAGAATCTTCAAAGACCATACGGACAACTTCTGTCAGCAAATCAGAAGACCAAGTCCCACTCCAACCATCCTCTGGAAGAGGGAGATCCATCATTGAAAGCTTCATATAGAAGGCCAACTTCTGCAACTGATAATGGACAAAAAAGTAATGGTCGGGAGGAACATACTCCTGAAAGTGCTCAAATGTAGACAATAATAAATCCATCCTGGACTCTTTCCACTTTATCTTGAAACAACAGACATAATGTGGCCTATCTCTAGAGAACTGCCAAGTCCTACTAAGTTATAGAAGGAATCATAGGAACATTGGGACTTGGAGGAATGGACCGTGATTGCTCTAGTTGGTCCTATAACTGCTTAATCTAGGAAGCTTGGGATTCTAATGTATTGTGAGCAGTTTGCAAAGCTGACAGATTCGCATCTAAAAGAGTCTAAAAATCTTGAGCGTCTTTAGACATTTGCTCTTTCTCCTCTGAAACTCTAGTGACCTCTGACTGAGCTTCTGCTAACTGAATTTTCAAAGAAGATATTTCTTCTCTCTGGGTCTTAATCATTTGTGTCTACTACTCTATCTGCTTAAACAGATCAGCAAGAGTGTCTTTAGCATAGGCTAACTCTGTGGTTGTCTTATGCATCTGGTCTTTGGATTGCATCAATTCTTCATAGAAAGAAGCATATAACTATTGAACACAAGCTGTCACCACTGAGAGTTCAATAGAACTTTGGATGTCGTTACAAAGGAAAGGAATGGCATCCCCTGACACTAAACTGTTCAGTGAAGGAACTAATATTTCCAAAGAACCCTCTCAATGTGCCTTGAATAAGTTATTGCATGTGAGGTAGGCAGGAAGGTGACTTCTAGAGGTAGCAAGAACTATTACTGAAGGAATGACTGGGGGAGTTTTCTCTGCTACATGCTTCAAGCACTTCTGCTGAATGACCAATGGAGGAGGGGAATCAAGATCCTCTACATCAATGGGTTCTGAATCCTATGAAGGTGGAGAGGGAGGTACTAGATCAGATGGAGGAGGAGGAAGCACACCCTTCTTAAGGCCTGAATATGTCAAGAAAACATATAAATATGAACCATAGGTGACATTGGTAACATTCCCTCTGGTCACTTTGACAAAATGTTGGTCCATCTTCGTAAGGAGGTAAGTACTCCAATCAATGGCAAACCCTTTTAACACCATCCTGGAAGCTGTGAAGAGCTCCTTTGACAAATAATGAGATGGTGTTTTAGTAGGCATGAACATGTCTTGGAGAAATTGGCAGACTAGCTTCCAGAGACAATCAGTGATCATGGAAAAAGACACTCCTGAAGTGTTAATCACCTTCTTAATATCAAGGACCTCTTTGGTCTGCTTATGTAACAGCTTGAGAATCTCATCATTTGAGAATAAATGTCTGGCTGTAACAAAGGGTTCTCCTTTGTAGGGAAGAGACAAAGTCTTCCCTAATCCTCTGGGTGTCAAAACCATGGAAGTACCATGAACCAAGCCCGATTTCTTACTGTATGACACAAGAAACTCATCACACATGGATGGATCATCTGGAATCAAAGGGAGTGAAGCAGCCATGAAAGTTGCAAGGCTTGCTTTCGTAATAGGCTCAAAAGTTAGTAGGGAGAAATAATACCTACTGATCAATGGGACATACTGAGCAGGAGGAGGAGCTTGAGGTGCCATTCAAATGGAATACACACACATCACAAACATAGACAATTACAGAGAATGCCTACAAAACAATTAAAAAATATTAAAAAAATCAATCAAAATAAGCACACACAGACGTAACTAATCAATTGACCACTCCAAACAATCCACATCCTAGAAAAAATTCGGCATGACCCCTACACATATGCGATCGAAAGCTTTATGCTATGCAACGAGCAGGCACCTAAGACCCCGTATCAAGCAAAAAATAAAAAAACTACAAATCCATTCCCGTAATCGTATCACACAATCAAACCATTATACCTCAAAAACCTAATCAGGACCTAACTAGAACTTTGATAAACAATATCAACTTCAAGGACTATACGTGCCCATCCCACGAAGCGTATTTATTAAAAAGGAAAAAAAGTACAGTGAGGGGAATGATTTTAGTGAAGGGTTCATTTTAATAAATTATTAACAATGCTTGAAATCTTATTAGATTGTAAACCTTAATAAGAAAACGACGGTTCTTTTTTAAATTGTTAGTTACAATTTATTAATGTGAAACGATGCTTTTAACGAAACCCGGATTGCAATCCCTAGACTCAAGTCTCTAGATGCATATTCATTGATTAAAAATTTAATGTGTCTGAAGCGCTCTTCTTTTTCAGCTCGTGCATTTTTGTGACGATTGGTTCATTTTTATTAAAAAATTAAAGTGCCTCTGAAGCACACGTATCACATGCAAAGTGAATGACGGGTTGATTTTAAGTTATTAGAAAAATGTGTGTTTAGCGCGAGCGCGCGTGAAAAAGTGGGTGAATAAAGTTCATTTTAACAATTAACTATAGTTAAGGGATGACCAAAAATAAATAAAGCACGAAAAATAGATACTCAGTAGTCCCAAATGCAAGGAATCCAACAAAAAAGCAAAAACCACTGACTGGAAAAAATAAAACACCTTAGTTTTTAATTTTTTTACAAAATAAATATCAAAGCAATATTAGGGGGATCACATTTGGGTTAGGTAATTTTTTATTATTGTTTGGGTGAAATTTTTATATTATTATTATTATTATTTATTATAATTTAGGTGTGTTTTGATTTTGTATTTTAGTTTATTTATTTTTCTTTTATTATTTTATTATTATTTATTATTTATTATTTATTTTTTAAAATTTTAAAATATTCTAAAAGTAGTCAAATGTATTAATGGAATTTTTTGTGATTTTTATGGATTTTTAATGAAAATTTCTCAAAATTTTAGTGAATTTTAAAAGGATTTTGAATATTAGTAATTTTTTTGCAATTAATTTTCTGTATTATAATCAACAAGATCAACCAAAAAAGTACAAAATTTAGTAAGAAATTTTTCTGTGATTTTGTTGTTTTTTAATTGAATTTTATGACTTTAAAATATTTTTAAGTGTTTTTAGGTATTTTAAAGTATTTTTCTCGGGTTTGTGAAAAATCAAAAGAGGTACCCAGGCTGCGTGTGAACAGCTATGTGTGCTCGAGGACGGCACGCACCACCGCACAAAGAAGACCAAACGCGCGTCCTCACGCGTGAACACCCGCTAGCCAATCCCGTACACGCGCCAGTGCTACATGTGGGATGGGGGTAGAGTGGAGAAGGGGCAGGACAGGGGGCTAAAACGGGGGAAAACGGGGGTTAGTTGAGGTTAGTTGGTTAGGTGATCTAAGGGAGGTTAAGGTAGGTAACTTAGGTTAGTTAAGTGAAGTAAGGTGATTAAGTGAAGTAGGTTGATTAGGGTGAGTAAGTAAATTAAGTGGATTAGGGTGATTAGGTTAATTAAGTTGATTAGAAAGATTAGGTTAATTAGGTAAATTAGGTAAATTATGTTGATTAGGTAAATTAGGTAACCTAAGTGAATTAAGTAACCTAAGGGAATTAAGTAAATAACTTAAGTTAATTAAGGGAAGGGAATTAGAGAACTGACAGGGAGGAGAAGGAGAAGGAGAACGGCGGCGGCCCGCGACGGGAGGAGGCACGTGGGGAGGAGGCGGCATGGTTGAGGAGGAGGGGAGGTAGGCGAGGAGGATGCAACGGAGGCGGCTGGAGGGAAGGAGGGGCGTGGGAGAGAGCGGCGGAAGTGGCGAGGAGGAGAGGAGGATGATATGGTTGAGGGGGCAACGAGAGGAGGTAGAGGGAGGGAGGTGTGGAGGGAGGCGGCGACGAAGAAGAGGGAGGAGTGGTGGAGGCGTGAGCAAGGAGGGGAGGTAGGCGAGGAGGATGCGGCGGAGGCGATGGGCAGCTAGAGGAAAGGAGGCCTTCGCGGAGGAGGGAGGGGAGGAGAACGGCGAAGGGCGGGGTGCTGCATGGCTGCATGGTGGGGAGGAAGAAAGGAAAGGAGGAGGAGGGCAGGAAGCAAGGCATCCGCGGCACGAAGGAGAGAAGGGAGGGAGGAGGTTCTGCCATGCTGCGTGTGGAGGAAGGGACGAGGGGGGAGACGCGGCGAATCAGGTAAGGCCGTTTGTTTTTTTTTTGTTTAAAAAATCAAATTTTAATTGTTTTTTGTTTTTTGTTGTTTTGTTTTTTTTTTAAATTTAAAAACTGGAAAATTAAGGGGTTATGATGGGGGTTAACGATTTATGTGGGTTGGGGGATTTTTTTTTTGTTTGTTGTTATTTTATTCTTTTTTTATTGTTTTTTTGGGTTAGCATTGTCGTAAGTTGTTTAATTAATTTTGTTTATATTGTTGTTTTTTTTTTTGTTTAATATGAGAGTGTGTTTTTAAAAAAATGGGTTTGAATATGTTTTGTTTTTTTTAATTTATTTATTTTTTGTTTTTGTTCTGTTCTTTTCTTGTGTTTGTGTTTTTGGTGAAATATGTGATTGTTGTATTTATTTGTGTTTTATTTTAGTTTTTTAGTTTTTTTTTTTATTGTGTGTGTGTTTTTTTTTTGGTTTTTTTAAAATTAAATACTTTAATTGTGTGTGTTGTGGTTGTGTTTCCATGAAAAAGTAAGCGCGCCCCTGTCTTGTGCGCATGTGCAGGGCGAGAGTAAAAAAATTTGTAGCGGCGGAAGTAGACGAGGCAGGGACGGCGACACGCAAGGCATAAAGGCGACGGGCGCGTCCCGAGGCACTTAAAACAAAAAACAGGCGCGTTCATGCACGACACGAGAGACACGGCCACACGGCAAAAAGGAAGAAAAATTAATAAATCCCAAACCGTACATTGGATCGAAAAACCGTAAAAATGAAAAATGTGCCAGGAGACGAGAGGAAGATGATATGCGACACGAGTTCTAGGGCAAAATCAGGGGATTCACATGGGAAAAAACACGAAAAACGGCTCCAAAAATACATGCGAGGATTAATATGGAAAAATTCGCGCGCTAGAATACAAGGCAGAAAGAAGAAAAAATGTGCAAAATAACGTGCCCAACAACCCTATCATGGAAAAACACAGTTCTAATCGAGATAGGATGCGTTCACATGGGAAAAATCTCAAAATATAAGAAGAACCGATTGCCGAAACGAAGTGCAATAAACATGAAAAATGTCCGAGGGAAAGGGATTCATAGGGCTGGCACATCAAACTCAGTTTGGGGGGAATTAGGAGGGGTTCACATGGGAAAAACACAAAAAAGACATACAAAAACACTTTGAAAAATTAATAACTAAAAATTGAGCAGTCAAAAGAGGGGGAGAAAAAAGGAAAAAGTAGAGGAAAGGCTAGAGGGACATGGTTGTCAAATGAAACTGGAATTTTGGTGAAAATAGGGTATGTTCAAATGGAAAAATATGAAAAATAGGCACGAAAAGGGCCCCAAAACCCACAAAAATTAATAATGGATGAACAATGCATCGAAATGATAGGGAGTAAAAAGGAAAAATGTCAAGGGGAAGGTGTAGGTTAGGGCTATCACATCAGATTACCTTTCTGAAGCAATAAAAGTGTGTTCACATGAAAAACCGTCTAATTTACGGAAATTGCTTCAAAAATTAATAACTCAAGAACCATCAGTTGGAACAAGAGTGGGTGAAAAGGAAAAAGGAGTAATTCAAAGGGACAAACGTGGTTGTAAGGTTGGATTTGGATTCTGGGAAACGTAGGATGTGTTCACATGCAAAACATCAAAACAAGGGATAAAGAGAAATAAGGAAGGAATAGCCCAAAGGGTAGGCTAAAGGTAGACAAGTTGATGGGAAAGGGACCCCATGATGGTAGAAAGAGGTCATGGCATACATTTATGAGCAACTTGAGGCATATGCAAGGGGTATGCACATCATATGCGTAGGGACATGTCCCCACACTTACAACCTTGCCGGGTAGGGTTAGATGCACTAACATAACCCAGGACTCATCAACTGACTGGACGTGAGCATCCATGCACTTAAAACATAATGTACATTTACAAACAGAAAAATAGGGTTAGAAACACTTGGCCCATTTCGCATATGGTCGAAGAAACAGTCACTACTACAGAAGATTAAAGTTGGCTGCAGGAGGTATCCAGGTGTCTTCACAGTACACGTCCTTTGTGGCAGGGACCACGCGGGAGCACCCAGGGAGGTAGCTGGTTGAAGGAATCACAAGAAATTCGTCGATGACAAGGGATAGTGCACTCAACTCATGATTACTCAAATGGAATGAAAGAGTAGTCATTTGCCCCATTACTAACATCACTCGACGTAATAATGATGAAACTCAGAGCTCACACTCAGTTTAGGAATCGACAAGGGAATGGTGTAGGGAGAGTATGCAAGGGTACATAATTGATGGTGCGTCAGTGCGTCCAACCCTGTCTGGCATAGGTGCAAGCAGAAAGGCCAGGGAGCCTTGCGGTGTGCAGTGTACAGAACAGAGTGACGTGTCATGTGCTAATGGCAGAGACCCATCCCATGGGTGCATAGAAAAATAGAAACATACCTGACTCCAATGGTCGTAACGTCTCTCAATCCTCACCTCTCAATACTTGATTGAAGAAATACCAGTCACACTCAGCCCACCCTCTATCTCACGCTCACTGATAGATACAGAGGGTAGCCCATTCTTGAAATCCATTAATGTAATCCTCACTGTCACTTATGCAGAGCTTATATGCCTTGTGCGCATTTGATGGTGCAACAGTGCATCCCTCCCTGTGCCAGCATACAATGCAAGAAGGAAGGCCATGGAGCCTTATAGTGCAGTGCACAGGAACAGATCGTGCGTTGTGTATTGAGAGACCCAAACTGTGCATGCAACACTCCGTTCACATATCTCACCTCTCATTTGATTTGAAGGGAAAGACTGGTCAGTCACCCCACCCTCTATCTCACTCGCGCTGATAGATACAGAGGACAATCCATACTCACGTCCCCATCTTGTTAGGATGAAAGCTCACATCACTGAAGGGGTTGGTGATGAAGATCGTGTTGGTTGTTGTTGTCATCAGGATATTGAAGACTAGGTATACCTAGGGAGGCAGCCAACAAGTCTCATACTTCAATGAGTTGTAAGAAAAATCATATGTTAAGAAGGGCAGATGGACTGATATTGCAGAGACCGTACCAAGGGAGGTGGCTTCAAATTACTTGTTGAAAAGGTATACTGCTGATGAATCAGCTATCCTGAACTCTGGGGTGTTACCACCTTTTCCATAGTCAGCTTCCCACCCAAGGGTGTTTTCATATTTTCTTGGAACGAGGCCTGTTATGATAGGGAATTTCTTCCTTTTCTCCCATAACAGTTTGTTTGTTTGTTTTTTCTTTTTTTTTGTTAAGAAAGAGAATGGTAGAAATACCATGTGTTAGGACCAACCTCGCCACCGTTGTTGGATTAGACGAGAAGAGAACAAGGTCGGGTTGAGAGGTATCTATGAGGGGCTAACAAAACGAGATCGCCTCATGAGGAGAATCATAAGGGCTATCAGAAGCACGACGAGAATGACAGTGCAACGCCCAAAAGGGAGAGGATAGGTCGACTGTGATTGTTAAGATCCCAAGGGAGAGAAGTACTTCTTCAAATGATAGCCATTGATCAGGAAATGAACATTGGAGGCATCAATGGTCTGCACCTGAACAAAGCCATTAGGATTGACAGTAAGTACCTTGTACGGGCCCATCCACTATTGTTGAAGCTTGCCAAATCTCAAATTATAGGCTAGGAAAATATCACCTTCTTTGAACTCCTTGTACTTGATGAAACTGTCATGATAGGCCTTGTGTTGCGCTTGAGTGGTTTCCATGCACTATAGGGCCATCCACTGTATCTCATCCAAACATTCCAAGTGTAGGAGGCAGCGTTGCAGTGACTCATCATCTCCCAAGTGTTCTTTAGCTGCCACTCGCAAAGAGGGCAATTCCAATTCAATAGGGAAGACAACTTTTGTACCATACACTAGCTGGAAAGGGGTTTGTCCTGTAGCTGCCTTATGGGAGGTTCTGTATGCCCATAGGGCCTTTGTAAGTTGATCGTCCCAGTCGCGATGATGTGCGGCAATCGTTCTTGTTAGAATTGAGTAGAGGATGCAATTGGTGACTTCAACTTGGCCATTGGCTCTGGGGTAATAGGGAGTGGACTTGCGATGGCGGATCTTATACACCTCTATCAGCTCCTCCATGATTTTGTTAAGAAAATGAATACCTCTGTCACTTACCAGCTCGAGGGGACTACCAAAACGGATGATAATATTTTCGTACATGAACAGGGCTATGATGTTACCATTGTCTCGCTTCAGAGCTTTAGCTTCACACCACTTTGTGACATAATCAGTACATACTAAAATGTATCTGTTTTGTTTTTGTCTGGTGGGTGGATCAATGGGATCCACAAAATCAATCCCCCACTTCTTGAATGGCTTTAGGAAAAGAATAGGTTGCAGTGGCATGGCACTTGTTTTGGTAAGTTTTTCCATTCACTGACAAGTATCACATCTCTTGTAGTAGTCATGTGCATCCTTGTGGAGGGTTGGCCACCAGTATCCTGCTAACAGAGCCTTCCTAACTGTCGCTTCTCTTGCAAAGTGTCCACCACATGGTTCGTCATGGCATGCTTTTCATCCCGTGCAACACATCTTCATAGCACTTCATCTTTGCCTCTCTTGTACAGTGCACTGCCTAGCAAGGTGTAGGGAGATGATTCTAATAGAAGCTTCTTCTTCTCAGGGCTTGAGATGCAGGAGGATACTGTTGAGTTGCCAGGAGGTTGGCTATGTCTATATACCAGGGAGTAACTGTTTCAACTAGAAACAAGGAAGCATTAGGAAGTTCTGGATCATCATGTTCCTCTTCTACAGTTTGAGGGATTCGTGATAGATGATCGGCTAGGACATGGGAATAACCCAGGCTTAGTGACCACTTCAAAATTGAATTCCTGAAATAGGAGCGACCATCTCATCAATCGTCCTTTAACATTTGCTTTGTTCATCAGGAAGGACAGGGCTTCATGATCCACGTAGAACTTGAAATGCGTTGACAGTAGATAGTGTCGCAAACTTCTCCAATGCAAACACCATTGCCAAGCACTCAAGCTCTGTCACTGTGTAGTTCCATTCCCTATCAATGACATTTTGACTTGCATAATATATTGGTTGATCTAATTTAGAGGGGCCCTTTTGACATAGGACAACACCTAGCCCTTCAACTGATGCATCTACGTGCACATGAAACTCCTTCGTCCAATCAAGGGGCTGCAAGATAGGTTCTTGGATAAGGCACTATTTTAGGGTATTAAAGGCTTCTTCACAATCTCAGTCCAAAGAAAATCAGCATTTTTCCTTAGAAGCTTGTGCAGAGGGGTTGCCTTGGTTGCAAAATGTGCAATAAATCTTATGTAGTAGCCCACATGGCCAAGAAATCCTCTCAGTTGCTTGAGGTTTGTTGGCGCTGTCAAGGCAGCAATCTTCTCAATCTTCACTGGGTCTATTGCAATCCCTTGTGTAGAGATGATATGGCCCAAAAGAACTCCTGATGAGATGCCAAAGACACATTGGTTGAGAGAAATCCCATACTCTCGACATCTATCAAAACATTGCTTTAGGTCTCCCCAGCGCTCATGGATTAAGCTATAGACACAAAAGTCATCAAGATGCACCTCAATGAAATCATGCAAATGATTTTTGAAAGGCAGCCATCATTACTCATTGGAAGGTGGCAGGAGCATTACAGAGCCCAAATGGCATCACTCTATAGGCATAGGTTCCCCATTCTGTGGTGAAGGTTATTTTGGATTGGTCCCCTTCTGCAATTTGGACTTGGTTATATCCGCTGAATCCATCCAAGAGGGAATATAGCTCATGGCCTGCCCCCACTGTGTCCAACAATTGGTTTGTAAAAGGAATAGGAAAATGATCATTCTTCATCTTCGAGTTCAGCTTTCGAAAGTCTACACATATTTGAAGTTTCCCGTTCTTCTTGGATACTACCACAATGGGCGAAACCCATTCATTGTTAGCCACGTGATAAATGAACTCGGCTTTAAGAAGTTTCAATTATTCAGCTTTCACCAGAGCAGAATAATTAGGATTCATATGCCTTTGTCTTTGCCTTAGAGGTTTGGCATCAGGATCTAGGTCAATGTGATGTTGGCATACTGTGGGATCAATCCCTTTTAGGTTTTTATATGACCAAGCAAACACGTCTAAGTTCTCCTTTAGTAGATCTCGTAGGACCGCTAGTTCCTCTTCTGGAAGATTGAGACCCACTTTTAGGTGACATTCAGTACTGTCAGTATCCAAGAATGTCACTTGTCTTTCACACTCCACTTCGCGGATAAATGTTCCACGGATTGCTTCTGGATAGAGGTTTGACTCTTTCAAGGGAGTAGTGTCATTATCTGATGTTCCACTAGAACCAGCGTCCTCCATTTGAACAGATGACTCATTTGTTTGTTGAGATTGCTGGAAGGGTATCAGAGCTTTGTTTTCTTCTGTGTGAGTGGTGATTTCTTCTGGACTTAGGGATTCATATTCAAACGATGCGTCCAGGAATGTCACATAGTACAGACCTTCTAGAAGTCGAGGCTTTGATGGCTCTGGCTTCTGTTGGGGCAGGGGGCATCATCATCGTCTTTTCTCTGGACTGAACGATCAAGGCGACACGAGCCACTGGTGAACTTAATTTTTATGCCTTTAATCCATTGCTTATGTAGATTCTGCATACTTTGTGGTCCATTGGTCAACCCAAATGGAACCATGGTCATTCCATCCAACACCCTGAGATCTTCGACCTCTAAGGTCTCCGTAGGGACATCGACAAGATCATCCATATCAGAGGATCTTCTTCAACTGCACTTTCATATCCTGGTTTGTTTTCTTCCTCATCATTTTCATCCTCTTCCTCTGGAGGCTCTATCTCTATTTCTGTAGAGGCTCTGTACGAGAAGAATATATCTTTTGAATCTATGTCTGTTTCTGCTTCCGCTTCTGCTTCTATCTCTCTGGCTCTGTCTCTGCTGTATATTTGATCTGTATCTGCTCTGTCTCTATTCTGTCTCTGTTAATGCCATGTAACAGGGAGAACAGTACATCCATGCTTCTATTTCGTTGTCAGAGATGATTTCAGAAGTCGATTCTAGTTGAGGTAGGAGGTATTCTCCCATGGACAAGGACTTTACTTCCTTTGGTAGTTGGCTTACAGTGTCCACTGTTAGGGACTGTGCCTCTATTTTCTTGGGAAATATCTGTTTAACAGCCTCTTCGTCTCCTGATGTACCATCTATTACCTCGTTGGAGGAGTCAGTTACGACTTCGATGGATGTGGATCCATTGCCTTTTTGCCATCCATACAATTTCAACACCACTTTGTTGGGTCCTCTGCCTAGGGTTAGGGTTCCTTTGAACCAGTCGGTCCTGGCTCTTGCTTCAAAAAGCCAAGGTATTTCCAATAGCAGAGGGTATGAGGTCCCATAAGAATTTGATTTGACTACCAAATAGGTCAGCCAATAGTCTTTTCCTGCAAGGGTTATTTCTACTCATGGAAGGATGCCCAACAGTTTAATTCTGTTTTGGTCTGCCAATCTGATAAGCCACTGTGTAGATTGAATTCCTTGCAACCCTAAGTCCTTCATTGTCACATCTATCATTATGTTTACTGATGAACCTCCATCAATCAATGCATCAGAAATAAAGCATCCTTCTATCCATACACTAATCAATGCATCAGAAATAAAGCATCCTTCATTGTCTCGAATGATCTAGGAAAGCGTTAGCCACATCTACCTCCTTTACAGGCTCCGAGGCTCTGTTGGACTTTATTGTTGTTGGGGAAGCAATCCTTCATCCACGTCTTCTTGTCAAGATGCTTTTGAATTTCTTTCGGTAGCTGGGAGACAGCATCAGCAACTGCCAGAATGTTAAGGTAGGTTTAAAAGTGTCTAGGTCTTTGACGAAGTCATAATCTTTGATAGGATCCACAGGCTTTTCCAGCCTGCTGAGGAATGGGGCTACACCCATTTTCATATTTTCTTTTTCTTCTAACAATGGTAGCATCAGCACTTCTATTTCTGAAGGTGCTTCTACATCATCTATCTCTTAGACCTTTAGTCCTATTTTTGGAACTATCTTTGTGACTCTCTGTGGCACTACATTGCTCTGTACTGCACTATTCTATCCTGTACTGCTTTGTCCCTCTGTTGGCAGGTTGAACATCACAGTCTTGGCAAGGGAATTATTTTCATTCTAAACAACTGGTTCCTTCTTCTTGGTATGCGTGACAACGGCAACTTCAAACTCTACCAAATTGGAGGAAGGCTCTTGTACCTTCTGTTGGCTATCAGTGCCATTGGCCTTAACATGGGTTGGACTTGGACAATCCTTTGCAGTGTGGCCTTCGCCTTTGCATCGGCTACATAAGGGCTTGTAATCCACATATCGTCTAGGGTTTGGACAATTCGGGGAGATATGACCATTTTCTCCACACCTATAACATTCCACCTCTGATCTCTGACCACTGCCAGACTATCGTCCTCTGTAACTTTGAGAGGGAAAAACCTCCTTGGACCAAAATTAGGACCAAATTTCCTAGGCTTTGGTCCAGTATCCTGTGTTGTCATTTTGGATTCTAGCAAGTTGAATCTTGCATTTTCATCCTTCTGTCTTCGTTCGTGCATCTCTTTCAAAGAGAAAATATCCTCTGTATGGTTCTTCCGCAAATAGTAGGAACAGAAGGCTCCAAGAATGGTTGGTTTTCGGGTACATTCAATGGCTAAATGTCCCGCTTGATGACACTTTCCATACCATGTATTAGAGTGCATCATATCTCTTCCAGCTCTCGTAAGGGTGGATATATTGACAATATTCACCTTCAGCGTCTGTAGCTACTCTGTAATCACATCCATAAGCTCTTTCTTGATACTTGCAATTGAATTAGATAAGTAGTTCTTCAGATTTTCACCTCTTGAAGTACTTGTAGTAGGGTTTTGGGAAGATTTTGTAATTACTACATACACTGGTTGTGTTGATCCAGAGGGTTCTCTATTCTGCTTTTGATTCAGAGCTCCTGTTGAGACTTGGGATTATTGATTCCAGTTGGTAGGGTTCCACTGTTCTTGAGTCGCCATTGGAGGAACTGTTTGAGGCCACTGTTGTTGTGGTTGAACCATCATTTCAGGCAGTGTCGTCTGTGGCGACCACAGTGGATTAGGTGCATTATACTACAGCATTGTTTGCATCTAGGGATAGGGGTAGGGAACTATCCCTGGAATTGCATTCGGTAGGTATACCATTCCTGGCATGGGAGGAGGTAAGACTCCTCTTCCTGGAATCATTGACAACCTTGCTTCAACTTCATCATACAATCTTGCACCTTCCACTCCAGCTTGCAGATTGACTGGTCTTCTCAATTCCACGAACTTACGACCTTCTGGTTATAGGCCTCTAAGGAACACTCCTTTCTAGATACCTTCGTCCAAATGATGGTTAGTCCATCTCTTCAGGATGAATTCCATTCGCGAGACATAAGCTTCTGCTCTTTCTCCAGAGGACTGACTTAGGTTCATGAACTCCTCTTGCATTCGCTCTTCAAAACCTTCACACATGAATTTAGTGAGAAAGGCCAACTCGTCCCAAGTGCCAAAAGTTCCTGCTACTTGTCTCTCATACCACTGAAACTCCACGCCCTTGAAAGTGGTGGGGAATATTGCTAACCAATGTTGGGGGGTTCTGGCATTGTTAGCCACACAGGCTACCATAAACTCTGCTACATGAAGATCAGGGTCTTCATTGTACTCTCCCTTAAATTGGCAATGGGACTACATTTGTTATCATGTCATCAATATTTCTAGGAAGAATCTAACTAGGAAGGGGACCTTGAGTCGCCATGGCGACTTCTGTAAAGAGTGCTTTTAGGGCGTCAAAGGAAGCTTCTGCTGCTAGCTCGTTCTTAGCTTTGATTTTTGCCTTCTCTCTTCTCACATACCTCTAGACTTGTTCTAATGCTTGCCTCTTGATTGCATCATTCATCACGGGCTTGGCTCCAACCAGTTGTTTAGTACTCAACAAAATAGAATCAGAGAGTGGCTTTAGTTTCTAGGGGATTCTCTGGCCAACATCTCCTCTACTTCCTTCTTTTCAACATCTCTGAATTCGACTTTCAAACCACTACAGAGAGGGAGATATTCCGTTCTGAAAGTATTAAAACTCATTCTTCTTAGGATCGTTGTTGTGCCATCATAATAATGCCAGCTTTTCTGATGGTTTCAACAGTGGACATTGTGAAAAATGCTATGTCTACCAACTTCTAGTGGGTTGCTAATTGGACAAATAGAAGATTGTCAGTGCGCCAAGCATCCCACGTATCTTGCTATTGCGCATCCACGAACAAGTCCTAACTCTTTTCCTTCTTGTTTTCATGAACCTCCACAGACCACGACTCCTGAAGCTTCTTCACGATCTCCCACTTGATGATGTCTGGACACTTCTTAATGAATACCAAATCTTCCATGGATAGTCATTCTCTCTGCTTTTTCTCTTCAGTTTTTTCCCAAACAATTTTTCACCAAGATGCAAATTTTTGCTGCCTCAATAAGAAGAGGAAATAGTCCACCACATAGAGCATACATCATGATGGTAATATGTTTTCGCCATTGTGGGATGAAGTTATTGTGAAAAGTGGCTTTGGCAATGAGAATATCCAACTCTTCAATGGAAGAAGGAACTTTGCAAACATCCATTGAATCCTCCTCTTCTTGGCAATGCCACTTCCTTCATTTTCAACCTCTTTTGATGCTTGTTGATGGAAAGTTTCCTCGACTGTGCACCAAAAACATGGAGCCCCAAGAAGAACACCAAGGAAAAGGGGATTCTATTGCAAGAAAATCTATCTTGTAATATCAACAAGCTTTTATTTCATTCTTTTGATGACCAAAACCAAGAAAACAGCAAATCTCCATGCAACATCATAGTAGATATCTCCTATGGATTTGATAGAATCAACCATAATCTTCAACATCTTCATAGAATTCATCAATAGAATAAAGAACACAAATGAATACACCATTTTTGAATGGAAATCAATCACATAGTATTCATCTTCCATGTCTTCATAGTTCTCTCTCAATCTCTCATAAACAGTTACACTATTTTGATAGAATTTGACTCTCTCTCTCTCTCTCTCTCTCTCTCTCTCTCTCTCTCTCTCAATAGTACATCATCTCCTCACTAAAATACTCAATAATGACTCTCAAGAATCCTTCTTAGGTCTTGGATTCACCTCCCAAGAGGTATGTTTGATGTGAAGAGGCACCAGAGCCGCTACAGTGTCTCTTCATAGTTCACTACTGTCACTGTCACTCTAGTATTCTCTTCAATCTTTAGCAGTTGTTTCTTCCATTTGTTTTAGCTCTTTTAAACTTAGATTCATCTTTTCCAAAAGTTAGAAAACTTTTCCAAAGTCACATATACATTCTACAGAACATTTACAAAAGATCTACAGAACAGAACAGAACAGGAACAGAGCGAATACAGAACATAGACAAAGGCTCTACAGAAGGTTTACTGAGGGTTACAGAAGGTCATCAAAGAACATCAAATCCTCATAACTCATACTAAAACCATTTCATACTATCAAAAACTATTCAATAAGCTTTCAAAATATTTCAACCTTCATCAATGATCAATCCATACTTCATACAGAAGAAAATCAGAATAAAATAAAAGCTATACAGAAGGTTTACTGAGGGTTACAGAAGGTCATCAAAGAACATCAAATCCTCATAACTCATACTAAAACCATTTTATGCTATCAAAAACTATTCAATAAGCTTTCAAAATATTTCAACCTTCATCAATGATCAATCCATGCTTCATACAGAAGAAAATCAGAACAAAATAAAAGCTATACAGAAGGTATCAGAATCAATCAGAACCTCAATGGAGCCTATCAGAACATCACAGAGCTTCATTTTTCCACTAAGAATCGTCATAAACTTCCAAAAAATAATCAATATCATCCAAAATACTCTCAAACACTTCCATTAACAAACATACATCACTCTAAATCCATAAAAAATCAACCATTTAGACCTCAAAAACAACAAAAATCAATCAAAAATTCAGTCTTTTTCCACTCTCAACAGACAGAGAGAGAAAGAGAGAGTGAGAGAGTTAAAAATCTGTGAAGGCAAGAAGAAGGGGATCATCCGCATGAAGAACCTCTTCCATGTATGAGCCCTTCTTCCTAGTGAAAGCTCTTCTCTTCCGAAGTTTCAAGCCCCTTTTAAAGGGCTATTAGGGTACCAAGATTTTCAAAGAGGGAGCCATGGCCATGGTCATTGAAAGCAGTTGGAAAAAAGAACGTAACTACAAGCAACACTCCATCTTCGAGTGCGCAGACTAGAGGATGTCCACATGCGTTCTTTCTTTCCCCTTTGGCCATGAATATATACCTTTTTCCAAGTCCTGTGCAATTCACATATAAGGGAGACAAAGATCAAGAATGGACCCCAAGCAAAAAATGTTGTGCGCAAATCGCAACCCCACAACGAGAAATGAAGCCTCAAGCGAGGGCATCACTACAAATCCAACTTCGATACCGATCATAAGTAATGTATTTCCAAATTAAAGGATTTCTTGCTTTGATTTCCGCACGAGATGCATTAGACCGTACTATGCCGCACAATAATAGGTTAACTGGAAGGATAAATTTCATCTCAGTTATTCAAAGATAGAGTTTGCAAAGTGCATGCAAATTGCTTCATGTTGCTATGCGTTAAAATACATGCATAGCATAAGTAGCATATGAGACTCTAAAGTATTAAGCATCAATAAGCTTTTAATTAATCCTCACCTATGACAATATTGTTTAGGGTTCGAAAGGTTACCCTAAGGGTTATGCACATAGATGGTACATGCATGGGAGAGATTGAACGAAACATACTTCAATGGTACATGAAATTATATTGCATTAAAAGTTTTACATCTATCATGTGAAGTTTTTGCATTGAATAACGGTTAAAGAGTTACATTGTGCTACCAAACCATGAGTTGATTACAACTCGCATAATAATTTGGGAATTATTTTACATTAGAAGATAGTCTTGCACCGTTACAAATTTTTCTCATATTCATTGAAAGGAAGATAAAATCAAGTTAAACTTCTGCATGGTATCGCTCTTGATCCCAAGGGGGAGAGCAAAGATGTGGATGGAAAGTTTATTGCGACTATTCTTGCAACGTTTGAAAAAGAATACCATTGTTTTTGTTGGTTGATCAAACAACGTCCTAAATGCTTTTGCATTAAACTAATTGTTGGATTGTAATTTGGTTGATTATTCCAAGTGCTTGTACTTGATGGTAAATGCATGGTAGGGGTCTGTGATGACAAATTGCCATGGGGATAAGGAATGATTTCTTGAAAGATGATATTAGGCTGTTTTCCTTGATTGTGCTTGATCCTAACTGGATTAATTAAGAAAATGATATTTTGCATGAGTGGATCATCTCCAAGATCACACTGTGGATTAACCTGAAAAGGGCACTGCTCGATTCACGAGTCAAAGGTCAAGGTGGTGAAAAGGCCAACCACGGAAATTGTGTTTCACTCCTAGGCTGTTTGGGGTGAGATGGAGCTCTGGATACCCCTTGCCCATTTGGAACGAAGTTAAAGACTACCATGAGCCCAATGTTTATGGCGTTGGAAGATCCTATTCTAGATAAAGGACAAAAATTATGGTGTCATGTGATTTGGACCAAGTACTTTTGCTGAGCAGAAGGAAATATATAATTTCTCTTGTATGGGTAAGAGACAAAGATTAACTTGAAGATAAGTTAAGGAGCTTGCTTTTCAAAAGGATTGCTTGCTTTGTATTTGTTGTGTTTGTGCCATAAATTACACAAACAACCCCGGTCCCTAAAAGGCCTAATTAAGGAAGCTGATTTTGAATGTCACGCATAAATATGATAGGACCCAATTAGAAAACTAAATCTATCAAGGAAAGCAAGTGGACGGAACCCCTGACGGATCTGTCCTACAACAAGGTGGTCCCAGAGAACTAGGAGGCTTCTCATAAGGTTTTAGCAATCCTTAGAAATTGCAAGATTAGAACCTGATTCATGCCGTTTTAGGAGACCAGGATTGGACTATACCCTATGGATAGAGAGGTCGAGGGATGCATCCCTCTCATTTCCCATTCTCTTTGAACCAAATGTAGTATGGATCTGCTTCGGCTTGGGTATCTCTGCGTAAAGTAGGATGTGAGGACCCGACGCTAAAATGCTATCAGGAGACCTTGACCACTTGGGACCCAAGTTTCAGGTTGATCCTAGTGGGTTTAACCGCGAATGTTTCGTTGCGAGGTGGACTTGAGAAATCCAGGCAAAAAACTTTGTGACATTCCATGGGAGTGCCGGGCAGTGTCACTTAGACTCGGACTGCTAAAACGTGCTTGGATAGCCGATAGGTTATGTTGGGTACTAGAATAATTATATCTACCATGCTCTCCTTCTCTATATTCCTTATTGTGTCTTATCCTCGACGACACAGAGCAAAGGCGAATCCACTCTAGTTCCCTTATCCTCGACGACACAATAAGGAATATAGAGAAGGAGAGCATGGTAGATATAATTATTCCAAAATACCCAACATAAGAGCGGTTGACAAGAAAAAGGCCTACTTGTTCCAATCTTTGAACCTCATCTCATCATTTTTCCTCTTTGTGAGAAGATTCACCAACTATCCTTATCCTTCCTTTATTACCACCTACAACTATCTTTGACTCATCATTACTCTACTTCGACAACCAATCATGCCATATGAGGAGTGAGTCCCACCCTTTCTTTTTCATGTAAACACAAGAATCGACCAACTTGATATAGAAGCTTTCACCCCTTGTTTCTTTCACATTAACACAAGAATTGACCAACTTGTAAACATAGGACTCCCACCCCTATTTTTTCATGTAAAAATGGGCAAGCCAACTTGATATAAAAGCTTTCAAGAAATATTTCCAAGTCATTAGTAGCAAAAGCAAGTACCTCACAATGAAGCAGCGAGAAGCATGGCTAGGAAAACTGACAAGGAGATACCGTATCTTGCAAAATGAAAAAACTCTTTGGGCACACCCTTGTCTACTCAAGTACCATTGCAAAGGTGAATCCACTCCACTGCCCCTATCCTTGCATACATGATAAGAAATACACAAAAGGAGAGCATGGTGGATATAACTTTCCAAAAATCCCTAACATACGAGCCATTAACAAGGAAAAGTCCTATCTGTTCTAGCCCCTTGACCTAGTCCCATCATTTGCCCTCTTTGGTACCAAAATGTTTAAGGATAGCTAGAAGAACTCTGACGAGGTAAAAGATAGATTGACAATGGCTTTAGAGGGGTCCTCCTTTTATAGCCTAGGAAGGTAGACTAGTCAACATGTTCGACCATATTATGAATCTTACCTAATCGGCCACAAAATGTTTGCTTTATCTTTGGGACAAGGCACTACCCCTAGACCCCCGTCAAGGAGTTTTTGATAACTCCCACACCTTGCAACTTGATGCATTGTGTTTCGAGTTGCTACTAGCATAACCACTTTATCTAACCCAAACACTAGATCCACAAAGGTTTTATTTTTTCCATCTGGTCACATAGACCTAATCCAACATATAAGTCAAGACCTGTGCTCACACATGGTTTCTCCTCATAATGGGGGCCTTACAACCTAGAGCACCATGGATCATTTTTGGCACCTTATAAGGCTGGAGCATTGAGCATATCTAACATTTTTTACAAGCTTTCAATATGTGCATATGACAATAGCAACAATAACATCAACAACAACTACAATAGTAGCAATTACAACACACAGATGGCATGATTGCCAAACTAGTGGAGGGTTTCCATCTAGGGCAATTGGCAAATAGGTGTGACTCCACATTTGGGACATCTCAAGTCGGCTTTTTCTCTATTTGCTTACTCCTTTTTAGGGAAGTGGGATGAGATATGCCTTGGATGAGATATGCTATGGGCTCATGGTTTTGGCCTCCTCCTATTCCTCTATCTCTCCCTTTACCTAAAGCCATGACTGGCACAAGCCTTAAAGTCCATTAATATGGAATTTACATCATTGTCATAAGAGACATAAGGATTCATGTATGAGTCTTCCTCTAGTGACTCCTCTACAAAGTGCACTGGAGCATTGCTTGGTGGATGGGTCACTATAGGTTTTGGTGGTCTAGGGATCCCCATTGGTGATTCTTGGAGTGTCAGCTTTGAATTGTTAGGTGTGAGTAGTGCCAGAAAGGGGCTCCTCTTCCAAAGTTAGGCTGCCTAACTCCTAGATAGTATGGATGGTTATAGGGTTGCTGGTATGGTAACTATCTTGGCAATCGGTAGAGCATAGCATCATATGCAGTTGGCATAAGACCGTAACCTAGGATTGAGACACTCAAAAGGTAGGTGGTTCCCTCCATAATGCACATACTACACGTGAGGTTGCATTGGCCTTCACAATGACTCCTATAGTTTGGTTACAACTATCACTTGGGTCTTGTCGACATTCTTTCCTTTATCTTACTTGCTAGGGGTTAATTGTTCACTAAATGCTGCGGTTCTCTTGGTATTTCTAAACGTGTTGTTCTCTTGCTACATAGTTCTAGAGCTTCTGGGGCCCCAAGAGGAAAACCAAGAAAATAGAAAATTTAATGCAAGAAAATCTATCTTGTATCATCAACAAGTATGTCCTTCACAATTTAATCAACCACAAGAAGAAAAACAACACCAATCTTCTCAAATCTTCACACAACATCATATCGTAATTCTCTTAGGGATTTATCACAACATAACTCCAACACATTCTTTATATTTTTAATAGAAACCATCAAAGAGCAAGAGAACACAAAAGAATGCTCCACTTTGAATGAAAATCATCACATAGATTTTATCTTTCATAATCTTCATAGTTTTTTCTCACAATCTCTTGCTCATAGATACATTATTTTTAGCATGGAAAATTGGTTATCTCTCATTCTCTCTCTCTCTCTCCTCTCTCCTCTCTCCTCTCTCCTCTCTCTCTCTCTCTCTCTATCTCTCATATGATCTCTCTCAATAGTACATTGGAATAATGAAGAATAAACATCCATAATCTCTCTTTGGTCGTGGATACCCCTCCCAAGAGATATGTCTGATATGAGGGGTCAATAGAGCCACTATAGTGTCCTTTCGTAGCTCAACAAATCATTGTTACTTTAGTCTTTACTTGAGTCTTCAATAGCTACTTCTTCTGCTTCTTTGGGCTATTTTGAACTTGTATTCACCTCTTCCCAAGATCAAAAAATTTTTCCAAGCTACACATTCATCCCACAAAACACATACAAAGGCATACAAAATAGAAAGAGAACTAAGACACATGCTCTACAACAATAGAAGCTCAACAGAAGGTTTATAATACTATATAGAAGGTTATCAAAAAGCATTTAGCTCAACTAAAACCATTCAAAACCATCAAGAATCATTTAATAAACTTCTAAACACCCTTAAACTCTATGAATCATCATTCCAACCTCTCATACAGAAAGAAATTAGAACAACACATCATGAGCTTCTCAAACTTATTCAACTTTATCAAAAAATCTCTCAAAAACTTCTAAATAAATCAATCGTCATTCAAATCGTACAAAAATCTCCCAAAATCCCAACAAAAAATAGCTAAAAACATAGTCTTTGTTTCTCTTTTGGAAGATTGAACTTCCCATTTTGGTAGAAGGAACGTTCTCTCTTGAAATTGTGGATTTTCTTTTCTTGGCAGGTGCTATTGCAGCAACTTTCAATTTCACCAAGTGTTGGAGGCAGGTTCTTGGATCTTCTATTGATTATTACTGGTATTGGCTTTCACAGAAACTAGATTGGGATAGTCTTTTGTAGTGTGGCCTTCTCCTTTGCATTGATTGCATAAGGGTTTTTAGTCCATGGACCTTTTAGGGCTTAGAAAATTTGGTGAGATATGTCCATTTTCTCCATATTTTTATAATACTCAACTTCCAATCTCTGGCCACCATTAAATTATCATCCTTTGTAACTTTCAGAGGGAAACCTCATTGAGTCAAAATTAGGACCGAACTCTCTAGGCTTTGGTTTGATATCCTCGGTGGTCATTTTGGATTCCAACAAGTTGAATCTTGCTTCTTTGTCTTTCTTTTTTCTTTCATGCATATCTTCTATATAGTTCTTCCTTAAACAATACAAATAGAAGGATACACGGATAGTTACTTTTTGGGTACACTCAGTGGCTAAATGTTGTGCGTGATGGCACTATTAGATCACATAACATCTCTTCCATCTCTTTTAGGATTGGATATGTTGGTGGTATATACCTTTAGCATTTGCAATAGTTATTTTGTACATCCATTAGCTCTTTCTTGATGCTTGCAATTGAATTGAACAAATAGCCCTTCAATTTTTCTCCTCTCGAAGTAGTTGCGGTAGGGTTTTGGGAAGCCTCCATTGTAATGAAAGCAATCAACCATGGAATGAAATCTAACTGAAATTGAAAATTAACTAAGCTACAACAAAGAATTAACAAATCTATTACACCAAGACATCCTCATCATGTATTAATGGTTGGGGATTCAAGAATACATGACGGCCATGGCTGAGTGCTTCAAAGCTAAGAAGAAGCTAACTCCAAGAAAATGGTAAAGCCAAGATTATTGAATGATCAAAAGATCTCTTGCCTTTGGCCTCTAGTCCCCTTTTATTTTAACCCTCTTTCCAAACTTAAGGGCTGTTCACACATGTACACATAGGCTAGGGCTGAATTTACAAAGGCTGGAATAAATCCAATGTGCAAATATTAATGTTGTATTTTTCCTTCATGACAAACCACAACCATGGAATCATAAGAATCATGACCAAGGATGGGTTTATGTAACTCATCAACATGATTATCCCAACGTAGCTCATCATCATATGGATATGCATTCTCATGTTCTTCATTATCGATTAAACTCTCTTCTTCATTTTGATCTTCATCTTCTTCACTATCTTCATTTTGAAATTCCTGCTCTTGGTCTTCTATTTGGTCATTCTCTTGTATATCTTCTTCATTGTCATCATCATCTTGAGTGTTGTCTTCTTCATCAGCTTCTTCATTTTTCTCTATGATGTTAACCTCTTCGGTTTGCATTGTATACATTCTTGCATTAGTATCCATAGGCTGACCATAATGAATTCCTGCATTACATGGTTCATGCTGCCCATCGTCAACTAGATGTTGTTGGAAACAAGATACATGATATTCATTCCTATAAGATTGCTCTTGGAAGCATTCAGGACAACTACATTTAACACTGCAATGCTGCCCATAAACATAGGCATCCCCATAGGAATGATCATCAGCATGCTGTCCAAAGTATTTTGGAGTAGGTTCCAAAGATGAAGCATGATCTTCATATGCATACGTCCCTCCAAAATATCCTTGCTGCTGCCCAAATGCATCAAGCTGCTGGCCATGAGCATTTGTATGATTACTCTCATGATCAAATCTGCCATAGGCAAAACCACCTTGTTGTTGACCAAAACCATTTGGATAAGGATCACCTTGATCATCTTGGCATGAGGTATGGCATCCATATTGGTCAAAAGAACTTCTAAGACTTTGCCCATTTGAAGAAAAAAAAAACATAAGATCCATAGTCACTATATCCATGAACTGGAGCATCATGGGAAACACATCCATAAGCATTAGTGCCATTCTCTCTTTCATGAGATATACCATATGTATAAGCATCGTGTTGAACATTTGACACTTCTGCAATGCTCCTATCAATGATGGATACGAGCTCTTTAACTTTCAACTTCATTTCCCTTACATCTCTGACCAAACTGTTCACTGTAACCATGCTGTTGTGATTATCCCTATACACTGTTTTGGCCATATCTTGAAGAATACTCATCCAAATGAGGTGCTTGATGGTTCTGCTCGAAACCCACGATGTCTAGTACTAGTTAAAAATCTTGGTTCACATTAAAATATTCCAATACCCCGTTCTGGAAATGATTTGTTATGTCTGTCCACAATAGACAGCACCATGTCTCAAGTACCTAGTTGCATTGTTTTAACCATAACTTGAGAAATTCTGATCGGAATGAAGTGTTTGATAGCTTCACTCGAAGCCCACGATGTCTACCTTCAATTAGGAATCCTGGTTTTCATTATTTTGTACCTACACCCCATTCTGGAAATGATTCTCTAGGTCTGTCCATAGTAAACTGCTAGTGAACTGCCGGAGTTTGCAATGCCAGTGCACTCAGGCAACCTGTCTTGAGAGCTGACGTCTTGAAAGGTGACATATGGTTCTGTCCTGAAGCTGATGCATGAACGCACTAAATTTAGGCTCCCAAAAAGAGAATGATCAAGGAAGCAAGATTTCATCTGATGTTGATGGGAACTTTAAGGAGTCAAACACATGTCAAGCCATCAGAACTGAGAAGCATCAACATGATGGCACAGAAGATGAAGATCAACCTGCAACCAACACTAAAGATGATGAGGCCTTTTTGCAGCCAGCAATATCAAAATTTACTCAATGGTTTGGTAAAGAAAGGAATGAGCCAAGATTTCTCCAGACTCTGCAAATGGAGCTGTCACTACTGATGCTGCACCGGCAGTTCCCTCACCTGTTGAGTCAGGATGTGGTGAAGCTCAACCTCAGCTTTCAAGTCTTACAATATCCAGAATCAGAAAAGCCTGGTTCATGAAATGGCAACATCAGTGCCCTTGATGCATATGCCTTCTCATCCAGCTGCACATTCAACATGGAACAATCTAACAGCAGCAGTGCTGATTGGTCATTTTCATCTCCGAATGTCTTCAAAAGATTAGTCGAAACAGAATCTGAGAGGCAGCATGCGGTGATTCCTGGAGTTCCATGTTACCAGGGAGGTCTCCTTGAGGTTGTCCAAGAAGATGCTTTGGAGAATCCAATCAAGATACACCGTCTGTTTCTGCCTCAGTCCTGAGAGATCCTTCACCCATCACTTCAACCGTTAGACATGGAAATTCTTAGGCACGAGTCTATGCAACATGCAACAGCTGTGCTTCCTCCTGTAGAAAGTCTCCGTTGTTATGTTGTAACTGAGGGGCTGTACACTGTGCGATATCTGTGCATAGTGGTAATACAAGTGCTCCTGGAGTTATGCAGCCACAGCACAATTCTGGTTCGTAAGTTTCCAATGCTACTTCGCCTAGCTCTGTTATTGATGTGAAGGGTATGGATGAAAGTAGCAGTAGTGGGACAGAAGAACCAACATATAAAGACCTGTACAAGGTAGCTCAGTCACATAGAAAGCAGACTGTTCCACTACGCAAATTCAAACGTCTCATCAAGAAGCACCCTGAGTTCGATGATACTGTGATCTCGCAGAAGCTTCCTCTACAATGATATCTGACAGATTTTACGGATAAGCCTGGCACCCAAGCATATCTAAAACAATGTTGAATACAGATCATTATGTATGACCGTCAGCAGATTGTAGGAGCGAAATATCCCATTGATACCTCACAGAATGGTCAGTAGGCAAACATTTGTTGTGCTCAGGCTTCTCCACTACAAGGATTCAAAAGAGCTTTTCATTGCAAGCCTGGATCTATTGCAAATTGCATAGATAGTGAAGCTTCATCTTGTTGTGACTGTTGTGCCTATGCTTCAGAATGTTGAATCCGCCCTTAGATCCCTCCTCATCGTCACCATTTCCAGGAGCAAGCAACCAGATACATACGTTTCCTCCTCTGCGACATCCCCAAGCCTTATTAGCTCCTACTCCAAAGTAGTACGGAGTCCAGTATCTGGGCCTTCTGTTTTCAATCTTCTCAATGGACCTTTGAGTGCACCTATTGTGACAGGTGGAGACACTGGTCTGAAATTCTGTCCGATGGAGGGTGGAGGATTTCCATAAACTTGTCGGACTTGGAGAAGGAAAACATGCTGCATTGAAGGCTTACTATCTCCCAGGTGAAATCAGGCTCATTATGCCCAAAATGGCCATATGCAGCAATCTTCTAGTACCGCTTGTTACCTCCCCTTCTCAAGTCATTATTAATAGCAATCATGCCTGGCCGGAAATCAAAGATCTTCTCAATAATTTCCAAAATCTCAGCATCAGGGATCTTTCCAGTTTTGTATGTATCCACAAATACAGATAGTGACTCGGGCACACCAATGGCATATGAAACCTGCACAATGCACCGGCAAGCAAGTCCAGATGCAACAACACTTTTAGCAGCTTGCCTCACAATGTATGCCCCACTGCGATATACTTTCGTGGGATCTTTGCTAGAGAAAGCCCCACCTCCATGGGCTGGAACTCCAATCATCAACCATCTGGATCATTGAGACGTCATTCGCCCTTGTGCAGCTTATGGAGGCCGTTTGCAAATGCCATGAATTAGTAGACAATGCTATTGAGCTCCTTGTGCTGAAAACAATGCTTCCTGTTGTAACTTCCGTTCCGTTGAGAGTTCATGGGGACAGCCTCTTAAAAGCTGTTCACGCATGTTGCGATATCTCTGTACAAGCGTTTGAAGGTTGGAGTTTCAAGAAATCGCATTTGAGACTTGGCAAAAAGGTTGAAGAAGACATGAAACCACAGATTTAACCTTAGCTTCTTTCTCTCCATACTCCATTTTAGAATTCAAGGATTTATCGAGCACTTTCTATCTGCGGATATTTCCTCCACAATTGTGCAGTTCTGTAAGAAGCCTATTTTTGAAGATCTTCAGAACAGCAGGATAGACGTTGATGTTCGCTCCATTTCAAGATACTTGTCCTCGCAGGCTTCAACATCCATCAAATCTTCATACCCTTTGCTCCCAATGGCGATAGACGTTCCCTCGGCCTTCGAGAATGGTTACTAAAGCATCGTAGGATGGAAAAATCCTCCTGCTCTTCGGAGCGTCAATGCATCCAGAGGTATGCGGCAGAAATCTCTCTCTCTCTCATGCTCATATCTGTGCTCATTTCATGCCTAGCCAAAGCTTATATTGATGCAGATTTTTGTGGAGGAAGAGAAGATCAGATCAACGTAAACAGCACAAGCTCGTGGAGGAGGAGAAGGTCAGATCAGCGTAAACAACACAAGCACAGACTCATGTACCTCAAGACAAAAGTCTCCTTGATCAAGGCATATGTCTACTCTTTAGGACGCTTAATACATGAAGAATCAAACTGTGGTGTCTCATTAGGTAGTAGAAACCATTGAGAGAAGATAGAAGCAGTAGAAGCCATGGAAAAAAGCTTGAGAAGAGGAGAGAGAAAGACTTAGCCTAGAAGCAAACCCTTCCCTCTCAAAAGTAACCTTGGTTTAAGTGTCCTTCAGCCATGTCTGACCCTCTTTTGATCCATATGTTTTCAAAATGAGGTAAAATTTGATGACGACCTGTCAAAGTAGTTATGAACCTCCATCTTGCCCCCATATCTCTGTGAAGAAACACTAAAATAACCACAGTTTGAAGTAGTACAATCAGTCTAGTCACTGTCAAGGAGAAACCAAACCATGTAACTGTGTCTTCAAGTCCAGTTACACAGAAATGATGCCTGTAACTAGATCTTCCATGAAAATGACCTCCCCAGCAAGATCATAATCATGAAAATGATGGAATTAAAGCCTACCTTGGATCAAAGCAAGGCTCTGATACCAATGTAATGAAAGCAATCAACCATGGAATCATAAGAATCATGACCAAGGGTGGGTTTATGCATCTCATCAACATGATTATCCCAAGGTAGCTCATCATCATATGGATATGCATTCTCATCCATTTCTGCAACTAACTCTCCTTGTGAACCATCATCACATATCTTTGCATCCTCATGTTCTTCATTATCGATTAAACTCTCTTCTTCATTTTGATCTTCATCTTCTTCACTATCTTCATTCTGAAATTCCTGCTCTTGGTCTTCTATTTGATCATTCTCTTGTATATCTTCTTCATTGTCATCTTCATCTTGAGTGTTGTCTTCTTCATCAGCTTCTTCATTTTTCTCTATGATGTTAACCTCTTCGGTTTGCATTGTATACATTCTTGCATTAGTATCCATAGGCTGACCATAATGAATTCCTGCATTACATGGTTCATGCTGCCCATCGTCAACTAGATGTTGTTGGAAACAAGATACATGATATTCATTCCTATAAGATTGCTCTTGGAAGCATTCAGGACAACTACATTTAACACTGCAATGCTGCCCATAAACATAGGCATCCCCATAGGAATGATCATCAGCATGCTGTCCAAAGTATTTTGGAGTAGGTTCCAAAGATGAAGCATGATCTTCATATGCATACGTCCCTCCAAAATATCCTTGCTGCTGCCCAAATGCATCAAGCTGCTGGCCATGAGCATTTGTATGATTACTCTCATGATCAAATCTGCCATAGACAAAACCACCTTGTTGTTGACCAAAACCATTTGGATAAGGATCACCTTGATCATCTTGGCATGAGGTATGGCATCCATATTGCCCAAAAGAACTTCTAAGACTTTGCCCATTTGAAGAAAAAAAAACATAAGATCCATAGTCACTATATCCATGAACTGGAGCATCATGGGAAACACATCCATAAGCATTAGTGCCATTCTCTCTTTCATGAGATATACCATATGTATAAGCATCGTGTTGAACATTTGACACTTCTGCAATGCTCCTATCAATGATGGATACGAGCTCTTTAACTTTCAACTTCATTTCCCTTACATCTCTGACCAAACTGTTCACTGTAACCATGCTGTTGTGATTATCCCTATACACTGTTTTGGCCATATCTTGAAGAATACTCATCCAAATGAGGTGCTTGATGGTTCTGCTCGAAACCCACGATGTCTAGTACTAGTTAAAAATCTTGGTTCACATTAAAATATTCCAATACCCCGTTCTGGAAATGATTTGTTATGTCTGTCCACAATAGACAGCACCATGTCTCAAGTACCTAGTTGCATTGTTTTAACCATAACTTGAGAAATTCTGATCGGAATGAAGTGTTTGATAGCTTCACTCGAAGCCCACGATGTCTACCTTCAATTAGGAATCCTGGTTTGCATTATTTTGTACCTACACCCCATTCTGGAAATGATTCTCTAGGTCTGTCCATAGTAAACTGCTAGTGAACTGCCGGAGTTTGCAATGCCAGTGCACTCAGGCAACCTGTCTTGAGAGCTGACGTCTTGAAAGGTGACATATGGTTCTGTCCTGAAGCTGATGCATGAACGCACTAAATTTAGGCTCCCAAAAAGAGAATGATCAAGGAAGCAAGATTTCATCTGATGTTGATGGGAACTTTAAGGAGTCAAACACATGTCAAGCCATCAGAACTGAGAAGCATCAACATGATGGCACAGAAGATGAAGATCAACCTGCAACCAACACTAAAGATGATGAGGCCTTTTTGCAGCCAGCAATATCAAAATTTACTCAATGGTTTGGTAAAGAAAGGAATGAGCCAAGATTTCTCCAGACTCTACAAATGGAGCTGTCACTACTGATGCTGCACCGGCAGTTCCCTCACCTGTTGAGTCAGGATGTGGTGAAGCTCAACCTCAGCTTTCAAGTCTTACAATATCCAGAATCAGAAAAGCCTGGTTCATGAAATGGCAACATCAGTGCCCTTGATGCATATGCCTTCTCATCCAGCTGCACATTCAACATGGAACAATCTAACAGCAGCAGTGCTGATTGGTCATTTTCATCTCCGAATGTCTTCAAAAGATTAGTCGAAACAGAATCTGAGAGGCAGCATGCGGTGATTCCTGGAGTTCCATGTTACCAGGGAGGTCTCCTTGAGGTTGTCCAAGAAGATGCTTTGGAGAATCCAATCAAGATACACCGTCTGTTTCTGCCTCAGTCCTGAGAGATCCTTCACCCATCACTTCAACCGTTAGACATGGAAATTCTTAGGCACGAGTCTATGCAACATGCAACAGCTGTGCTTCCTCCTGTAGAAAGTCTCCGTTGTTATGTTGTAACTGAGGGGCTGTACACTGTGCGATATCTGTGCATAGTGGTAATACAAGTGCTCCTGGAGTTATGCAGCCACAGCACAATTCTGGTTCGTAAGTTTCCAATGCTACTTCGCCTAGCTCTGTTATTGATGTGAAGGGTATGGATGAAAGTAGCAGTAGTGGGACAGAAGAACCAACATATAAAGACCTGTACAAGGTAGCTCAGTCACATAGAAAGCAGACTGTTCCACTACGCAAATTCAAACGTCTCATCAAGAAGCACCCTGAGTTCGATGATACTGTGATCTCGCAGAAGCTTCCTCTACAATGATATCTGACAGATTTTACGGATAAGCCTGGCACCCAAGCATATCTAAAACAATGTTGAATACAGATCATTATGTATGACCGTCAGCAGATTGTAGGAGCGAAATATCCCATTGATACCTCACAGAATGGTCAGTAGGCAAACATTTGTTGTGCTCAGGCTTCTCCACTACAAGGATTCAAAAGAGCTTTTCATTGCAAGCCTGGATCTATTGCAAATTGCATAGATAGTGAAGCTTCATCTTGTTGTGACTGTTGTGCCTATGCTTCAGAATGTTGAATCCGCCCTTAGATCCCTCCTCATCGTCACCATTTCCAGGAGCAAGCAACCAGATACATACGTTTCCTCCTCTGCGACATCCCCAAGCCTTATTAGCTCCTACTCCAAAGTAGTACGGAGTCCAGTATCTGGGCCTTCTGTTTTCAATCTTCTCAATGGACCTTTGAGTGCACCTATTGTGACAGGTGGAGACACTGGTCTGAAATTCTGTCCGATGGAGGGTGGAGGATTTCCATAAACTTGTCGGACTTGGAGAAGGAAAACATGCTGCATTGAAGGCTTACTATCTCCCAGGTGAAATCAGGCTCATTATGCCCAAAATGGCCATATGCAGCAATCTTCTAGTACCGCTTGTCACCTCCCCTTCTCAAGTCATTATTAATAGCAATCATGCCTGGCCGGAAATCAAAGATCTTCTCAATAATTTCCAAAATCTCAGCATCAGGGATCTTTCCAGTTTTGTATGTATCCACAAATACAGATAGTGACTCGGGCACACCAATGGCATATGAAACCTGCACAATGCACCGGCAAGCAAGTCCAGATGCAACAACACTTTTAGCAGCTTGCCTCACAATGTATGCCCCACTGCGATATACTTTCGTGGGATCTTTGCTAGAGAAAGCCCCACCTCCATGGGCTGGAACTCCAATCATCAACCATCTGGATCATTGAGACGTCATTCGCCCTTGTGCAGCTTATGGAGGCCGTTTGCAAATGCCATGAATTAGTAGACAATGCTATTGAGCTCCTTGTGCTGAAAACAATGCTTCCTGTTGTAACTTCCGTTCCGTTGAGAGTTCATGGGGACAGCCTCTTAAAAGCTGTTCACGCATGTTGCGATATCTCTGTACAAGCGTTTGAAGGTTGGAGTTTCAAGAAATCGCATTTGAGACTTGGCAAAAAGGTTGAAGAAGACATGAAACCACAGATTTAACCTTAGCTTCTTTCTCTCCATACTCCATTTTAGAATTCAAGGATTTATCGAGCACTTTCTATCTGCGGATATTTCCTCCACAATTGTGCAGTTCTGTAAGAAGCCTATTTTTGAAGATCTTCAGAACAGCAGGATAGACGTTGATGTTCGCTCCATTTCAAGATACTTGTCCTCGCAGGCTTCAACATCCATCAAATCTTCATACCCTTTGCTCCCAATGGCGATAGACGTTCCCTCGGCCTTCGAGAATGGTTACTAAAGCATCGTAGGATGGAAAAATCCTCCTGCTCTTCGGAGCGTCAATGCATCCAGAGGTATGCGGCAGAAATCTCTCTCTCTCTCATGCTCATATCTGTGCTCATTTCATGCCTAGCCAAAGCTTATATTGATGCAGATTTTTGTGGAGGAAGAGAAGATCAGATCAACGTAAACAGCACAAGCTCGTGGAGGAGGAGAAGGTCAGATCAGCGTAAACAACACAAGCACAGACTCATGTACCTCAAGACAAAAGTCTCCTTGATCAAGGCATATGTCTACTCTTTAGGACGCTTAATACATGAAGAATCAAACTGTGGTGTCTCATTAGGTAGTAGAAACCATTGAGAGAAGATAGAAGCAGTAGAAGCCATGGAAAAAAGCTTGAGAAGAGGAGAGAGAAAGACTTAGCCTAGAAGCAAACCCTTCCCTCTCAAAAGTAACCTTGGTTTAAGTGTCCTTCAGCCATGTCTGACCCTCTTTTGATCCATATGTTTTCAAAATGAGGTAAAATTTGATGACGACCTGTCAAAGTAGTTATGAACCTCCATCTTGCCCCCATATCTCTGTGAAGAAACACTAAAATAACCACAGTTTGAAGTAGTACAATCAGTCTAGTCACTGTCAAGGAGAAACCAAACCATGTAACTGTGTCTTCAAGTCCAGTTACACAGAAATGATGCCTGTAACTAGATCTTCCATGAAAATGACCTCCCCAGCAAGATCATAATCATGAAAATGATGGAATTAAAGCCTACCTTGGATCAAAGCAAGGCTCTGATACCAATGTAATGAAAGCAATCAACCATGGAATCATAAGAATCATGACCAAGGGTGGGTTTATGCATCTCATCAACATGATTATCCCAAGGTAGCTCATCATCATATGGATATGCATTCTCATCCATTTCTGCAACTAACTCTCCTTGTGAACCATCATCACATATCTTTGCATCCTCATGTTCTTCATTATCGATTAAACTCTCTTCTTCATTTTGATCTTCATCTTCTTCACTATCTTCATTCTGAAATTCCTGCTCTTGGTCTTCTATTTGATCATTCTCTTGTATATCTTCTTCATTGTCATCTTCATCTTGAGTGTTGTCTTCTTCATCAGCTTCTTCATTTTTCTCTATGATGTTAACCTCTTCGGTTTGCATTGTATACATTCTTGCATTAGTATCCATAGGCTGACCATAATGAATTCCTGCATTACATGGTTCATGCTGCCCATCGTCAACTAGATGTTGTTGGAAACAAGATACATGATATTCATTCCTATAAGATTGCTCTTGGAAGCATTCAGGACAACTACATTTAACACTGCAATGCTGCCCATAAACATAGGCATCCCCATAGGAATGATCATCAGCATGCTGTCCAAAGTATTTTGGAGTAGGTTCCAAAGATGAAGCATGATCTTCATATGCATACGTCCCTCCAAAATATCCTTGCTGCTGCCCAAATGCATCAAGCTGCTGGCCATGAGCATTTGTATGATTACTCTCATGATCAAATCTGCCATAGACAAAACCACCTTGTTGTTGACCAAAACCATTTGGATAAGGATCACCTTGATCATCTTGGCATGAGGTATGGCATCCATATTGCCCAAAAGAACTTCTAAGACTTTGCCCATTTGAAGAAAAAAAAACATAAGATCCATAGTCACTATATCCATGAACTGGAGCATCATGGGAAACACATCCATAAGCATTAGTGCCATTCTCTCTTTCATGAGATATACCATATGTATAAGCATCGTGTTGAACATTTGACACTTCTGCAATGCTCCTATCAATGATGGATACGAGCTCTTTAACTTTCAACTTCATTTCCCTTACATCTCTGACCAAACTGTTCACTGTAACCATGCTGTTGTGATTATCCCTATACACTGTTTTGGCCATATCTTGAAGAATACTCATCCAAATGAGGTGCTTGATGGTTCTGCTCGAAACCCACGATGTCTAGTACTAGTTAAAAATCTTGGTTCACATTAAAATATTCCAATACCCCGTTCTGGAAATGATTTGTTATGTCTGTCCACAATAGACAGCACCATGTCTCAAGTACCTAGTTGCATTGTTTTAACCATAACTTGAGAAATTCTGATCGGAATGAAGTGTTTGATAGCTTCACTCGAAGCCCACGATGTCTACCTTCAATTAGGAATCCTGGTTTGCATTATTTTGTACCTACACCCCATTCTGGAAATGATTCTCTAGGTCTGTCCATAGTAAACTGCTAGTGAACTGCCGGAGTTTGCAATGCCAGTGCACTCAGGCAACCTGTCTTGAGAGCTGACGTCTTGAAAGGTGACATATGGTTCTGTCCTGAAGCTGATGCATGAACGCACTAAATTTAGGCTCCCAAAAAGAGAATGATCAAGGAAGCAAGATTTCATCTGATGTTGATGGGAACTTTAAGGAGTCAAACACATGTCAAGCCATCAGAACTGAGAAGCATCAACATGATGGCACAGAAGATGAAGATCAACCTGCAACCAACACTAAAGATGATGAGGCCTTTTTGCAGCCAGCAATATCAAAATTTACTCAATGGTTTGGTAAAGAAAGGAATGAGCCAAGATTTCTCCAGACTCTACAAATGGAGCTGTCACTACTGATGCTGCACCGGCAGTTCCCTCACCTGTTGAGTCAGGATGTGGTGAAGCTCAACCTCAGCTTTCAAGTCTTACAATATCCAGAATCAGAAAAGCCTGGTTCATGAAATGGCAACATCAGTGCCCTTGATGCATATGCCTTCTCATCCAGCTGCACATTCAACATGGAACAATCTAACAGCAGCAGTGCTGATTGGTCATTTTCATCTCCGAATGTCTTCAAAAGATTAGTCGAAACAGAATCTGAGAGGCAGCATGCGGTGATTCCTGGAGTTCCATGTTACCAGGGAGGTCTCCTTGAGGTTGTCCAAGAAGATGCTTTGGAGAATCCAATCAAGATACACCGTCTGTTTCTGCCTCAGTCCTGAGAGATCCTTCACCCATCACTTCAACCGTTAGACATGGAAATTCTTAGGCACGAGTCTATGCAACATGCAACAGCTGTGCTTCCTCCTGTAGAAAGTCTCCGTTGTTATGTTGTAACTGAGGGGCTGTACACTGTGCGATATCTGTGCATAGTGGTAATACAAGTGCTCCTGGAGTTATGCAGCCACAGCACAATTCTGGTTCGTAAGTTTCCAATGCTACTTCGCCTAGCTCTGTTATTGATGTGAAGGGTATGGATGAAAGTAGCAGTAGTGGGACAGAAGAACCAACATATAAAGACCTGTACAAGGTAGCTCAGTCACATAGAAAGCAGACTGTTCCACTACGCAAATTCAAACGTCTCATCAAGAAGCACCCTGAGTTCGATGATACTGTGATCTCGCAGAAGCTTCCTCTACAATGATATCTGACAGATTTTACGGATAAGCCTGGCACCCAAGCATATCTAAAACAATGTTGAATACAGATCATTATGTATGACCGTCAGCAGATTGTAGGAGCGAAATATCCCATTGATACCTCACAGAATGGTCAGTAGGCAAACATTTGTTGTGCTCAGGCTTCTCCACTACAAGGATTCAAAAGAGCTTTTCATTGCAAGCCTGGATCTATTGCAAATTGCATAGATAGTGAAGCTTCATCTTGTTGTGACTGTTGTGCCTATGCTTCAGAATGTTGAATCCGCCCTTAGATCCCTCCTCATCGTCACCATTTCCAGGAGCAAGCAACCAGATACATACGTTTCCTCCTCTGCGACATCCCCAAGCCTTATTAGCTCCTACTCCAAAGTAGTACGGAGTCCAGTATCTGGGCCTTCTGTTTTCAATCTTCTCAATGGACCTTTGAGTGCACCTATTGTGACAGGTGGAGACACTGGTCTGAAATTCTGTCCGATGGAGGGTGGAGGATTTCCATAAACTTGTCGGACTTGGAGAAGGAAAACATGCTGCATTGAAGGCTTACTATCTCCCAGGTGAAATCAGGCTCATTATGCCCAAAATGGCCATATGCAGCAATCTTCTAGTACCGCTTGTTACCTCCCCTTCTCAAGTCATTATTAATAGCAATCATGCCTGGCCGGAAATCAAAGATCTTCTCAATAATTTCCAAAATCTCAGCATCAGGGATCTTTCCAGTTTTGTATGTATCCACAAATACAGATAGTGACTCGGGCACACCAATGGCATATGAAACCTGCACAATGCACCGGCAAGCAAGTCCAGATGCAACAACACTTTTAGCAGCTTGCCTCACAATGTATGCCCCACTGCGATATACTTTCGTGGGATCTTTGCTAGAGAAAGCCCCACCTCCATGGGCTGGAACTCCAATCATCAACCATCTGGATCATTGAGACGTCATTCGCCCTTGTGCAGCTTATGGAGGCCGTTTGCAAATGCCATGAATTAGTAGACAATGCTATTGAGCTCCTTGTGCTGAAAACAATGCTTCCTGTTGTAACTTCCGTTCCGTTGAGAGTTCATGGGGACAGCCTCTTAAAAGCTGTTCACGCATGTTGCGATATCTCTGTACAAGCGTTTGAAGGTTGGAGTTTCAAGAAATCGCATTTGAGACTTGGCAAAAAGGTTGAAGAAGACATGAAACCACAGATTTAACCTTAGCTTCTTTCTCTCCATACTCCATTTTAGAATTCAAGGATTTATCGAGCACTTTCTATCTGCGGATATTTCCTCCACAATTGTGCAGTTCTGTAAGAAGCCTATTTTTGAAGATCTTCAGAACAGCAGGATAGACGTTGATGTTCGCTCCATTTCAAGATACTTGTCCTCGCAGGCTTCAACATCCATCAAATCTTCATACCCTTTGCTCCCAATGGCGATAGACGTTCCCTCGGCCTTCGAGAATGGTTACTAAAGCATCGTAGGATGGAAAAATCCTCCTGCTCTTCGGAGCGTCAATGCATCCAGAGGTATGCGGCAGAAATCTCTCTCTCTCTCATGCTCATATCTGTGCTCATTTCATGCCTAGCCAAAGCTTATATTGATGCAGATTTTTGTGGAGGAAGAGAAGATCAGATCAACGTAAACAGCACAAGCTCGTGGAGGAGGAGAAGGTCAGATCAGCGTAAACAACACAAGCACAGACTCATGTACCTCAAGACAAAAGTCTCCTTGATCAAGGCATATGTCTACTCTTTAGGACGCTTAATACATGAAGAATCAAACTGTGGTGTCTCATTAGGTAGTAGAAACCATTGAGAGAAGATAGAAGCAGTAGAAGCCATGGAAAAAAGCTTGAGAAGAGGAGAGAGAAAGACTTAGCCTAGAAGCAAACCCTTCCCTCTCAAAAGTAACCTTGGTTTAAGTGTCCTTCAGCCATGTCTGACCCTCTTTTGATCCATATGTTTTCAAAATGAGGTAAAATTTGATGACGACCTGTCAAAGTAGTTATGAACCTCCATCTTGCCCCCATATCTCTGTGAAGAAACACTAAAATAACCACAGTTTGAAGTAGTACAATCAGTCTAGTCACTGTCAAGGAGAAACCAAACCATGTAACTGTGTCTTCAAGTCCAGTTACACAGAAATGATGCCTGTAACTAGATCTTCCATGAAAATGACCTCCCCAGCAAGATCATAATCATGAAAATGATGGAATTAAAGCCTACCTTGGATCAAAGCAAGGCTCTGATACCAATGTAATGAAAGCAATCAACCATGGAATCATAAGAATCATGACCAAGGGTGGGTTTATGCATCTCATCAACATGATTATCCCAAGGTAGCTCATCATCATATGGATATGCATTCTCATCCATTTCTGCAACTAACTCTCCTTGTGAACCATCATCACATATCTTTGCATCCTCATGTTCTTCATTATCGATTAAACTCTCTTCTTCATTTTGATCTTCATCTTCTTCACTATCTTCATTCTGAAATTCCTGCTCTTGGTCTTCTATTTGATCATTCTCTTGTATATCTTCTTCATTGTCATCTTCATCTTGAGTGTTGTCTTCTTCATCAGCTTCTTCATTTTTCTCTATGATGTTAACCTCTTCGGTTTGCATTGTATACATTCTTGCATTAGTATCCATAGGCTGACCATAATGAATTCCTGCATTACATGGTTCATGCTGCCCATCGTCAACTAGATGTTGTTGGAAACAAGATACATGATATTCATTCCTATAAGATTGCTCTTGGAAGCATTCAGGACAACTACATTTAACACTGCAATGCTGCCCATAAACATAGGCATCCCCATAGGAATGATCATCAGCATGCTGTCCAAAGTATTTTGGAGTAGGTTCCAAAGATGAAGCATGATCTTCATATGCATACGTCCCTCCAAAATATCCTTGCTGCTGCCCAAATGCATCAAGCTGCTGGCCATGAGCATTTGTATGATTACTCTCATGATCAAATCTGCCATAGACAAAACCACCTTGTTGTTGACCAAAACCATTTGGATAAGGATCACCTTGATCATCTTGGCATGAGGTATGGCATCCATATTGCCCAAAAGAACTTCTAAGACTTTGCCCATTTGAAGAAAAAAAAACATAAGATCCATAGTCACTATATCCATGAACTGGAGCATCATGGGAAACACATCCATAAGCATTAGTGCCATTCTCTCTTTCATGAGATATACCATATGTATAAGCATCGTGTTGAACATTTGACACTTCTGCAATGCTCCTATCAATGATGGATACGAGCTCTTTAACTTTCAACTTCATTTCCCTTACATCTCTGACCAAACTGTTCACTGTAACCATGCTGTTGTGATTATCCCTATACACTGTTTTGGCCATATCTTGAAGAATACTCATCCAAATGAGGTGCTTGATGGTTCTGCTCGAAACCCACGATGTCTAGTACTAGTTAAAAATCTTGGTTCACATTAAAATATTCCAATACCCCGTTCTGGAAATGATTTGTTATGTCTGTCCACAATAGACAGCACCATGTCTCAAGTACCTAGTTGCATTGTTTTAACCATAACTTGAGAAATTCTGATCGGAATGAAGTGTTTGATAGCTTCACTCGAAGCCCACGATGTCTACCTTCAATTAGGAATCCTGGTTTGCATTATTTTGTACCTACACCCCATTCTGGAAATGATTCTCTAGGTCTGTCCATAGTAAACTGCTAGTGAACTGCCGGAGTTTGCAATGCCAGTGCACTCAGGCAACCTGTCTTGAGAGCTGACGTCTTGAAAGGTGACATATGGTTCTGTCCTGAAGCTGATGCATGAACGCACTAAATTTAGGCTCCCAAAAAGAGAATGATCAAGGAAGCAAGATTTCATCTGATGTTGATGGGAACTTTAAGGAGTCAAACACATGTCAAGCCATCAGAACTGAGAAGCATCAACATGATGGCACAGAAGATGAAGATCAACCTGCAACCAACACTAAAGATGATGAGGCCTTTTTGCAGCCAGCAATATCAAAATTTACTCAATGGTTTGGTAAAGAAAGGAATGAGCCAAGATTTCTCCAGACTCTACAAATGGAGCTGTCACTACTGATGCTGCACCGGCAGTTCCCTCACCTGTTGAGTCAGGATGTGGTGAAGCTCAACCTCAGCTTTCAAGTCTTACAATATCCAGAATCAGAAAAGCCTGGTTCATGAAATGGCAACATCAGTGCCCTTGATGCATATGCCTTCTCATCCAGCTGCACATTCAACATGGAACAATCTAACAGCAGCAGTGCTGATTGGTCATTTTCATCTCCGAATGTCTTCAAAAGATTAGTCGAAACAGAATCTGAGAGGCAGCATGCGGTGATTCCTGGAGTTCCATGTTACCAGGGAGGTCTCCTTGAGGTTGTCCAAGAAGATGCTTTGGAGAATCCAATCAAGATACACCGTCTGTTTCTGCCTCAGTCCTGAGAGATCCTTCACCCATCACTTCAACCGTTAGACATGGAAATTCTTAGGCACGAGTCTATGCAACATGCAACAGCTGTGCTTCCTCCTGTAGAAAGTCTCCGTTGTTATGTTGTAACTGAGGGGCTGTACACTGTGCGATATCTGTGCATAGTGGTAATACAAGTGCTCCTGGAGTTATGCAGCCACAGCACAATTCTGGTTCGTAAGTTTCCAATGCTACTTCGCCTAGCTCTGTTATTGATGTGAAGGGTATGGATGAAAGTAGCAGTAGTGGGACAGAAGAACCAACATATAAAGACCTGTACAAGGTAGCTCAGTCACATAGAAAGCAGACTGTTCCACTACGCAAATTCAAACGTCTCATCAAGAAGCACCCTGAGTTCGATGATACTGTGATCTCGCAGAAGCTTCCTCTACAATGATATCTGACAGATTTTACGGATAAGCCTGGCACCCAAGCATATCTAAAACAATGTTGAATACAGATCATTATGTATGACCGTCAGCAGATTGTAGGAGCGAAATATCCCATTGATACCTCACAGAATGGTCAGTAGGCAAACATTTGTTGTGCTCAGGCTTCTCCACTACAAGGATTCAAAAGAGCTTTTCATTGCAAGCCTGGATCTATTGCAAATTGCATAGATAGTGAAGCTTCATCTTGTTGTGACTGTTGTGCCTATGCTTCAGAATGTTGAATCCGCCCTTAGATCCCTCCTCATCGTCACCATTTCCAGGAGCAAGCAACCAGATACATACGTTTCCTCCTCTGCGACATCCCCAAGCCTTATTAGCTCCTACTCCAAAGTAGTACGGAGTCCAGTATCTGGGCCTTCTGTTTTCAATCTTCTCAATGGACCTTTGAGTGCACCTATTGTGACAGGTGGAGACACTGGTCTGAAATTCTGTCCGATGGAGGGTGGAGGATTTCCATAAACTTGTCGGACTTGGAGAAGGAAAACATGCTGCATTGAAGGCTTACTATCTCCCAGGTGAAATCAGGCTCATTATGCCCAAAATGGCCATATGCAGCAATCTTCTAGTACCGCTTGTTACCTCCCCTTCTCAAGTCATTATTAATAGCAATCATGCCTGGCCGGAAATCAAAGATCTTCTCAATAATTTCCAAAATCTCAGCATCAGGGATCTTTCCAGTTTTGTATGTATCCACAAATACAGATAGTGACTCGGGCACACCAATGGCATATGAAACCTGCACAATGCACCGGCAAGCAAGTCCAGATGCAACAACACTTTTAGCAGCTTGCCTCACAATGTATGCCCCACTGCGATATACTTTCGTGGGATCTTTGCTAGAGAAAGCCCCACCTCCATGGGCTGGAACTCCAATCATCAACCATCTGGATCATTGAGACGTCATTCGCCCTTGTGCAGCTTATGGAGGCCGTTTGCAAATGCCATGAATTAGTAGACAATGCTATTGAGCTCCTTGTGCTGAAAACAATGCTTCCTGTTGTAACTTCCGTTCCGTTGAGAGTTCATGGGGACAGCCTCTTAAAAGCTGTTCACGCATGTTGCGATATCTCTGTACAAGCGTTTGAAGGTTGGAGTTTCAAGAAATCGCATTTGAGACTTGGCAAAAAGGTTGAAGAAGACATGAAACCACAGATTTAACCTTAGCTTCTTTCTCTCCATACTCCATTTTAGAATTCAAGGATTTATCGAGCACTTTCTATCTGCGGATATTTCCTCCACAATTGTGCAGTTCTGTAAGAAGCCTATTTTTGAAGATCTTCAGAACAGCAGGATAGACGTTGATGTTCGCTCCATTTCAAGATACTTGTCCTCGCAGGCTTCAACATCCATCAAATCTTCATACCCTTTGCTCCCAATGGCGATAGACGTTCCCTCGGCCTTCGAGAATGGTTACTAAAGCATCGTAGGATGGAAAAATCCTCCTGCTCTTCGGAGCGTCAATGCATCCAGAGGTATGCGGCAGAAATCTCTCTCTCTCTCATGCTCATATCTGTGCTCATTTCATGCCTAGCCAAAGCTTATATTGATGCAGATTTTTGTGGAGGAAGAGAAGATCAGATCAACGTAAACAGCACAAGCTCGTGGAGGAGGAGAAGGTCAGATCAGCGTAAACAACACAAGCACAGACTCATGTACCTCAAGACAAAAGTCTCCTTGATCAAGGCATATGTCTACTCTTTAGGACGCTTAATACATGAAGAATCAAACTGTGGTGTCTCATTAGGTAGTAGAAACCATTGAGAGAAGATAGAAGCAGTAGAAGCCATGGAAAAAAGCTTGAGAAGAGGAGAGAGAAAGACTTAGCCTAGAAGCAAACCCTTCCCTCTCAAAAGTAACCTTGGTTTAAGTGTCCTTCAGCCATGTCTGACCCTCTTTTGATCCATATGTTTTCAAAATGAGGTAAAATTTGATGACGACCTGTCAAAGTAGTTATGAACCTCCATCTTGCCCCCATATCTCTGTGAAGAAACACTAAAATAACCACAGTTTGAAGTAGTACAATCAGTCTAGTCACTGTCAAGGAGAAACCAAACCATGTAACTGTGTCTTCAAGTCCAGTTACACAGAAATGATGCCTGTAACTAGATCTTCCATGAAAATGACCTCCCCAGCAAGATCATAATCATGAAAATGATGGAATTAAAGCCTACCTTGGATCAAAGCAAGGCTCTGATACCAATGTAATGAAAGCAATCAACCATGGAATGAAATCTAACTGAAATTGAAAATTAACTAAGCTACAACAAAGAATTAACAAATCTATTGCACCAAGACATCCTCATCATGTATTAATGGTTGGGGTTTCAAGAATACATGACGGCCATGGCTGAGTGCTTCGAAGCTAAGAAGAAGCTAACTCCAAGAAAATGGTAAAGCCAAGATTATTGAATGATCAAAAGATGTCTTGCCTTTAGCCTCTAGTCCTTTTTTATTCTAACCCTCTTCCAAACTTAAGGGCTGTTCACACAGGTACACATAGGCTAGGGCTAAATTTACAAAGGCTGGAATTAATCCAAGTTGCAAATATTAATGTTGTATTTTCCTTCATGACATCCATAATCATTTCATAGACTAGTTGGGTTGATCCAAAGGGTCCTCTATTCTGATTCTAATTCTAAGCTCTTGTTGAGACTAGTGGTTGTTGGTTCTAGTTGGTAGGGTTCCACTGTTGTTGTTGAGTTGCCATTGGGGGAACTATTTGAGGCCATTGTTGTTGTGGTTGAACCATCATTTGAGGTACTGCTATTTGTAGAAAGCCACAATAGATTCAATGCACCGTATTGTAGCACTATTTGCATTTGAGGGTAGGGGTAGGGTATAGTCCTTGGGACTGAATTTGCTGGGTATAGCATTCTCGGCATGGGAGGAGGTAAGACTCTTCTTCTTGAGATCATTGACAACATTACTTCAACTTCATCATACAATCTTGCACCTTCCACTACTGCAGCTTGTAGGTTGATTAGTCTTCTCAATTCCACAAACTTATGAACTTCTAGTTGTAGGCCTCTAAGAAAAACTTCATTTTGGATGCCTTCATCCAAATGATGGTTGGTCCATCTCCTCACTATGGATTCTATTCTAGAGATATATACTTTCACCCGTTCACTAGAGGACTAGCTTATGTTCCTGAACTCCTCTCAAATCTGCTCTTCAAAACCTTCATGCCTGAATTTAATAAGGAAGGCTATCCCATATGCCAAAAGTTCCTATTTCTTGACTCTCATACCACTGAAATGCCATGCCTTTAAAAGTGATAGGATATCACCAACCAATGCTCAAGGGTTCTAGCATTGTTGGTGTAAAGAAGGGATCTTCTAACTAAATCAAACTTGCCTAATCTGATGGAATCAACAAGGAATTGATATGGAAAAGAAGCTGAAATGTATTAACATAAGGAAACATGAAAGAAATTCTTGAAACAAGCTGGTGCCATGGAAACTCACCTCCATGTAGATGAAAGACATGAACTAGTGTGACTACCAAGAAAACTTACATGACTTTCAACTTCATAATGACAAAAGGCCCCTAACTTTGGCTAGGACTACCTATTTATAGCAAACCCTAAGCCCTAGACATCTAATCTTATTACAAAGGCTTTTAGCATATCATTGGCCTTATTTACTTCATTACAAAACCCTCCCTACTTCAATTAGCTTTGTCCTCAAAGCTGCAAATGGAAAAATACTACAATAGATAGATGTAGCATAAATGTTCAAAGGCACAAGTTGAAGAAGAATCCATGGTCCAAGTAGTTCATGACTATCTTCATGATGCTCCTGCTGTCCAAGAAAGGGCTATCATAGTAAAAGAGTCATAACTTCTGAAATATAGCTTTGAGTCAAAAAAATGAGGTGTCATTTTGAAGAATACACCTAGGAGCATCATATCCAAGCATAGAATCTTGACTTTGATGACGTCAGACTATTTATTTTTATGACAGGAATTTAATACAACAAGTTGTACTCATGCTTCTTCAATTGTTTCTCCCATAAACAAAATAAAAATCAATGAAGAGAATCTGTCAATCATATTTGTAGGTCAAGGGATCAAAAAGTTCAGCCATTCTTCCATAGCAATCCTCCCGGGTCAAATGGGAATCCATCAAAGTGATCATCATCATTAAAAAAACTACAAAAACTATCAATGACTATGCCCGGGTCAAATGGAAAAGAAGAATCATCCCAATGATCCCCCAGATCAAAGGGGTAATGAACATTTTCATAATCCGCCTCATAGTCATCATGGTCAAAAGGATGTAAAGGATCTTCATTATCCAACATGTACATATCCTAATCACCTATGGACTAATATGCATCATCAATAGAATCATCTAGAAACCAAAATTTGCATAATCATGTCCCTTTTGAAGGATAGAGGTTTTATCAAAGTCCTCCTTATGTTGCATGCTACCCTTAGTGAGGTTCTCATGAAGGTCCTCATATTCTTCAGCATTATTCTCCATTTGCTCTTTTTCATTATTGTCATTACCATCTATGCTGTCCACATTTGCATGTACTTGCTCTTCTTCATAGAAATCTTCAGCTTGTAATGCTTTAGGTGGCTCATGTGGTACATAACCCGTATGGTTGGGCTGATCATAACTACTACATTCATCCATGTCATGCTGATCATGATGGTTGACATTTTCATAGACATTACCATAGGTATCTTTATAGGCATGTTGTCCAAAGTCATGTGGATGAAACCTTGAAGAAGAAACATGATAATCATGATGAAAAAGCTGATCGAATACATCATGCTACTATCCAAATGTATGTACATGCCGATCATAAGAAAAATAATCTTCACAAGTATTATATCCTTGCTCAAAGTAGCCATGATAGTCATTGCTTTGGTAAGGAATACATGCATGATATTCTTGATCAAATCTGTGTCATAAGAAGCATCATCTTGTTGCTGACCAAAATGGTTTGAATGATACCCATTTTTCTCATCATGACATGAAGTATAGCATCCATTTTGTTCAAGAAATCTGCCAAAATTTTGCTCAGAGGGAGAAGTGCCATATGGTTCATATGCTGAGTTGCCATGAGATACATACTCATTCACTGAAGTATCATGACATTGCTGACCATAGTTCTCACAAGTGGAAGGACTTGATACATTGGAAATTGCTGTAGGTGGTATCCATATGTCAAAGAGATTAATGAGTTTGTCAATGCCCATCCTCATTTCCCTAATATCACTTGCCACACTTGCCAAACTGTTCTATGCATGCATGCTGTCCCAACTATCCATAGACACAGTTTTGGCCATAACTTGATGAATGCAAGTCCAAATGGAACAAATGATAGCTCTATTTGAAGCCCATGATGTCTAGCTTCAAATGAGAGTTTTTCTTTCAATTTAGGAGCAAAAACACCCCTCTCTATAAAAGGATTTCCAGATCTGTCCACAATGGACTGCACCCTATTTTTACTCTATTTTGGCCATGTTTTACCTCATGAACAATGTCTTGTACCCATAAGAAGTTGGGAGATGCTTTAGATCAGTAAGTAAATTAATAATCCAAGCATATTATCTAAAAATAAGCCCATAATGCACCCAATTTTTGCTCTGCAGTAGTCTAACTATCATATATTGTATACCCTCAATGACTTGTTCAAGTGTGATCCATATTATTTGTAAAGGAAAGAGGAACCCACTTGCTTGTTCAATCTTGTTGAAAGGTGAAAAAAAAAAGCATTAAATCTTGAAAATCACTTAATGATATTGATATTGGAAATACCTTGCATGTCAAGGTCCATACATGCTATTCATACATGAAACAAACATGTCTTGAAGAGCATTAGGCTACCCATATATTTGTCTCATGGTACTCCTACATTTGCCCCATACATTTGCCTATAAGAAACTCATACATGTGTCTTTGTGCTGCTATACATTTCTCTTTATGCTGCCCATATCAAAATACCCATTCTATCATGCTTCAAACATGATACAATGCTAAGAATGCTTGTAGGTAACTGTAGGTCTTCAATCTTCATGAGATCTTGGTAAGAATGCTTGTAGGAGTGATTCACTGATTGAAGAGTGCTCTTCAATAAAATTATTGAGTACAAGCTATCCATTATGTCCAAGAGACAAGAAAGCTCCAAGACCTCTCATAGAAGCTTTGAACTCTATGCATTCTTTTAAGAAATATAGATAGAATGATCCAAGAGTGGATTGAGACTTTGAAAATGAAATGAAGTTCTATACTTCCCTAAAAATTTCCAAAATTTTAAAATACTATGCTATACATCATTCCCATGAAAAGAAAGAACTCCAAACCTTCAAAACTTGCTCAAACCTTTGTCAATCCGAAGTGGCCCTATTTGTGGAAGCTCTTGTACTTGGGGTTGAAGCATATTGTTTTTGAAGAACCATTGATTAAAATAGCTTTAGTTTAGCTCCAAATAGTCAAGACTCTCCATGATAATGTCCAGATTCTTGATCAAGATTTTTCCATTAAGAGTACTCCCATGAACCATTGGATCCAAGATTTGATGAGGAGTGCTTCAATACAGATGCCTCTTGATTAGAAGTTGATGATTTCTCTTCTAGGTGTGAAGTAGGCTTCAAGAAGACTTCAAAAGTTGAAAAAGAATCCTTTAATTGCTTCTCTTGAAATAGCATATACGGGCAATGGCACCTCCAAGAATCAGTTCCATTCTTCAACTGTGATGGGAAATCCTTGCAATGTTGGTTCTATCCTCTGTGTAGAGGTCTTAGGAAGTGGTATTTGTCAAAAGCCCCTTGATCATGAAGAGAATTTGCCAAGATTTTTCTTGCTGTACATAACAGTCCCTATTAGGGTTTATGAGAAACATGGGAGGGAAAAAAATGGTTGAATCCTCTCCATGGGTTGAAGTAGGCATTGAAGTTGATCAACAAGAAGCTTGAGATGAGCTACAAGAGCTCAAAATCTTCATGATCACGAGCAATATAGTTCTCTGCATTTTTGGCACAGGCAGCGTGAGTGCATGCTGAAGTACTATTAGATCATCAATAGGTGGCTAATAAGCCATTCAATGGGAAGCTTAGAGCATGGAGGCTTAATCTAGGAGGTCCATTTTGATAGTAGAGATCATGGGAGAGAGAGAAAATGGAGGTTTTGGCTATGGAGGTTGAAGGAAGCTTGGGGCACAAGAGAGAAAGACTATTTTGCAAGAGTAACCCTTTCCCTCTCAAAAGTAACCCATACTAAGCCCCATTCTAACCTTGGTTACCTATGGTTTCTCCATTCTCCTTAATTTTTGGACCAAAATGAGGTCACAACCTACCAAGTTGGCTATATCCCGCGATTGTCCATAGGGTAATGCAAAGATCCTCTATCTTACTCCCATGTCTCTATCAGGAAGCACTAAAATAACCACAGTTTGAAGTAGTACAACCTGACAGTTTGAAACCAAACCATGTAACTCTGTCTTCAACTCCAGTTACACAAAAATGATGCTTGTAACTAGATCTTCCATGAAAATTACCTCCCTAGCCAGATCATACTCATGGAAATGATGGAAGTAAAGCCTACCTTGCATCAAGGCAAGGCTTTAATACCAATGTAAAGAAGGGATCTTCTATCTGAATCAAACTTGCCTAATGTAATGGAATCAACAAGGAATTGACATGGAAAAGAAGCTGAAATGTATTAATCTAAGGAAACATGAAAAAAATGCTTGAAACAAGCTGGTGCCATGGAAACTCACCTCCATGTAGGTGAAAGACATAAACTAATGTGACTACCAAGAAAACTTACATGACTTCCAAGTTCATAATGACAAAAAGCCCTTAACTTTGGCTAGGGCTGCCTATTTATAGAAAACCCTAAGCCCTAGACCTCCAATCTTATTACAAAGGCTTTTAGACTATCATTAGCCTTATTTATTTGTCATTGGCCCTATTTACTTCATTATAGTTGGCTACACACGCTAACATGAACTCGGCTACATGAAGATCATGGTCTTCATTGTACTCTCCCTTAAAGATGGGAAATAGAACTACATTTGTTGGCCTATCATCAATATTTCCAAGATGAATTTGACTAGCAAGGATACCTTCAGTCGCCATGGGGACTTCTATAAAGAGTATCGTAAGGGCATCAAAGGAGGTTTCTCCTATGCTAGCTTGTTCTTAGCTTTGATTTTTACCTTCTCTCTTCCCACATACCTCTGAACTCATTCTAGTGTTTGCCTCCTGATTGTGTCATTCGTTAGGGAGTTAGCTCCACTCAGTTTTTCTATACTCAGTAAAATAGAATCGGAAGGGATTTAGTCTCTCTGGAGGACTCTCTTGCCAATATCTCTTCTACTTTCTTCTTTTCAACATCTCTAAGTTAACCTTTCATCCTATTGCAAAGGGGAAGATATTCAATTCTAAAGATATCGAAATTCATTCTTCTGAGGATCACCATAGTGTCATTGTCTTGATAATACCAACTTTGAAGGGTTTAAATAGAATAGGTTGTGAAGAACACTCTATATGCTAGCTTCCAATGGGTTGCCAATTGGACAAGCCAAAGGTTGTCAATGTACCAAGTATCCCACATATCTTGATGTTGAGCATCCATGAACAAATTTTAACTCTTCTCCTTCTTGTTCTTGTAAACTTCAACTGACTACAACTCCTAAAGATTCCTCAAAAACTCCCACTTGATGATGTCTACAAGTTCTTCAATGAAGGCCAAATCTACCATGGATGGTCATTCTCTCTATTTTTGCTCGACTTTTCAGTTTTGTGGAAACAATTGGCGATTGTGATACAACTTTTTGTAGCTTTAGAAGATAGTGGAATCAATCTGCCACATAGAGCCCACATTTCTGGCATTGAGAGATGCACTTCTTATAAAAAGTGGCTTAGAAAATGAAGATCTCCAATTCTTTAATAGTTGTAGGGATTCTCCAATGTTCCATTGCTTTTCTTCCTTTTCAACAGTGCCTATTCTTCCATTTTGTCTCTGTTTGGTGTTTATTGATGGCAAATTTCCTCGAATGCTGTGCATAAAAAATATGGAGCCCTAAGAGGAAGAATAAGAAAATGGGGGTCTTACTATAAGAAAATCTATCTTGTATTCATCAACAATCATGTTCTTTATATTTTAATCAACCAAAGAAAGAAAAACAACACCAATCTTCTTAAAATTTCACATAGCATCATTTCTTAAAATTTCACATAGCAAATTTTCCATGGATTTATCACAACAAATTTTCAACACATTCTTCATATTCTTGATAGAAACCATCAAAGGAAAAGAGAACACAAAAGAATGCTCCACTTTGAATGGAAATCATCACATAGATTTCATCTTTCATCATCTTTAAAGTTTTTCTCAATCCCTTACTCATAGATACATTGTTTTTAGCATGAAAAATTGGCTCTCTCATTCTCTCTCTCTCTCTCTCTCTCTCTCTCTCTCTCTCTCTCATGCTCTCTCTTAATAGTACATTGGAATAATGAAGAATAACCATCCATAATCCCTCCTTGGAATAGAAACAGAACAGAGACAGAGGCTCTACAGTAGCTCAACACAAGGTCTATAGCACCATATATAAGGTCATTAGAAAGAATTTGGTTCAAATAAAACCATTCAAAACCATCAAGAGTCATTTAATAAACTTCCAAACACCCTTAAACTCTATCAATCATAATTGCAACCTCTCATAAAGAAAGAAATCAGAACAAAAAAAAGTTAAACAGAATCTATCAGGCACTCAACAGAACCTTTCAGCACATCATATCTCCATTGAAAAACATCATAAGCTTCTCAAACCTATTCAAGATTATCCAAAACTCTCTCAAAAACTTCCAAACCAATCAATCATAATGCAAATCATACAAAATTTTCTCAAAAATCCAATAAAAAACAATTAAAAATATAGATATATCAACCCTGAACAACATTTTCTCTCTCTCTAAGCAAGTCATCCACTCGTATAACCTCCTCAAAGACTCTTGTCAGCACATCCCTTTGCAAGTTTGAGTTGCTTGCTAAGGCCGTATAGAGTTCTTCCTTGTGGATCCCATTGATGAATACAGTGGATACTGCTCTCTCATTAGGTCACTCGGTTACATGTTTCCTTTTGTAGAGACTCCTCATGTGAGTGACGTAGTCTCATATGTCCTCTTTGCCTTTTTGGTTGACATTCATAAGATTAACAATGAGGTTATCAAAGTATCCTACCTCCAAGAATCTCTTGATGATGAGATCCTTTAGATCGTTGAAATTATTGTGTTCGGTATTATCCTAGAATGGTAAACCAAGTTTGTCCCTTGTCTCCTAAAAGTAAAGACCGAATGCTTGTGCTCATTGAGCAGGGTCCATGAGGTTGTTAGCCTCCAATACATGCTCAAACTACTCGATGAAGTTTTAGGGGTCATTGCCTATTTGATATTTATTAAGTTTCTTGGCAACAATGGGTATCTTTGTTTGGCTCCTGGTATTTGGGGTGACTCCCAGCCCAGCTAACAATGATGCTACCAAGGCTGCTCCACTTTGCTTGATGCTTGTGTTGTCTAGCAATCGCTTCATGAGCAACTTGCTCACTGTAAGATCTACTTCTAAGGCTCTCTCCCTATCGACATTTTCGGTTGTTTTATTTCTACGTGAAATGGCTAGAATCTTGTGAATCTTGTTGATCTTTCTCTCCTGGTGTGACCTCTGAGCCCACTGCTCCTAGGTATATCTCGCTATGCACTATAATGACATCCTTCCTAGTCTCCTCTCCTCCTCAAGATTGGCTATGATATCGACTGTAGGCCTTCCATGGTGTGTTATCCTTGTCTATTGGTTATACAATGCGATAAGTCACTGGATGTCATCTGAGTATCCTCCTAAATTAAGGTTAAGATCAAGGTTGAGGTTATTCTTGTTCGAGCTAGTACTTGCCATGGTGATTTTCTCCTGACCCACTAGTATTTGTATTAGGTTGACTAGATCAACTAAAGATGTGTCTCTAATCTTGGCTAGTCATTTGTTCCCTCACCGGTCTGATGGTTTGGTCTTTCCCAGATTTTTGTTTTTGGTGTCTTGGGTCATTCTCTGATTTCTGGGGTTGCACTCCTACTAATGGGTTTGTTTCTTAGCTTGATCCCCTTTAGTGCATTCCTTGTTAATCCAAATCAATTTGCAAATTTACACACACATACTTGAGTAGTGTTACTCGATGTGAGCTGTGTAAAATTAGGCTTTTCAATTTTCACATGCACTTGAGTGTCTATGATGTAGGGTGTAACCTTCAATGAAATCAATCTCATCCACACTTTTACCAATTTGTTTCATGTAGTTGTAGCTCTTTCACATGAATTGTGATCACTCCTATAACAGTCAATTTAGGGTCCCTCTTGGTTTTGATAGATGTTCTGATGGTGACTGTTCAGCCCAGAGATTGAGTCTCTACCAAGGGTAATAAGTCAATGGTCAATAAGTTCAATCACTCGTAGAGTGTTAAGTTAAATTTTTGGGGATAATAAGCTCTATGGTCTCATTTGTAGGTCTAGGTTCCAATCTGGATTGCTAGACAACTAGAAATTGGCCTTAGCAGGTGTAGACTGGTCAAAATGGTTGAAAGTTCTGTGCTCTAGACAACCCATCTGAGTCCCTGATTTTCCCATTCGATTTCCAAATTTAACCATCTAAGTGGTTCCCTAAACTGAACTTGGACAAGGGGTATCCATTCGAGTGTCTAAGTTGGCCATCCGAGTATCTTAATCAGCCATCCAAGGCCTATGAATAGACCATCCACCAAGGCCCAAAAAATGGTCTAAGTCCAAGTGTCCAAAGTAGACTTAGGTTTCTTAGACATCTAAGTCCGAGTGGCCTGATTGAGTCCAACGGGCAGAGTCCGAGTGGCCTGATCGAGTCCAACGGGCAGACTATTTGAGTCCAAGTGGACTAAAGCTACTCAAATGTCTGAGACCATTGGAGTCCTAGAAATGCCATTTGAGTGCACAAATAAAACACCTAATGACACAAAATTGATTGAAATGATTTAGTGCACAACTTGTTGCTATACCCAAGGTTCTAACTTCATTCAACATACACCAGGGAAGACTCAAAGCATACCTAGAACACACAAATGCAAGGATACCATAGATTGCTATTGTTTCTTACGTCCTCTTGATCTGTAGATCTCTCTCTCTCTCAATAGCTCTCTCTCTCTCAATCTCTCAATGTCCAAATAATCTCCCTCTTTTCCCTTTCTCACCTTTTGTTTCTCTCTTTCTTCACTTGCTATCTATTTTCCTTTCTAGACATTAAGAAATCTTTTTTTCCCATTTCTCACCTTTTGTTTCTCTCTTTCTTCCCTTGCTATCTATTTTCCTTCCTAGACATTAAGAAATCTTTTTTTCCTTTCTTTCTCTGTTCCCTTGCTTCTTGATTATTACAAAGATTTATTTTTTCCTTCTTTTCTCCTTATTTCTCAAACCTTAATGCTTCCTACTAATGTAAAACCATATACCATTGATCTAACTAGTGCTCCTAAGACTTCCAAGATCTAAACTATCAAACAAAGAAGATTGAACACCCTTTGACTCCCTCACTTCCTACCTAATCAAGCACCATTTTAGAGATGAACTCCTACTCTGTCACTCAATTTGGAGTGTGCAAGCACTCAATCTTAAATGCGTTGTTCTTGGCCAATGAAACCAAAATGTCATCACTCTTGGAGAGCACACCACCAAGATTCACGGACCACTTATTGCTTCAAGCGTTTCAAGCTGAGAGCTATGGCTACCTCTCATATAGCCATGCGCGCGCACACACACACAAGTGTAGTGAGCTTACCTTTGAATTTGATCAAGCTTCCTCCTCCCATGAATCCATCGGTAGCTCCACGATCCAATATGCGCTTTCAAACAAGCTCCATCTTTGAGAAAGAGAGCTTCTCTAAGTCCCTTACACACACACACACACTCTCCCTCTCATCCTCTCTTATACACAAGGATGAAGCAAGAAGCAAGAGACAAGAAGAGAGCAAGTTTCTCCACATATACCAAGAATGAGCGTCTTCATTTACTTTTTTACTTTTATACATGTCCTATCTCCTCCTTGGGAAGCCATTTCCTTTTTAGTCCTCCTTCACTCTTTTTCCTTCTCCTTCCTCTTAGCATTGGCCTTAACCCATGCCTCTCATTCTTTACAACTTGCACGGGAGAGAGCCTAGCGCTCTTTTACAAAATATATTACAATGCACATAGTGCTCTTTTTGCAAAAATATTAAGGTGTGCTTATTCTTCTTATCGACTGGGGAAAGGTGAATATTTTTTTTTTGCAATAATCCCATCATTATCATCTTGACCTCCTCCCAAGAGGGAGTTCACCTACGGTTATGCAGGTTTTATCCTCGGTCCGGATTTGCCAATGGGGAGGTCATGATTCCTCGCGTACGATTTATAGATTGCACTTTTGGTAACTCCAATGGCGAAATTGACCTCATTGGAAAGTCTCACGCGGGGTGTGGAAAGTCGGACTAGTAATATTTTTTAAACAGAGATATTACATTCTCTCCCCCTTGGAGGAATCGAGATGTCCTCATCTTGAGATAAACTGGGGATATTGATGGTTGAGAGTCCTTTCATCCATCCAAGTGGCATCCTCCTCAGGATAATCTTTCCACTGGACGGGGCATTCTCTCAAGGCTTTCTCTTACATTTAGAATATTTCTTGTGCTTCATGTCTTTAGATTTTCTTAAGTGTGCCTTTGTCCTTCGTTTTTCTCTTGCCTTAAGACTATCTTTTGCTTTTGATTTTCCATATCTTTTCCATCTTGGTCTTCTGAAGGTTAACATTATGAGTAAGTCGATTCTTGGAATTTAGTAGTCTTCTGAGATATTATTTTCTTCCAATCCTTCTTCTTCCCCCCTCTAACTCTCTATCTTATCAACCAAATTTAAACTAACTGTTAAAGGATATGAGAGTTTCTTCATATGCATCCATCTAATCTATTATCACCACAAATCTCCAAAAATGTATATTCTCGAACAGTTTGAATATCCAATCATGACCCCATCATAGAAATAATACACACAATACATACATTAAACACAAAACAACCATTTGAATGGCACCTCCAAAAGAGAGATATAACATTATAAATCATCAAAATACATCCAAGGATATCAATGAAGGTGATACCTCTTAAAAGCTTGGTGGTTTCAAAAATGATCCATGAATAGAGATTCATCTACAAAAGTCTTTGGAGGATTTTGGAAAAATTGCAACTAACGCATCCTCTCCACCAATACAAGATATCGACTAGGCAAGCAAAGGGCATTAAAGTACAAAATATCCAATTGTTGGAGATCAATATCCACATTCACATTCGTATACAACTTCGAGATTGACTTATGATCATTATGCGAATGCCTGTGCATGTAGGCAAGATACCAAGCAAAGTGAGCAGTCAATCTTGCTGAAGGATCTGAAGTTTAAGAATACATTTGAGCAAAGTGCAGATAATTCTGAAAAGCTTCGGTAGCAGTTATCCATTCCCTTGCTAATTTATTTGAGGTCTTGTTAGGGAATCTATTGAACTCCATCCTTGACTTCTAAGGTTCTTGAAATCTGTAATGAAGGATTCTTAACCTAAACTGATTTAGCCTAATTGTAGCCTATGAACATGAAATTGACAAGAAATGGACAAGAAATTGGCAAGAAACCATAGCTAGAACTGTCATTATCTATGAAATGAAATGGTTACAAGGGAAGAAACAAACCAAACTTCTTGTTCCAAAATAGCATGCCCCAAATTTAGTGGATACTCCCCTATTTATAGCTAACCCTAATCTAACCCTAGCAAGCCTTAAAATTCCTACATTACAAACCATCCCTTCTCGAAAAAAAGCTTTGTCCTCAAAGCTTGGGAATATAGAAAGAATTACAATGAAGGTGATGGCTGTAAACTACTAAAAAACTGTCCAAACAGGGCTGTTGTAGGAGAATGGCCATAACTTTTGAAGTACATGTTGGTTTTTAGCATATGAGATGTCATAATGAAGCAGACATCATATAGTACCTTCCCCAATCATAAATCTTGCAAATTGACTGAGATAAGTCAATTTATTTTATGACAGAAATTTTGGACTGTAAGCTACCTTGTCTTTGGAATGCACTTTTTCATATGTAGTAACCATAAGAAAATCATTAAAATTGTAGCACGCATTTATGAGTTACTACCTTGTAGGCAATACTCCAAATAAAGATATCAAGTACCCTCGGGATCAAAAGGAAATCCCTCAAAAATAATAGTCATAATCATGGGTACCTGTCCAAGAATCATGCATATCATCTATACCTCCCGGGTCAAATGGGAAACCACCCAAGAACTCATGATTGCCATCATGAATGCTTGGATCATAGGGAAATGATGCATTCAAATCACATGACATATCAGCACCATATTCAAAATCATATACATGAGAATCCGAAGAAACGCCATTAGGTAGTTGCAATCCTTGATCAACTATGGGCTGATGTAGATCAACCATGGAATCATAAGAATCATGACCAAGGATGGGTTTATGTATCTCATCAACATGATTATCCCAAGGTAGCTCATCATCATATGGATATGCATTCTCATCCATTTCTGCAACTAACTCTCCTTGTGAACCATCTTCACATATCTTTGCATCCTCATGTTCTTCATTATCGATTAAACTCTCTTCTTCATTTTGATCTTCATCTTCTTCACTATCTTCATTTTGAAATTCCTGCTCTTAGTATTCTATTTGATCATTCTCTTGTATATCTTCTTCATTGTCATCATCATCTTGAGTGTTGTCTTCTTCATCAGCTTCTTCATTTTTCTCTATGATGTTAACCTCTTCGGTTTGCATTGTATACATTCTTGCATTAGTATCCATAGGCTGACCATAATGAATTCCTGCATTACATGGTTCATGCTGCCCATCGTCAACTAGATGTTGTTGGAAACAAGATACATGATATTCATTCCTATAAGATTGCTCTTAGAAGCATTCAGGACAACTACATTTAACACTGCAATGCTGCCCATAAACATAGGCATCCCCATAGGAATGATCATCAGCATGCTGTCCAAAGTATTTTGGAGTAGGTTCCAAAGATGAAGCATGATCTTCATATGCATACGTCCCTCCAAAATATCCTTGCTGCTGCCCAAATGCATCAAGCTGCTGGCCATGAGCATTTGTATGATTACTCTCATGATCAAATCTGCCATAGACAAAACCACCTTGTTGTTGACCAAAACCATTTGGATAAGCATCACCTTGATCATCTTGGCATGAGGTATGGCATCCATATTGCCCAAAAGAATTTCTAAGACTTTGCCCATTTGAAGAAAAAAAAACATAAGATCCATAGTCACTATATCCATGAACTGGAGCATCATGGGAAACACATCCATAAGCATTAGTGCCATTCTCTCTTTCATGAGATATACCATATGTATAAGCATCATGTTGAACATTTGACACTTCTGCAATGCTCCTATCAATGATGGATACGAGCTCTTTAACTTTCAACTTCATTTCCCTTACATCTCTGACCAAACTGTTCACTGTAACCATGCTGTTGTGATTATCCCTATACACTGTTTTGGCCATATCTTGAAGAATACTGATCCAAATGAGGTGCTTGATGGCTCTCCTCGAAACCCACGATGTCTAGTACTAGTTAAAAATCTTGGTTCACATTAAAATATTCCAATACCCCATTCTTGAAATGATTTGTTATGTCTGTCCACAATAGACAGCACCCTGTCTCAAGTACCTAGTTGCATTGTTTTAACCATAACTTGAGAAATTCTGATCGGAATGAGGTGTTTGATAGCTTCACTCGAAGCCCACGATGTCTACCTTCAATTAGGAATCCTGGTTTGCATTATTTTGTACCTACACCCCATTCTGGAAATGATTCTCTAGGTCTGTCCATAGTAAACTGCTAGTGAACTATTGGAACAAAATAGGCTCTAACTTGAGAAATATGTATCCAAATGAAGCATTTGTTAGCTCCAATCCAAGCTTGTGATGTCTAGTATCAATCCCAATTGTCTGTTTATCGTTAGAATGATGCTGCTAATTTTTGTAGCAATTTTTCCAGATCTGTCCCTATTTGGACTGCACCCTGTTTATGCCCTATTTGCAAATGTTTTTGGTACTTCATATCCAACTTGAGCTAATACCCAATACCAAGTCACTTCAATGAGTAGGAGGGAGCTGTAGAATGTTAAAACAGGTGGAACAACCCCTGCAATATCCAAGATTGAAGCTATTCTTGCTTATGTGAAAACCAAAGAGATAGGCAATATGAAACCAAGTCAAGATTCACTGCTAATGATACCCATTGTCCATAAAAATGCCAATGAATATTTATGTCCTGTCAACCCCACTACATTACTCCTTTGCCCATTCATTCATGTGCCAAGATACATACATTTGCACTAGTATCCAAAGTCATATACATGGCTCAGCATTCCATAAGCATACAAGTGACCAATATGTTGTAGCCAAGATGATACCTTGTCTTCCAACTGCATTGTCAAGTACCCATGTAACATTTGCTTCAAGAAACATGCGCATTACTGATCCAAGTCATTTGAGTCATAAACCAGGTCAATAGATCATATTTTCATGATCCCCAATCATATTCCAAGTCATATATGATTCCCATAACCGGCACGACAGTAACTCACAAGCAGAAGTACCCCAGAGCAAAACACATTGTTCATGAAATTTGCTGCATAAATCCACACTGTAGTTGCCTCAAGTACTTATTCAAACAGCTTCTATAAAGTGGAATGAATATGTGCTTCTTCTCCCAGGTGCGTATCACTAGCAGTTGCTTTCACTTCAAAAATGCCTTCATCTCTGATGCTGTCTCGTTCTCATGTTCGCTGCTCTGCTTTTTCATGCCAAGCAAGTTAGTCTTGATAATATGAGCCTCCAATTTCTCCTTCCAATCGACTTGAATGTTCACCACAGTAGCAACATCTAGCAATTCACCGAGGCCAACAAGGCCATGAAAGTTTTTGCTAGGAAAGTCCCAAAGGAAAGAGTCAAGGTAGAAGGGGTTGAAGAGGCTAAAGCCTTTCACTCAACTGAGCCTTTGCTAGGGATTGCAAGGGCAGAGGTTTTTACTGCACATTGACGGAGAATAAGACAATAATACTCGGCCCTTTTCTTCTCCCGAGCCTATGTATTGGCCTTCTCCACAACGGCCTGCTCATCCCTAGCTCTGGCCTCACTTACAGCTTGTTTGAGATTCGATCATCCATAGAAATAGTCCATGCTTTAAGAACTGGAGCTGCAAAAAAGATTTTCTCTGGTTTTTCCCTTCTTGACTCTCAGCATCCGAAAGGGAACTGCTTGAAATTCAGTCATCCATAGCTATACCACAAGGTATTGCACTAATAGATGCTTGACTAGGTGCAAACATTCGATGATGTTTGCTCTCTTGCTTTTGGTGCTACTACTTTCATGAAGTATGCTCACCTTCGTGATACGCTGATGAGGCTTCTCCCTAAACCAAACGAGACTTCTAAAGAAAATGCAAACAAGACTACCAAAGAAAACGAATTGAGAGGACTTAGTAAGAATATTGTGTGCTCCCGTTGAGGCCAACATGAATCCCACGGGATGGTGCTCCTGTAGTCTCACAGGCATCAGCTTGTCGCCCGTAAGCACCTTTCCCTCATGTCTATGGTTCGTCCACTTGGTCCTGCATGTCAGAAGTCCACAAGGTAAGGTTGTCCCACAAAAGCTGCATAATCAGCGTATTGTCCTTGCATGCTCCCCTAGAGTATCCAGCTCTGAGATTTGCATAATCAGCGTATGCTCCCCTAGAGTATCCAGCTCCGAGATTGCATCATCAAATGTCAGCCCGCCCCTTCCTCACGATCTCATCTCTCACACTAGCCAGTCTGCTGTGATAGTTCTATTTGAGCTCCAGAGATAATGAGGAACGCAGAGAAGAAGAAGAAGAAGATAACATAGAGGAAGTAGAAGAAGTCAAACAAGAAGAAGAAGAAGAAGGAGAAGAGAGGGAAAAGGAAAATAGAGGAACGCAGAGAAGAAGAAGAAGAAGATAACATAGAGGAAGTAGAAGAAGTCAAACAAGAAGAAGAAGAAGAAGGAGAAGAGAGGGAAAAGGAAAATAGAGACTCCGGAAACGCCTGTCGACTGGTTGTTGATGCTCCATGACTTGTAGGTGGCTCCAGAGACCTTTGAGGAAGCAGTGTATTGTGTGATCATGAACGTCCCGCTGAATTCAGACTTGCAGCTTGAGTCGGATTACATCTCGCGACACCACACGCATGAAACTCTTGATCATCAGGCCAGCTCCGTTCTCACCAAAAGCATCCGAGCTCCTATCTCTATGGTGTGGTCCATTGTGCGCTAATTTGATGAGCCTCAAAGATACAAGTGGCGAAGCTGTGTGAGTCATGGGGAGATCCCAGTAGCCACACCATTGTTCCCTCCTCCTAGCCTTACCTTCTATGTTTATCAGATAGAGCTTCAGAAGAGTGCATTTTGATCTGATCCTGATGACCACGTATTGCATCAATCCTTCCAAGAATGGTTATGACTATACTCCATGTGTAAAGTAGAATGAGACTTTGACAAGTATTCATGTCATTGATGTAAAAGAAAGAAGATATGAAAGGAAATCCACCATTGAAGCTCACAGAAAAGCTTGAGAAGAGGAGAGAGAAAGACTGAGTCTAGAAGCAAACCCTTCCCTCTCAAAAGTAACCTTGGTTTAAGTGTCCTTCAGCCATGTCTGACCCTCTTTTGATCCATATGTTTTCAAAATGAGGTAAAATTTGATGACGACCTGTCAAAGTAGTTATGAACCTCCATCTTGCCCCCATATCTCTGTGAAGAAACACTAAAATAACCACAGTTTGAAGTAGTACAACCAGTCTAGTCACTGTCAAGGAGAAACCAAACCATGTAACTGTATCTTCAAGTCCAGTTACACAGAAATGATGCGTGTAACTAGATCTTCCATGAAAATGACCTCCCCAGCAAGATCATAATCATGAAAATGATGGAATTAAAACCTACCTTGGATCAAAGCAAGGCTCTGATACCATTGTAATGAAGGATTCTTAACCTAAACTGATTTAGCCTAATTGTAGCCTATGAACATGAAATTGACAAGAAATGGACAAGAAATTGGCAAGAAACCATAGCTAGAACTGTCATTATCTATGAAATGAAATGGTTACAAGGGAAGAAACAAACCAAACTTCTTGTTCCAAAATAGCATGCCCAAATTTAGTGGATGCTCTCCTATTTATAGCTAACCCTAATCTAACCCTAGCAAGCCTTAAAATTCCTACATTACAAAATCAAAGCATGTGTAACCACTAACCAATTGAGGGGGATGAGGGATAAAAGTGGTAGGAGATGAAAGAGAAACAAGCAAGAGAGAGTCAAGGGATGAATAAGAAAAATCATAAAAGAAGAAATGGGTTAAAGAAGGACGATCTGATAATTTAGAAAAATTAGCTAAAAAGGTTATTAACAAGTATGTTCGAAAAGTGGAAAGAACAACTATGGATGGAGAAGGACAAGAAGGAGAAGGGGAAAAAACATCCTCAATAAAAGAATAGCGGGTGAAAATAGAAATCTGAGGGGTATCTTGGGGTTGAAAAAGAAGGGTTAGAATAATCTATGGATTAGATTGATAAATAGAAAGGTAGGATTCATATCTATGGGCCGTCTACTTATAATAAGATAAACAAAGCACTGATGGACCTACCACAGATATGTGAAGATAGGCAAAAAAAAAGAAGAGGAATCAAATAGAGGTTGTTTGGAAAGGTGAGCTAAAAGATCAACCCTTAGTTTGTTAGTGTTTTGCACATGAGCAGAGGCTCTAGTTTGACACCGATTTAGAATCATAGAATCAATCATTGTATGCCAATAAGTTTCAAGGCAAAAAGCCACTTTGGAGGAATATATCTAGAACATCTTATTTATTTGCAACTCCAAATGTCTGACATATAAAACAGCTTGCAATATCACATCTCTGACATATCAAGACAAATCTTCATCATTTAGGATCAACACATCACCTTGTAATTACATATAAGACATAAGCATGGTATCTGGAGTCAAGGAATCTTCAAAAACTATTATTACCACCTCAGTCAATAAATCAGAATACCAAGCTCCACTCTAACTATCCTCTAGAGGAGATAAATCCATCATGGAAAGCTTAATATAAAATGCTAGCTTATGTTACTGATAGTGCACAAATGAGTGATATGGAGGAATAAATTCTTGGAACTGCTCAAAACAATTCCATAACAAATCTATTCTTAATTGAATCCTTTCCACCTTGGCTTGGAATAAAGGACATAATGTGAAGAATAGCTAAATCTGCAAGGGATAAGGAAGGAATTGGCTACATAGAAGAACTCTGTGAAGCACAATGGGACTAAGCCAATTGTTCCTTAAGTTGTTGAATTTGAGTATTATTATGTTCTATGATAGTGTTGATTGATTTGAGCTTTTCTGTTTGGAAAGTGATCAAAGCTTTTAGCTCTCGGGCTTCCTTCAACAACCTATCTCTCTCCTCAGTCACAGTAACGACTTTAGATTTGGTATCTGCCAACTGAACTTGCAAAGTAGATTGCGTGTTGGACTGCATGTTGGACTATGGGTTTTGGACAGCATGTTGACTATGTTTGAACAACGATAATTCCACTTCATGGACAAGACCATACGTACGTCCTCACGCATGAACCACCACTTAAATTGCACACATGCATACCAAAAGATTTGAATGCGCATTACCATGGAGTGTGAAACACGCATGAAAGGCACTACAATCCTGTATGAACAACATGTTCTTCGAAGGTGAAAATGACACATGCACGCACACACATTAGTGCACGACCAAGGGCCTGGAAGGGGAGTGTGTGGGGGGGGGGGGGGGACAAGGGTTTGGGGGGGGGTGACAAGGGAGGTGGGGTGGGATAAGGGATTTGTGGGGGGATAGAATATGGAGATGGGTAGGGGGTGGAAAATAAAGGGGAGGGGGGTAGGACTATGGGGGGCTGGGTGGAAGTGGGTTTGGTAGGGTGTCATGTGGGGATTAGGGAAGGGTGGGGATGGTTGAGGGGTGGTAGCGAGGTAGCAGTAGGCGGGTGAAGGCATAGAGGTAGTGGCATTGGGGAGGAGGGAGGGAGCTGTAAAGGAGGAGGAAGGGAGGAGGCAAGGAGGAGGAAAGGGAGAGAGAGGAGGGAGGAGAAGGATGCAGGAGAGCAGAAGAAGAGGAGGAGGAGAAAGAGGAAGGAGAAAAAGGAGGCATGGGAGGAGGAGAGGGTTGGGAGAGGAAGATGGTGGAAGAAAGCTGCAGGGGAGGGGGAGGGTAGGAGAGAGAAAGAGGGAGAGAAGAGGATGAGGATGGGGCGAGAGAATGGGGGAGGGAAGAGAGAGGAGAAGGGGGAAAATAATTGTTTTTTAAATTTTGGTTTTAATTTAAAATCATATATTAAAAAAGTGTGCCCCCTATCTCACGCCCTAACATGTGCAAGGTGGTAGGGGAAAAAAAAATTATCGTGACGAGATTGGATGGGAGCAGAAAAAGCATGTAAGTGTGTCAAACGTGATGCATGGACATATTGACACACATCCTGAGATGAAAACCGGCCATTCACGCGACATGAAGGGGTGATGAAAGATACAATTTATGAGAAATTAATTTTGGAAGATTTGAATATCAAATGAACATGTCGTAAATACCAAAACTGGGCACGAAACTGGAACACACTCTCCAAACGTTTAGTGACAACAGACATTCACATGGAAAAATGTCCAAAATAGGGCACAATAAGTTTCCAAAAATTAATTCAAGAAAATCAATTAGTTGAAACAAAGTGCAAAAAAAAGGAAAAAATATCGGGAAGAGATGTCAATTAGGCTTGTCATGTCAAAATGCAGTTCCGACAAGAAGAGGACCCATTCGCATGGAAAAAACACTAAAAACACAACAAAAAATAAAAATAAAAATTAATTCAACAAAATTCGAAGGGCGAACCCAAGGGGAGAGAAAATAAAAAATGTATGAGTAAAGCACCAAACAAGATGGGTAAGTCAAAATGCAATTTCGAGAACAGTGGGACATGTTTACATGGGAAAAATAACAAAAAGACACACGCAAATGGGGTCAAAAATTAATTTAGAGAATTCATGTATTGGAAAAAAGGTAACAAAAAGGAAAAATGTCAATGTAAAAGTGTTTGACAAGCTATTAGGTCAAAATGCACTTCCGTTGGTGAGAGGACACGTTCACATGAAAAAAGGGGCAAAAATGTGTAGGAAAATACAATTAAAAATTAATAACAAAAAACCAAGAGATTGAAATGAAGGGGAGGAAAAAGAAAAAATATCAAAGGAGACTGATAGCTCAAGGCTATCCAAATAAAATACCATTCTGATGAGAAAAGAGTGTGTTCACATGGAAAAAAATACAAAAATCACGTAAAAATTTACCCATAAACACAAAAATAAATAACGGCCAAACCGTGCATCAAAAAGATGGGTTGTAAAAAGGAAACGTATCCAAGAAAACAGAAAGAACAGGACTATAACATCAAACTTTAGTTTCGGTGCAAAAAGATACGTTCGCATGGAAAAATGCTTGATTCGCATAAGATTCTTCAAAAAGTAATAGTGGATGAACCACTGCTCAAAACATGGCAGTAAAAAGGAAGAGTGACCAGCTTGAAGGAAGGAAGAGAGCAATAAGTTTAAATGTGAGATTTGGTGAATGTATGGTGTGTTCACATGGAAGAGTTACAAAAGAAGAGAAAGGGTCAAATGGACAAGGAAGAACCTTGAGAATGGGGTGAAACATGATAGGTGGATGGAAAAGGGACCCTCATAGGGTTTAGAAGAGACATTTCAACATGTAAAGATAAAGTTACAATAGATGCATACGTTTACGTATTAAGATGCGCGAGGATGCATCCCCACACTTAAGACCTTACCGGGAAGCGAAAGAAAATCAATTGAACTTATGGATAGGATCGACAATAGGACTAGGATGTCCCCACACTTAAAACAAAACACACTTGTAAACAGAAGGGGTAGGGTTAGAAACACTTAGCCCATTTAGTTGATATTCATCAGGGTGAACCATCGTCGATGTGTGAGGTGTCGAAGTCATCTATAGGAGGTGAGGTACCACAGCTCGCCTCAACACACTTCTAGCATGGCATGGACCATAATGCAACAATATGCAATGAGATAGACTTGTTGATAAAGATCATCGATTAAGGTGTTGAGAATAAAGAATTAAACACTCAACTCAATAGTCGCTCGTGGGAGGATAATAGATCAAGCACTCGCCCCATAGCGTGCCTTCGCCCAAAGCTCTGTTGCTGGCTGTAGAATTGTCATCTGCACGTGACATTCTTCGCTTGGAGGCCATTGTCCGCAAGTAGACTCAATAGATTAAGAAGGTGGAATAGATTCGATATAGGAGAGCGTAAGAGAAGATGGTTAAATCGAGAATCAAGATAGAGGGAAATTGTGCAGCCTCTCGGGGTAACTCTTCTCTATCCCTCTCTCTCAAGCTCTCTCTCACAATTTCTTGGAGGGGTATACTCTCTCCCTCCCTCCCTCTTTGCAGCCTTTCGGGGTCTCCTTATGCCCCCTTGTGCCTCCCCATGCCTCATATTTATAATGAATTAGAGTCTTACAAGGAGACCTAAGGTAAGAATAATTAAGGTCGGTAGGGTACAAACCCTAACCCGAAAAAAAGGGGAAACAAGCAACCTAGCTTGCCAAGCCCCTGGAATCTCGCCAAGTCGCGAATGACCCAGGACCGAATGCTGGGAGCATTCGGGAAGAAGGAATCACACCTTAGCAGTTGGTCATACAAATGACCTCTGAAATGATTGTGATTGTCATAAGTATGAGGCTGGCTACACTTTAATCTTTTCTGCAATTTATTACATGTACCTTAGAATCCAACTTGCAATATGGAGTTGCACTTTGCTTCCTTCGATGTCCTCTGAAATGTATTTTGCAAGAACTTGGGCAAGGAGCAATGCACTTTATGCAAGAATTCATGCAAGAATTTTTTTGGGTAATTTATAAGGTTTAGTGGGCTCTAGAACTTCGTCTTCATCTGATTCGTCCATATATCCATAGACTGCACCTGTGCAGCTTCGTTTTCTTGGAGGCTCAATGTCTTCTGGACTTAGATCAGGGTAGTCTGCTTGGATGTGTCCTAGCTCATTACATGGAAGCATTGAACGGTAGGGACATCTCCTACGGATGTGCCCTATCTCTCTGCGCGTATAGCATCTCTTATCCTGATCTCCATCGTCATCTTTCCTACAATTGCCCGATTTAAGTTCTTAGACGATTGGATTCGCTCGGAGTAATGCGTCTCGCAAGTCCGTGGGACGCATTTCTTCAAGACGGTGGTCTAGAGGAGTGCACAGGCCATGGCAAAACCTGGATACTTGTTGGTGCAATATCCATAGGTGGCCCATATTTTAGTAGGATTACAAACTTTGAGTAGTAAGAGTCCAGGGTTAATTCCAGCTGCTTGAGCTTGAAGAATTTATTCATCTTCAAGGTCCGGTAGGTTGGTGGAAGGTATCATCCGCATATAGCATCTTTCAACTAAGTCCACGTAACAACGGCTTTAGGAATACCTTGATCTTTACACCATTGCTTCCACCATAACCGAGCCAATCATTGCTTGATTCATGGAGGCGATTCCCGAAGCAGAGAAATAGTCATCCATCGTCTCAATCCATATCTCTGCTTCTGCTGCAACATCTAACCCTTCTCCATCAGACTTGGGTGCCTTAATTTGCTTGAGAAGAAAATTCTTCTCTTGCATGTCAGCATTCGTGGGTGTAGAAGGTGCCTGACAATCAAGCCATACCACTCAGGTTATTTCCGTTTAGGATATGTCCATGAATCGAACATTAATCAATCATGTATTATCATGAAGTTTTGCTCTGATACCAACTGTAACGTGTCCGCTTGTCCACTTGTGGGACACGCCTTAGCAGCCCATCACGAGGGGAGTCTAGAAAGCACCACCTGGCACTCACAAGGAATGTCACAAGGTTTGTGATCGAGGTCTTCCCGAGTCTGCCCCGAAGCGGAAGTGTTCGGCTGTCCCCACTTATGAGACCGACCTGAAGTGAGGGTTTCTTTCCTATCAGCCAAGTCTCTAAGAAGTAGTTAGCGTCGAGCTCTAGATGAGCCACTTTGAGTAGGAACAATAGAGTCGAAGCGGATTTATGCTGCACTTGGTTCATGGAGAATGGGAAACGAGAGGGATGCGAAACTCAGCCTCTCTGCCCATAAGGCATAGTCCCATTCCGCTCCCCTAAAACAGCATAAATCGGGATTCTAACTCTACCGACTCTAGGTCTTCACAGTTTCGTTATTACATCTTTTGAGAAAATTTTCCAGCTAAACGAGACCATCCTTTCGGAGGACGGACCCAAGTCACGTCCACCGCACTTTCCTCGATAGCTTTAGTTGTCTAATTAGGTCCTACCACATTTATGTGCGACATTTAAAATCGGCTTCATTAATTAGGCCTTTTAGGACACAGAGTTCCTTCACATAATTTACAACACATACACAAAAATAAAACAAGCAGTCCTTTTATCAAACAAGTTCCTTAACTTATCTTTAAGTTAATCTTTTTAGCCTGCTCATATAGGAGAATTATGTATCCCTCTTGTTCAATAGAAGTACACGGTCCAAATCTCATGGCACCAAAATTTCCATCATTTATCTAGAATAGGATCTTCCAACGTCCCAGACGTTGGGCTCACGGGGATCTCCAACTCCATTCTGGACAGGAAAGGGGTGTCCAGAGCTCCACCTGATCGATAAGCGGTCTAGGAGTGAGGAGATGCCATTTTCGTGGGTCAGCCTTTTCACCACTCGACCATTGGCCTGTGAATCGGGTAGTGCCCTCTCGGGATGATCCGCAATGTGATCTTGGAGATGATTCACGCGTGCAAAATATCCTTCCTCAATTAATCCAATTAAAATTCAAGCACAATCAAAGCAATCAGCCCTACTATCATATTCTAGAAAAACATTCCTTTATTCCCATGGCAACTTGTCATTACAGACCCCTGCCATGCACTTGCCGTCAACACACGCCTTGGAATATTTATCCAAATCATAATGCATCAATCCCTTGATTGAAAGAAATACATTCAGGGTGTTGTTCAATTAACCAACAAAACTAATTGTATTTTTCCCGAACAACACAATAATAGACGCGACAATAATTCCATCGCATATTCACTCTCCCCCTTGGGGCCAAAGAGTAGAATTCACTTAATATTCCCTCCTTTAGCCTGAGGCATATGCTAAAGGTTCCAATACTATATACATGATGTAAGTCCTATCATTCCAATGCAAATTAATCAATCTAGCAAGAGCATTTATGCCTCTTCTCTAAGTGACAATTATCTTTTAGCGTTTCCCTACTATATAACATTTTTTCTTGGCTTTATCTTCCTTTCTTCTAAGGCAAGGAGTCGCATGTCATCGATGTAAAGTTTACATAATCTCTCCCGTGTATGTACCATGTATATGCATTTGCAAACTTTAAACAATATTATCCTCGATAAAGATTAATCAAAGACTCATCGGTGCTCAATACTTTAGTGTCCCATGTGTTTCTTATGCTATGCATGGATTCATCGCACCGCAACTAGGTGCAATTTAACTTCCTTTGATACAAGCATTTCACAAACTTCATCTTTGAATATTTGAGATGTGATTTATCCTTTTCAATGACCTCTTCTAGCACCACAAGGTACGGAGCCTAATGTATCCCTTGTGAGCATTAAAACAAGCATCTATCAATTTGAAAATACATTGTTTACGACCGGTACCGCAATTGGATTGACAGTGATGCCTTCGCCCGAAGCTCTGTTGTTGGCTCTAGAATTGTCATCTGCACGTGACATTCTTCGCTTGGAGGCCATTTTCCGCAAGTAGACTCAATAGATTAAGAAGGTGGAATAGATTCGATATGGGAGAGCGTAAGAGAAGATGGTTAAATCGAGAATCGAGATAGAGGAAAATTGTGCAGCCTCTCGGGGTAACTCTTCTCTCTCCCTCTCTCTCAAGCTCTCTCTCACAATTTCTTGGAGGGGTATACTCTCTCCCTCCCTCTCTCTTTGCAGCCTTTCGGGGTCTCCTTATGCCCCCTTGTGCCTCCCCATGCCTCATATTTATAATGAATTAGAGAGGAGGGGATAAGTCTGAGAATAAGAGTGGAGGGGCTCTTAGAAGACTCAGTGATCTGATGCTCACATCATAAATCTGATGGTTTCATTGACTCCAAAAGGGGGGTAGAACTCCAAGACACTTGATGAGAAAAGCTCTTAGCTCACTCCTTTTCTCTGTTCGAAGTGTTATCTACTGCCTGTAGACTGCAATCGCGGCGCGCGATTTTTCCAGTCACTTTTCTTTATCTCTTTTTATAAAATCTCCAGAACTAACTAGAACATCACTTGTCTTTTCTTTTAAATGACTTTTAGTTCTATCTTTTTAGGATAATATCCAAAATATAATAGTTTTTTTTCCCTCCCACGAATCTAATATTTTTGGACCATTCAAACTATACACATTAATACTAGTGATTTATATGGCTCATAAGTCCCGTTCACATTGTACTTCTCGTGAAGGGTGGCTACGGTCCTTATCAATCCGAGAAAAATGTCAGATTTATGACTCTCGATTTTTTTAATTAAATGAAAATTATTAGCTATTAATGCTAGTCGATTTTTACCTTGGTTAGTCTTTAGTTAGTAATCTTACTAACTTATTAATTGACTAACTAACTTTCGAGCTAACCATCTGACTTTTATTGCGTGGAAATATTACATTCTCCCCCCTTTAGAGAAATCGAGATGTCCTCATCTCGAGAGAAACTGGGGAAGACAAGCACTAACGAGGCTTATGACCTATGAGTTAAGACCCACCATGCATCCACTGCGCTACTCTTAATGTTTCAAGTAGTGAACTCATATTATTCTAATTAACCATAGGTACAAGAGTAGGATTTATTCTCAATTGTGTTACATGTCGATTAAGCTTTTAGGAATTTTAGCCCTCCTAATAAGGTTTAGTGGGCTCTAGATCTTCGTCTTCGTCTGATTCGTCCATATATCCATAGACTGCACCTGTGCAGCTTCGTTTTCTTGGAGGCTCAATGTCTTCTGGACTTAGATCAGGGTAGTCTGCTTGGATGTGTCCTACCTTATTACATGTAAGCATTGAACGGTAGGGACATCTCCTACGGATGTGCCCTATCTCTCCGCGTGTATGGCATCTCTTATCCTGATCTCCATCGTCATCTTTCCTACAATTGCCCGATTTAAGTTCTTAGACGATTGGATTTGCTCGGAGTAATGCGTCTCGCAAGTCCGTGGGACGCATTTCTTCAAGACGATGGTCTAGAGGAGTGCACAGGCCATGGCAAAACTTGGATACTTGTTGGTGCAATATCCATAGGTGGCCCATATTTTAGTAGGATTACAAACTTTGAGTAGTAAGAGTCCAGGGTTAATTCCAGCTGCTTGAGCTTGAAGAATTCATTCATCTTCAAGATCCGGTAGGTTGGTGGAAGGTATCATCCGCGTATAGCATCTTTCAACTGAGTCCACGTAACAGCGGCTTTAGGAATACCTTGATCTTTACACCATTGCTTCCACCATAACCGAGCCTGGCCAACTAACTTCAGTTTTCCAATCGTTGCTTGATTCATGGAGGCGATTCCCGAAGCAGAGAAATAGTCATCCATCGTCTCAATCCATATATATGCTTCTGCTGCAACGTCTAACCCTTCTCCATCAGACTCGGGTGCCTTAATTTGCTTGAGAAGAAAATTCTTCTCTTGCATGTCAGCATTCGTGGGTGTAGAAGGTGCCTGACAATCAAGCCATACCACTCAGGTTATTTCCGTTTAGGATATGTCCATGAATCGAACATTAATCAATCATGTATTATCATGAAGTTTTGCTCTGATACCAACTGTAACGTGTCCGCTTGTCCACTTGTGGGACACGCCTTAGTAGCCCATCGTGAGGGGAGTCTAGAAAGCGCCACCTGGCACTCACAAGGAATGTCACAAGGTTTGTGATCGAGGTCTTCCCGAGTCTGCCCCGAAGCGGAAGTGTTCGGCTGTCCCCACTTATGACCGACCTGAAGTGAGGGTTTCTTTCCTATCAGCCAAGTCTCTAAGAAGTAGTTAGCGTCGAGCTCCAGATGAGCCACTTTGCATAGGAACAATAGAGTCGAAGCGGATTTATGCTGCACTTGGTTCATGGAGAATGGGAAACGAGAGGGATGCGAAACTCAGCCTCTCTGCCCATAAGGCATAGTCCCATTCCGCTCCCCTAAAACAACATAAATCGGGATTCTAACTCTACCGACTCTAGGTCTTCACAGTTTTGTTATTACGTCTTTTTAGAAAATTTTCTAGCTAAATGAGACCATCCTTTCGGAGGACGGACCCAAGTCACGTCCACCGCACTTTCCTCGATAGCGTTAGTTGTCTAATTAGGTCCTACCACATTTATGTGCGACATTTAAAAGCGGCTTCATTAATTAGGCCTTTTAGGACACAAAGTTCATTCACATAATTTACAACACATACACAAAAATAAAACAAACAGTCCTTTTATCAAACAAGTTCCTTAACTTATCTTTAAGTTAATCTTTTTCTCCTGCCCATCTAGGAGAATTATGTATCCCTCTTGTTCAACAGAAGTACATGGTCCAAATCTCATGGCACCAAAATTTCCATCATTTATCTAGAATAGGATCTTCCAACGTCCCAGACGTTGGGCTCACAGGGATCTCCAACTCCATTCTGGACAGGAAAGGGGTGTCGAGAGCTCCACCTGACCGATAAGCGGTCTAGGAGTGAGGAGATGCCATTTCCGTGGGTCAGCCTTTTCACCACTCGACCATTGGCCTGTGAATCGGGTAGTGCCCTCTCGGGATATCCGCGATGTGATCTTGGAGATGATTCACGCGTGCAAAATATCCTTCCTCAATTAATCCAATTAAAATTCAAGCACAATCAAAGCAATCAGCCCTACTATCATATTCTAGAAAAACATTCCTTTATTCCCATGGCAACTTGTCATTACAGACCCCTGCCATGCACTTGCCGTCAACACAAGCCTTGGAATATTTATCCAAATCATAATGCATCAATCCCTTGATTGAAAGAAATACATTTAGGGTGTTGTTCAATTAACCAACAAAACTAATTGTATTTTTCCCAAACAACACAATAATAGACGCGACAATAATTCCATCGCATATTCACTCTCCCCCTTGGGGCCAAAGAGTAGAATTCACTTAATATTCCCTCCTTTAGCCTGAGGCATATGCTAAAGGTTCCAATACTATATACATGATGTAAGTCCTATCATACCAATGCAAATTAATCAATCTAGCAAGAGCATTTATGCCTCTTCTCTAAGTGACAATTATCTTTTAGCCTTTCCCTACTATAAACATTTTTTATTGGCTTTATCTTCCTTTCTCCTAAGGCAAGGAGTCGCATGTCATCGATGTAAAGTTTACATAATCTCTCCCATGTATGTACCGTGTATATGCATTTGCAAACTTTAAACAATATTATCCTCAATAAAGATTAATCAAAGACTCATCGGTGCTCAATACTTTAGTGTCCCATGTGTTTCTTATGCTATGCATGGATTCATCGCACAGCAACTAGGTGCAATTTAACTTCCTTTGATACAAGCATTTCACAAACTTCATCTTTGAATATTTGAGATGTGATTTATCCTTTTCAATGACCTCTTCTAGCACCACAAGGTACGGAGCCTAATGTATCCCTTGTGAGCATTAAAACAAGTATCTATCAATTTGAAAATACATTACTTACGACCGGTACCGCAATTGGATTGACAGTGATGCCTTCGTCCGAAGCTCTGTTGCTGGCTGTAGAATTGTCATCTGCACGTGACATTCTTCACTTGGAGGCCATTGTCCGCAAGTAGACTCAATAGATTAAGAAGGTGGAATAGATTCGATATGGGAGAGTGTAAGAGAAGATGGTTAAATCGAGAATCGAGATAGAGGAAAATTGTGCAGCCTCTCGGGGTAACTCTTCTCTCTCCCTCTCTCTCAAGCTCTCTCTTACAATTTCTTGGAGGGGTAAACTCTCTCCCTCCCTCTCTCTTTGCAGCCTTTCGGGGTCTCCTTATGCTCGCTTGTGCCTCCCCATGCCTCATATTTATAATGAATTAGAGAGGAGGGGATAAGTCCGAGAACAAGAGTGGAGGGGCTCTTAGAAGACTCAATGATCTGATGCTCATATCATAAATCTGATGGTTGCATTGACTCCAAAAGGGGGGTAAAACTCCAAGACACTTGATTAGAAAAGCTCTTAGTTCGCTCCTTTTCTCTGTTCGAAGTGCTATCTACTGCCTGTAGACTGCAATCGTGGCGCGCGTGATTTTTGCCAGTCACTTTTCTTTATCTCTTTTTATACAATCTCCAGAACTAACTAAAACATCACTTGTCTTTTCTTTTAAATGACTTTTAGTTCTATCTTTTTAGGATAATATCTAAAATATAATAGTTTTTTTTCCCTCCCACGAATCTAATATTTTTGGACCATTCAAACTATACACATTAATATTAGTGATTAATATGGCTCATAAGTCTCGTTCACATTGTACTTCTCGTGAAGGGTGGCTATGGTCCTTATCAATCCGATAAAAATGTCAGATTTATGACTCTCGATTTTTTTAATTAAATGAAAATTATTCGCTATTAATGCTAGTCGGTTTTTACCTTGGTTAGTCTTTAGTTAGTAATATTACTCACTTTTTAATTGTCTAACTAACTTTCGAGCTAACCAACTGACTTTTATTGCGTGGAAATATTACATTCCCCCCCTTTAGAGAAATCGAGATGTCCTCATCTCGAGAGAAACTGGGGAAGACAAGCACTAACGGGGCTTATGACCTGTGGGTTAAGACCCACCATGCATTCACTGCGCTACTCTTAATGTTTCAAGTAGTGCACTTATATTATTCTAATTAACCATAGGTACAAGAGTAGGATTTATTCTCAATTGTGTTACATGTCGATTAAGCTTCTAGGAATTTTAGCCCTCCTAATAAGGTTTAGTGGGTTTTAGATCTTCGTCTTCATCTGATTCGTCTATATGTCCATAGACTACATCAAGAGGGAGAACTACGAAGACATTGAAGATGAATAATATGTGATTGATTTCTATTCAAAGATGGTGTATTCTTTTATGTTCATTGTTCTATTGATGGATTCTATGAAGATGGTGAAGATTATGGTTGATTCTATCAAATCCGTGGGAGATATCTACTATGATGCTGCGTGAAAATTTGTTGTTTTCTTTGTTTTGATGATTAAAAGAATGTGTTAACCCCAAATCGAGATGGCCCCAGGTCGAGATGGTGGAAAAAGGAAGAAAAAAGCAGATAAACATGGAAAAAGAGCAAAGACATGCAGGTGACCTCCAAAACCAAGCCAGGGTAAAAAAACACAATTTTAAATGAAGAGCGCCTCAAAAAACTCAGAAAACTCTTGTAAAAGAGCGCTAGGCCCCCTCCTGTGCCAATTGTAAAATACTAGACAGGTGTAGGCTAGAGGCATAAGGCTAAAAGAGGGACATGGAAAAAAAAGACATTGCCACAAGGGCCGGTCATGTAAAAAAGGAATGGGTGCCCATGGGATTTTAGGGTTTGTATACATAAAGTTCAAAAAGTGAATGAGAGCTCATTCTTTTGGTGTGTGGCAACAAGAGTCTTCTTCTTCTTCTCTCCTTCTCATCTTCTTGCTTGTGTGTGCTCTTGAGAGAGGGAGTGTGGGGGAGTGAGTGTGCAAGAGTGAGGGATCAAGAGGGTGAAGCTCTTCACCATCTCCTCTTCTCTTCTTCTCTTCTTCTCTTCTCTTCTCTCTTCTTGTGCGCACGGCTATGGAAGATGGAGCTTGGAGGTGGAGGAGGCTTGAGGATGCTTGAGCTTGCAAGTAGGATCGTGGAGCTACTGATGTGTGTAAGAGAGGAGGCAACTCGTATCGGCATCAAGGTAAGCTCACTACACTCATAGGATCGACGACGCATCGGCTAGGTGAGAGATAGCCATTAGAGCTCACTTGGAACACTTGAAACAATAAGCGGTCCGTGGGTCTTGGCAGTTGAGCGAAAGCTCCCACATTTTGGTTCTGTTGCCGGGACCAACGGATTTAAGCTTGAGCACTTGCGCTCCTCATATCGAGCATTGAAGTAAGGGATTCATCCCCAAAACGAAGCTTGAGATAGGTAGGAAGTTTGGGTGTTTTTGATCTTCAAAACAAGTAAGTATTTTGGTATATTTTGTTTGTTTGATGATTGGAAAACATGGAGAAATTAGTTCAGTTCTTTGCTTTCAATTCTTGTTGCATTTAGAGTAGGTTAGGATTAGGAAATCGCACCGGAGAAGGGTAGGATTTACTGTTGCAAAGTAGGGCAAAAATCGTGCAAACTTGGCAAAAAGCTCACTTGTGATGCCTAAGATTGGCAAGTGAGTGATTGGGGGCATCAACACCATACCCAAGAAGGGGCATAAGAGCCAAGAGGCCAAGGTAGAGCTCATTTGTGACCATTTTAGTGAGAGAGAGAGAGAGAGAGAGAGAGAGAGAGAGAGAGAGAGAGAGAGAGAGAGAGAGAGAGAGAGAGAGAGAGAGAGAGAGAGAGAGAGAGAGCGAGCTACCGCCCGATTCGATCCGATCGCACCATCGACAAGCCCACCGCTCTATCCAGGTATATAAATTTCTTCCCCTAACCCCCTAGATAGGATCTAGAGGTTTGTGCTTGATACGATTGAGTAAATTGCAAGAAACGATCGAAATCAAACTCTCGTTGTCGACGTGCGCCACGCTCGGCCTGTCGAATGGTCACTTCTAGGCCGAGTCCCAGAATTGGCCCTCGACCCACTTGGCCTGAAACCCTAGTTAGCCCTCGGCCAGACCTACTCAGTCTGTTCGAGTCCACCATTCAGACCATCGACCATTTGGCCCTCTGCCACGTGTCAAAATCAACCCTCGGCCCAATTGCCTCGGCCTGTCTGAGTGACCTCGTCCGAATTGACCGCTCGGCCCGTCTGAGCCAGTCTGTCCGAGCGCATTCGTCCGAGTCCGCACCTCTGCCCGTCCGAGCCCACCCTGTCCAAGTCCCAAATCCGGCCCTCGGCCCATGCACTTCGGCCCGTTCGAGTAACCCACTAGGACCCTGTAATTCGGACCAACTGGGCCGAGTGAAAATTTCTATCAAATTCTCAGAAATTTGACCTGACCTGGCTGAAGCTCAGCAGTGCAAACTGTCTAAAGTCCTTCAGATGCTCAGAAGTCGATTCTGGCACTTGGAATAGACGGAATCATAGGGAGCAGCAGCTTGGCAGCTTGAAGTAGGCAGCAGTGAGACCCAGAGACCTAGACGCAAGCGCTGAGTAGTTAAAAAACCTAATTGGTCAAGAAGGAACGAGGCAACATATTAGAAAAACCCTGAACCTTGTCAAGGCGGCCAGAAGATTGACCAACAAGCCTATCAGGCCCAAAACAAGCGAGAGTGCATAAGACGCTTCGAGGTTGTTTGCTGCACTCACCTTGAATTTTCGCACTTGAATGCACTAAAAGAAATTGAAAGCCTGGTTGAGCACAAGTGCACTAAGGGTGACACGCACGCTGAGTGACCATAAATTGAGGATTGTATTCAATAACTGAAGGAACTCACTTAGATAAACCACTCAAGGAACCCACCAGTAGTTTAGGAGACGACCCATGACGTAGACAAACCATCAACGTGCGAGGTAGGACCAAGAATGTGGCATCAATGATATGGATCTGATAAATCCACTCACCCTGATCAAGAAGGTGGCATCAACAATATGGATCTAACAAATCCACTCACCCTGATCAACAGCTTGGCGGAACATAACAATGCGACTATGGCAGAAGAAGACTCAGACCATAGGTCTAATGAGAAACTCGACTTGAACGTCTTCTCGGAGGCTATTCAACAGTTAGTTAGCGGCTACGATATACTCGCCCGATATGAGCACCGTGGCAGGACGGCAGATGCAATCATCGCAAACCTAGAAGAAGAGAGGAAACTAGCCCGCAAGGCTTTGCAAAGCATAGTCGAATACAATAGGGACCAGCAGGCTAGGAGCCAAAGGCAAAGCACGGAGTTGCGTGAGGTGCAGCGAGTGCTGAACCTAATAGGAAGAAACCGAACAGATCACGAGAGAGCCCTAGAAGAGACTTGATGTTGAGCGAGCTTCTCATGAAGCAGCTGTTAGATAACACGGCAGCAGAGCAAAGTGCCACAGCACTAGCGACATCTCTGCTCGCAGGATTAGAAGCAAACCAAGGCTCAAAGAGCGAGTCTAAAATCCCCATCGTTGCCAAGCAACTCGACAAATACCAACCCCATGATGATCCATATAGCTTTGTAGAGTAGTTTGAACAAGTCTGCGAAGCCAACGGCCTCAACGACCTAACTCAATGCTCTCAAGTGTTTGGGCTCTGCTTAGGTGACAAGGGGAGGACTTGGTATACAAGCCTAGATGCCGCAGAATGAGCCAACTTCAGTGACCTCAAGGATCTCTTCATTAAGAGATTTTCCGAGCCTAGGTACTTAGACAATCTGCTAGTGTGCTTGATGAACGTCAAGCAAAAAGAGGAGGATATTCACGACTACATAACCCATGTGAGGAGTCTCTTTAAGAGAATTCCTATGGGCGAGCGACCGACTGAAAGAGCAGTTTCGACTGTATTCGTCAGCGGAATCCAAGATGAGGAGTTGTATAAGGCTTTGGCAAGCAATTCGAGCTTGCAGCGAGACGCGGTAGCTAGAGTATTTGAGGAAGCCATTAGAGTCGATGATCAGCTGAAGAAGCAGACCTCCAGGAGCACGAACCCAGAAGAGACCAACTCGCGAAGCTCAGAGAGAGGGTCAGCCTCTAGTGAGCAATCGGTCCCATCATCCCAAGATAAGGGGAAGGCCACCGAGATGAACCAAGACTTAGCTGATGTAAAGATGGAGTTGGCCAGGTTACAAGACATGTTGAGATGACCAACGTGCCCACATGTCCAATGCATGTATTGTGGTGAAAACCACTTGCCAGTCGAGTGTCAAGATCCTAGGTCAAGACCTTGTGCTAACTGCGGTAGGTTTGGCCATGACATGGCGCATTGTAGATTATCAAGCAATGCCACGCTATCAAAATGGCAGAATATGACCCCACATATGTTGCGCCAACCTCATATCGAGTGTTAACCACTCTTTGGGGCCGTCCCATAGAAGAACACATCAAAGGACATCCCTACCTCGACCGTTTGTTGACCGAGGAAGAGTTACACATTGCTAGCCGAGTCAACTCTGGTGACTTCCTAACAGATGTTCTCACATAGATCACACAGGTGGCAATTAAACCCTCTAATCTGGATCGCGACGCTCACTTGGAGTACAACCCCCAATTCTATGATTGGCTCCTTTACAAGTAAGTCCTACACCGCCATGCCAAACGCCCTCGCCTTTCTGACTCTAAATCCTAGGAAGGATTCTTCTTAAGTGAAAAGACAATACCTTAGGGAGGCCGAGGAGAGAGAAATGAAGAAGAAGCAGGAAGAAGAAAAAACAACAAAGCAAGTCAGGTGGGCTAAAAAGGCGTCAAAGCAAGAGGCTGAAAGGAGAAGAAGAGAAGAGCAAGAGGAAAAAGAGAAACTAGAGGAAGAATGCAAAAAGGCCGAAAAGGAAAGGAAAAGAAGAGTCGCGGAGGAGGAAGAGGAGTTAAGAAGAAAGGAGGAGGAGGACTTGGCCGAGGCTACACGCCGGTCCATCGAGCAGCAATGCAGGGCAGATGATCTAGAAGCCTGGAACCAGCCAAGGGAAGAAGGGCCTAGCTCCAACACGCAGGCACCAAAACCCGCTCCACCCGCAATTCTAGAAGGAAAAGGCAAAGCACCCCTCCATCCTATCCCCACCCTCATGGCACCCCCCGCTGAACCCACTACGCTCACCCCTAGCATCCCCACCAACTTGGAAGTGTCCAACCTGGTGGCTTGGATGCAACACTTCATCAGTAAAGAAATGGCCCAAGGGAAGAGCACAGAAATCATGACCACGGGGCCAAAAAGACCAGCCGCAAATGTAGAATCGAGGCAGGACTAGAAGAGTCCGCGTATGGAGGCCTCAACCACCCCCACCCACGCAACAATGACGCCACCAGCTAGTTACGATGAATATGTCGCTGAGCTGCTCTCCCAACTAGAGAGGGCGAAGGAGGAAAAAAGAATGGCAGTGGCTGAGTTGGTGACAGAGAAAGAGTCAATGGCAGCCTTCCAACTGGAGAAAACCCGTATCATCCCCATATAGCAATGCCAAATATTTAAACTCAAGAAAGAATTGAAAGCAAAAGAGGACAAGGAAGAAAGCTACAAACAGCGGCTTGAGGACGAGAATCAAGAGCTCGTGCAAATGTAGCAGGAATACAAGCTCCTCTTGATGCAATATAAGGAACTGGAGGCAAAAACCGCCACCATTGAGCAGATGATGAAGGAACTGAACATCAAAGAAGAGGAGAGAAGACAAGAGAGGGAGCAACAACGAAAAGAGATGGAGTCCATGACCGATCAACTACACCTCAGGAGGAAAGAGCAAGACAACATGAGCAAATAACTCAGAGCCTGGGAGTAGAAGCTCGTAACCCTAGCACAAAAGCATGGGGAGAGCATGGAAGGAATGAGCAAAAGGGCCGAGGAATGGGCCACATAGAATGAGAAACGGGTGAAGGCACTAGCATGGTGCCTCACCTTGGTGGAGAAAGAAAAAATATTGGCAGAAAGCAAAGCGGACGCCGCCCAGATAGCCTTCACTACCCAGCAACAAGCCTTCCTCAACACACTACTGGACACAACCCAACCAAAGGGAAAGAAGCCGTTGGAGGTGGTGTAGAAGAAACTGAGCATCACATGCAGAGCCCTGCATGCGGGGCTACAGATGCCACCCCAACCTGTGGAGGTTAGGATGGGCTTAGAAGAACAGCGAAACTACCTGCTATTGGCCAGTCTAACCCCCCAAGAGGCAGATGCACTCGGCTTTGAGAAAGGGGCACAGCTAGACGACCGGCAGGGGGAGGACAATGACATTGAATTCGTCATAAGAAGAACCAGCAAAGAAATAATCCCACAACCCCCCTCGCCGCATGATCAGGAATAACAACAACTCGACCCGCCCCTGGACAGACAAGCCACGCTCAAGGAGTGACAGAAAAATTGGTGGAAGAAGCGAAGACAGCTGCAGGCCAAGCCAATCGTACAGCCATCCGCATCCCTCCCACCATGCCCCGATGACCTCCCAATGCAATTCCACGTGGAGCTTGTGATCTGGGAAAGACAGAAAATCGAAAAGGACCCTTTTTCTTTCAGTTTTCTTATGCCTAACAGCCTGAGAAGGGTCCTGCCGATCAAAGTAATGGAGGAGGTGATCGCGGCTGGCAACCGACTAGGCCAAAAATGGCTAGACGACAGGGCAAAGACCCCCACTCTGTGGGGCATGGAGGAAGCAGAGTTTTGGCAAGACAAAGTGTTCGAGGTGTCACACACTTTAAGGGGCTATAACTGCCAACCCCTCTGGAGAAGGTGAATATGAGATATTAACATGCTCGCCTAGATGGCATTTTGCAACACCCTACCCTAAAAGAGGAACGACCCCACATTCATGGCGTATCCTCGTAGGGTAGGTGCAGATTTTGTCGCCACCCTCCATGGGTGACATGACTTTCCCATCATTTACAATTCCAATGCCACCTCCTTTGAGAATGCCCTCCTTTTTGATTTAGGAAGCCTAACTGACTCTATGACGCGCTTTCTCACACAATTCTCCTCCTTTCTCGATCCCACTTTTATAACTACATGTAATTACCTTAGGCTTCTTAAGCTATTACTCAAGCAAGATCCGATACCACAAGAGAATGGCTTGCCCCCCCCCCCCCCCCCCTCTTTTTTGATCCCAATGTTATTGATAGCTGCGCTATGGCACGCTTAATGATGAGAGCTAGCTTACTCCCCTCCTTTTGCCTAGCTCTCCTAGAGGACATGAGTGACGGCCAATTTACTAGGTGTAATCACCCCTTCCTCTCCACCACCTCTCTCCACGTCCGCATGAACCTGAAAGGGTACATGCAAAGCCACCAATTTTTGCAAAAATCCATCTGCCCTCCTTCCCCCCCTCATTCAAATGAAGAGGATTAGGCTTGGTTGTCATTCATTCCACTATGGTTTTTTTTTATAAAACTGACTGGTCAACATCACCCACTTGTAAAAGCATTTACCACCACATAAAGCACGATCACTGCACCTAGGGGTTCTTAAGTTAGGCGTGTCCGGTGGCTTCGGTCGGCCGGCTACACTTCCAATCCCCTAGCCCTTTTTGCTCTCCCACTTCACGCTTAGGGCACATCAAGGGCAGGACACACCTATGGAGGTAACACTCACCTATGGTTAGACCTGTCACCCTAAGCCACTGGCACCGCACCTCCCTTAGCACAAATGGGGTCCTCAAGTGTGGGACATCACCCAGGCCCACCTGCGGTTAGACCCACCTCCCCATTCCACTAGCACGAGCACAATGCACTAACACGCTGAGATAAACACTCCCATTAGGAACAACATCGCACCTTCTCCTTCCAAACATTAGAGAGTAACAAACCACGTCAACCACGCAATGCCTGTTTGGCTCCTCCGACAAACAATGTCATAGCTCCTACAAGCACCTAAGTCTCCAAGTGGCCCTCACCATTGCACCACTTGGCCAATTGCTTGCCAACCTACAGCAACACAGAAGTGCCATGGGACTGGCACGCGTCCAGGAGGGGGTAAATGTTAACCCCAAATCGAGATGGCCCCAGGTCGAGATGGCGAAAAAAGGAAGAAAAAAGCAGATAAACATGGAAAAATAGTAAAGACACGCAGGTGACCTCCAAAACCAAGCTAGGGCAAAAAAGCGCAATTTTAAATGAAAGGCGTCTCAAAAAACTCGAAAAACTCTTGTAAAAGAGCACCAGGCTCCCTCCTATGCCAATTGTAAAATACTAGACGGGTGTAGGCTAGAGGGATAAGGCTAGAAGAGGGACATAGAAAAAAAGACCTTGCCACAAGGGCCGGTCATGTAAAAAAGGGATGGGTGTCCATGGGATTTTAGGGTTTGTATACATAAAGTTCAAAAAGTGAATGAGAGCTCATTTTTTTGGTTTGTGGCAACGAGAGTCTTCTTCTTCTTCTCTCCTTCTCATCTTCTTGCTTGTGTGTGCTCTTGAGAGAGAGAGTGTGAGAGTGTGAGGGAGTGAGTGTGTGAGAGTGAGGGATCAAGAGGGTGAAGCTCTTCACCATCTCCTCTTCCCTTCTTCTCTTATCTTCTCTCTTCTTGCACACGCGGCTATGGAGGATGGAGCTTGGAGGTGGAGGAGGCTTGAGGATGCTTGAGCTTGCATCTAGGATCGTGGAGCTACCGATGTGTGTGAGAGAGGAGGCAACTCGTATCGGCATCAAGGTAAGCTCACTACACTCATAGGATCAACGGTACGTCGGCTATGTGAGAGATAGCCATTAGCGCTCGCTTGGAACGCTTGAAACAATAAGTGGTCCGTGGGTCTTGGCGGTTGAGTGAAAGCTCCCACAGAATGAAATAAAAGTTTGTTGATGTTACAAGATAGATTTTCTTGCAGTAGAATCCCCTTTTCCTTGGTGTTCCTCTAAGGGCTCCATGTTTTTTGTGCGCAACCGGGGAAACTTGCCATCAACAAGCATCAGAAGAGGCTGAAAATGAAGGAAATGGCATTGCCAAGAAGAGTAGAATTGAATGGATGTTTGCAAAGTTCATTCTTCCACTAAAGAGTTGGAGATTCTCATTATCCAAGAATTTCATCCCACAATCGCGGAAACATATCACCATCATGATGCATGCTCTATGTGGTGGACTATTTCCTCTTCTTATTGAAGCAGCAAAAACTTGCATCTTGGTGGCAAATTGTTTGGAAACAAACTGAAGAGCAGAAATAGAGAGAATGACCATCCATGGAAGATTTGGTATTCATTGAGAAGTTTCTAGACATCATCAAATGGGAAATTGTGAAGAAGCTCCATGAGTCATGGTCTGTAGAGGTTCACGAAAACAAGAAGGAAAAGAGTTGGAATTTGTACGTCGATGCTCAACAACAAGATACGTGGGATGCTTGGTGCACTGATAATCTTCTGTTTGTCCAATTAGAAACCCACTAGAAGTTGGTAGACAGTGTGTTTTTCACAACATACACTGTTGAAACCCTCAGAAGTGGCACAACAACGATCCTAAGAAAAATGAGTTTTGATACTTTCAGAACGAAATATCTCTCCCTCTGTAGTGGTTTGAAAGCCGAATTCAGAGATGTTGAGAAAAAGGAAGTAGAAGAGATGTTGGCCAGAGAATCCCTCAGAGACTGAAGCCCTCTCTGATACTATCCTGTTGAGTACAGACCAACTGGTTGGAGCCAGCCCCCCTGATGAATGACACAATCAAGAGGCAAGTGTTAGAACGAGTCCATGCAAAAATCAAAGCTAAGAATGAGCTTGCAATATAAGCCTCCTTTGATGCTCTAAAAGCACTCTCTACGGAAGTTCCTATGGCAACTCAAGGTCCCCTTCCTAGTCAGATTCGTCCTAGAAATATTGATGACAGGCCAGCAAATGTAGTCCCATTGCCAATTTTTAAGGGAGAGTACAATGAAGACCTTGATCTTCATATAGCAGAGTTCATGTAGCATGTGTGGCTAACAATGCCCAAACCCCTGAGCATTAGTTAGCGATATTTCCCGCCACTTTCAAGGGCACGGCGTTTCAGTGGTATGAGAGACAAGCAGCAAGAACTTTTGGCACATGGGACGATTTGAAGTTGGCCTTCCTCACTAAACTCAGGCGTGAAGGTTTTGAAGAGTGGATGCGAGAGGAGTTCATGAACCTAAGTCATTCCTCTAGGGAAAGAGTAGAAGCTTATGTCTCGCGAATGGAATCCATCCTGAAGAGATGGATTAACCATCATTTGGATGAAGGCATTCAGAAAGGAGTGTTTCTCAGGGGCCTACAACCATAAGTTTGTAAGTTCGTGGAATTGAGAAGACCAGTCAATCTACAAGCTACAGTGGAAGGTGCAAGATTGTATGACGAAGTTGAAGCAAGGTTGTCAATGACTCCAGGAAGAGGAGTCTTACCTTCTCCCATGCCATGAATAGTATACCCACCAAATGCAGTCCCAGGGACAATTTCCTATCCCTATCCCTAGATGCAAACAATGCCGCAGTATAATGCACCTAATCCACTGTGGTCACCACAACAGTGCCTCAAATGATGGTTCAACCACAGCAACAGTGGCCTTAAACAGTTCCTCCAATGGCGACTCAACAATAGTGGAATCCTACCAATTGGAATCAACAACCCCAAGTCTGAGCAGGAGCTTTGAATCAGAGTCAAAATAGAGGACCTTCTAGATCAACCCAACCAGTGTATGCAGTAATTATAGAAGCTTTCTAAAACCCTACTACAAGTACTTCAGGAGGTGAAAATTTGAAGGACTACTTATCCAACTCAGTTGCAAGTATCAAGAAAGAGCTTTTGGATGTGATTACAGAGCAGCTACAGACGCTGAAGGTGAATACCGCCAATATATCCACTCCTACGAAAGCTGGAAGAGATGTGATGCGCTCTAATACAAGGTACGAAAAGTGTCATCAAGTGGGGCATTTAGCCACTGAATGTACCCAAAAACCAACCATTCCTAGAGCCTTCTGTTCCTACTGTTTGCGAAAGAACCATACAGAGGATATTTGCTCTTTGAAAGAGATACATTAACAAAGACAAAAAGATGAACATGCAAGATTCAACTTGCTAGAGTCCAAAATGACAACACAAGATATTGGACCAAAGCCTAGAGAATTTGGTCCTAATTTTGGTCCAAGGAGGTTTCCCTCTCAAAGTTATAGAGGACGACAGTCTGGCGGTGGTCAGAGATCAGAGGTGGAATGTTACAGGTGTGGAGAAAAGGGTCATATCTCCCCAAATTGTCCAAACCCTAGACAATCTTTGGATTACAAGCTCTTATGCAGCCGATGCAAAGGAGAAGGCCACATTGCAAAGCACTGTTCGAGTTGAGCCCCTGTAAAGGCCAATGGCACTAATAGCCAAACAGAAGGTACAAGAGCCTGCCTCCAATTTGATAGAGTTGGAAGTTGCCATTGTCACGCGTACCAAGAAGAAGAAACCAGTTGCTCAGAATGAAAATAACTCTCCTACCAAGACTATGAAGTTCAACCTGCCAACAGAGGGACATAGTAGTACAGAACAGAATAGTGCAGTACAGAGCACTCCAGTGCCACAAAGAGATACCGATCCACTCCCAAAACCAAGACCAGAGGTCCAAGAGATAGATGATACACAAGCACCTCCAGAAACAGAAGAAGTGCGGATGCTACCATTGCTAGAAGAAAAAGGAAAGATGAAAATGGGTGTAGCCCCATTCCCCAGCAGGCTGGAGAAGTGTGTGGATCCTATTAAAGATTATGACTTGTTAAAAGACCTAGACACTTTTAAATCTAACCTAACATTCCGACAGTTGCTGATATTGTCTTCCAGCTGCCGAAAGAAATTCAAAAGCATCTTGACAAGAAGACGTGGACTAAGGATCGCTCCTTCAACAGGGACCAAGACCAATAAAGCCTTGGAGCCTGTAAAGGAGGTCGATGTGGCTAACGCCTTCCTAGATCCTGGAACCCCAAAAATTAGTGTATGGATAGAAGGACGCTTTATCTAAGATGCATTGATTGATGGAGGTTCATCAGTAAACATAATGATGGATGTGACAATGAAGGACTTAGGGTTGCAAGGAATTCAACCTACATAGTGGCTTATCAGATTGGTAGACCAAAGCAGAATTAAACCGTTGGACATACTCCCATACGTAAAAACAACCTTTGTAGGAAGAGACTATTGGCTGACATATCTGGTGGTCAAATCAAATTATTATGGGACCTCATACCCTCTGCTATTGGGAAGACTTTGGCTTTTTGAAGTCAGAACCAAGACGGGGACTGGTTCAAAGGGACCCTAACCCTAGGCATAGGAATCGATCCACATCCATTGAAGTCATAACTGACTCCTCCGACGAGGTAACAGATGGTACATCAGGAGATGAAAAGGCTACTAAACATATCTTTCCCAAGAAAACAGAGGTACAATCCCTAACAGTGGGCACTGTAAGCCAACTACCAAGGGAAGCAAAATCCTTGTCCATGGGAGAATACCTCCTACCTTAACTAGAATTAACTTTTGAAATCACCTCTGACAGTGAAATAGAAGCATGGATGTACTATTCTCCCTATTACATGATAGTTGTAGAGATAGAACAGAGACAGAACAGATACAGAGCAGTAACAGATACAAAGATAGGTCAGATGCAGGACAGAGACAGAGCGAATACAGAGATAGTCATGGAGATAGTAATAGACATAGAGCCAGAGACAGAGGCAGAAGCAAAGTCAGTCATCACAGAGATAGTGACTGTAACAGAAACAGAAGCAAAAGCAAAAGCAGATGCAGAGGCAGAATATCCGTTCTTTTCCTATAGAGCCTCTACAAAAGCAAAGACAGAACCTCCAGAGGAAGAGGATGAAAATGATGAGGAAGAAAACGAAGCAGGTAATGAGAGTGCAGATGAAGAATTTCCTCTGATAACGGATGATCTTGTTGATGTCCCTACAAAGACCTCAGAGGCTGAAGATCTCAGGGTGCTGGATGGGATGACCATGGTTCCATTTGGATTGACCAATGGACCACAAACTATGCAGAATTTGTATAAGCAATGGATTAAAAGCATAAAAATTAAGTTCACCAGCGGCTCCTGTCGCCCTGACCGTTCATTCTAGAGAAAAGATGATGATTATACCCCTTGTCAATAGAAGCTAGAGCTATCAAAGCCACGGGCTCTAGAAGGTCCGTGCTATGTGACATTCCTGCACGCATCCTCTAAAGATGAATACCTAAGTCTAGAAGAAATTACCACTCACACAGAAGCAAGCAAAGCTCTGATACCCTTCCAGCAACCTCAACAGACAAATGAGTCATCTGTTTAGAAGGAGGACATTGGTTCTACTGGAACATCAGATGAGGACACTACTCTTTTGAAAGAGTCGGACATTTATCCAGAAGTAATTCGTGGGATGTTTATCTGCTAAAGTGAAAGGTGAAAGGCAAGTAACATTCTTGGATACTGATGGTACTGAACGTCACCTGAAAGTGGGTCTCAATCTTCTAGAAGAAGAACTAGTGGTCATGTGAGACTTATTAAAGGAGAAATTAGACGTGTTTTCTTGGTCATATAAAGACCTAAAGGGATCGATCCCATAGTATGGCAATATCACATTGATTTAGAGCTTGATGGGGGACCTGTAAGGCAAAGACAAAGACGTATGAATCCTAATTATTCTGCACTGGTGAAGGTTGAATTATTGAAACTTCTTGAAGCCGAGTTCATTTATCCCGTCGCTAACAATGAATGGGTTTCGCCCATTGTGGTAGTACCCAAGAAGAATGGGAAACTTTTAATATGTGTGGACTTTTGAAAGCTCAATTCAAAGATGAAGAAGGATCATTTTCCTATCCCTTTTATAGACCAACTGTTGGACATAGTGGCAGGCCATGAGCTATATTCCCTCTTGGATAGATTCAGCAAATATAACCAAGTCCAAATTACAGAAGATGACCAATCTAAAACAACCTTCACCACAGAATGGGGGACCTATGCCTATAGATTGATGCCGTTTGGGCTCTGTAATGCTCCTGCCACCTTCCAACGAGTAATGATGGTTGCCTTCCAGATTCATTTGCATGATTTCATTGAGGTGTATCTTGATGACTTTTGTGTCTATAGCTTAATCTGCAAGCATTAGGGACACCTAGAGCAATGTTTTGACAGATGACAAGAGTATGGGATTTCTCTCAACCCCGACAAATGTGTCTTTGGCATCTCCTCAGGAGTTCTTTTGGGCCATATTGTCTTTGCACAAGGGATTGCAATAGACCCAGTGAAGATTGAAAAGATTTCCGCCTTGATAGCACCAACAAACCTCAAGCAATTGAGAGGATTTCTTGGCCATGTGAGCTACTATAGAAGATTTATTGCATATTTTACAACCAAGGCAGGCCCTCTGCACAAGCTCCTAAGGAAAGATGCAGATTTTCTTTAGACTAATGACTGTGAAGAAGCCTTTAATACCCTAAAACAGTGCCTATACAACCTCCTGACTAGATGAAGGAGTTCCATGTGCACACAGATGCATCAGTTGAAGGGCTCGGTGCTGTCCTATGTCAAAAGGACCCCTCCAAATTAGATCAACCAATATATTATGCAAGCCGAAAGGTCCCTGATAGGGAACATAACTACATAGTGACAGAGCTCGAGTGCTTGGCAATGGTGTTTGCACTGGAGAAGTTTCGACACTATCTATTGTCAACGCATTTCGAGTTCTACGTGGATCATGAAGCTTTGTCCTTCCTGATGAACAAAGCACATGTTAAAGGATGACTGATGAGATGGTTACTTCTCTTCCAAGAGTTCGATTTTGAAGTAGTCACTAATCCTGGCCGTTCCCATGTCCTAGCCAATCATCTATCACGGATCCCTCAAACAGAAGAAGAGGAACAGGATGATCCTGACTTCTTGATGCTTCCCTGTTTCTAGTTGAAACAATTACTCCCTAGTATGCAGACATAGCCAATCTCCTGGCAACTCAACAGTATCCTCCTAGCATCTCAAGCCGTGAGAAGAAGAAGCTTCTATTAGAATCAGCCCCTACACCTTGCTAGGCAGTGCACTGTACAAAAGAGGCAAAGATAAAGTGTTGCGAAGATGTGTTGCGAAGAGGCAGTGCACTGTACAAAAGAGGCAAAGATGAAGTGCTACGAAGATGTGTTGCAGGGGATGAAATTGGCATCGTATTGAAATCATGCCATGATGAACCATGTGGTGGACACTTCACAGGGGAAGTGACAGCCAGGAAGGCTCTGTTAGCAGGATACTAGTGGCCGACCCTCCACAAGGATGCATATGATTATTGCAAGAGATGTGATTCTTATCAGTGAATGGGAAAACCCACCAAAACAAGTGCCATGCCACTGCAACCTATTCTTCCCCTAAAGCCATTCGAGAAGTGGGGGATTGATTTTATGGGTCCCATTGATCCACCTACCAGACGGAAGCAGAACAGATACATCTTAGTATGTACGGATTATGTCACAAAGTGGTGTGAAGCTAAAGCCTTGAAGCGGGATGTATCTGTTCATGTACGAGAATATTATCACCCGTTTTGGTAGTCCCCTCGAGTTGGTAAGTGACCAAGGTACTCATTTCCTTAACAAAATCATAGAGGAGCTGACAGAGATGTATAAGATCCGCCATCTCAAGTCCACTCCTTATTACCCCAGAGCCAATGGCCAAGTTAAAGTCATCAATCGCATCCTTTACTCGATTTTGACAAGAACGATTGTCGCACATCGTCACGACTGGGACGATCGACTTACAGAGGCCCTCTGGGCATACAAAACCTCCCATAAGGCAGCTATAGGATAGACCCCTTTCCAGCTAGTGTATGGTACAGAAGTCGTCTTCCCTATTGAACTAGAATTGCCCTCTTTGCGAGTGGCAATTAAAGAATGCTTGGGAGATGATGAGTCACTGCAATGACGTCTCCTACACTTGGAATGCTTGGATGAGATACGACGGATGGCCCTGCAGTGCATGGAAACCACTCAAGCGCGACGCAAGGCTTATCATGATAGTTTCATCAAGAACAAGGAGTTCAAAGAAGGTGATCTTGTCCTAGCCTATGATTCGAGATTTGGCAAGTTTCTTGGCAAGCTTAAACAATGGTGGATGGGCCCATACAAGGTACTTGCTGTCTGTCAACCCTAATGGCTTTGTTCAGGTGCAGACCGTTAATGCCTCTGATGATCCCTTCCTGATCAATGGCTATCGTCTAAATAAATATTTCCCTCCCTGGGGATCTTGACAATCACAGTCGACTTACCCTCCCCCTTTCGGGCATCGCATTCTCCTTCTCATCGTGCTTTTGATAGCCCTTATGATTCTCCTCATGAGGTGGTCTCATTCTGCTAGTCCCTCTCACAAATACATCTCAACCCAACCTTGTTATCTTCTCGTCTAATCCAACAATGGTGGCGGGGTTGGTCCTGACACATGGTATTTCTACCATTCTCTTAACGAAAAAAAAAACAAAAAAAACAAACAAATTGTTATGGGAGAAAATGAAGAAATTCCTTATCATAATAGGCATCATTCCAAGAAAAGGTGGAAACACCCTTGGGCTGTGGAAAAGGTGGTGACACCCCACAGTTCAAGATAGCTGACTCACCAGCAGACCCTTTTCAGCAAGTAATTTGAAGCCACCTCCCTTGGTGTGTTGTCTCTGCAATATCAGTCAGTCTGCCCTTCTTAACAGACGACCCTTCTTATCAATCATTAAAGTATGAGATTTGTTGGCTACCTCCCTAGGTACGCCTCATCTTCAAGATCTTGATGACAACAACAGTCGATATGATCTTCATCACCCACTTCTTGAGTGATGCAAGCTTTCATCCTAACAAGATGGGGATGTGCGTATGGGCTGCCCTCTATATCTATCAGAGAGTGAGACAGAGGGTGGGGTGAGTGACCAGTCTTTCCCTTTAAATCAAATGAGAGGTGAGATGTGTGAACAGAGTGTTGCACACATGGGATGGGCCTCTCAATGCACAATGCACAATTTGTTCCTGTGCACTGCACCATAAGGCTCCCTGGCCTTCCTTCTTGCACTGTATGCCGGCACAGGGTGGGATGCACAACTGCACCATCAAAAGCACACAAGGCATACAACCTTTGCACAAGTGACAATGAGGATTACATCAATGGGTTTTAGGAATGGGCTGCCCTCTGTATCTTTCAATAGAGCATGAGACAGAGGGTGGACTGAGTGTGATTGGTGTTTCTTCAATTAATTATTGAGAGGTGAGGATTGAGGGACGTTACAACAATTGGAGTCAGGTACGTTTTTGTTTCTCTATGCACCCATGGGCTATGTCTCTGCCATCAGCATAGGACACGTCACTCTATTCTGTACACTGCACTACAAGGCTCCCTGGCCTTTCTCCTTGCACCTATGCCAGATGGGGTTGGACGTACTGATGCACCATCAACTGTGCACCTTGGCATATTCTCTCTGCACCATTCCTTTGTCGATTCCTCAACCGGGTGTGAGCTCTGGGTTTCCATCATTATTTCCTCAAGTGATGTTAGTAATGGGGCAAGTGACTGCTCTTTCATTCCATTTGAGTGATCGTAAGTGACTGCAATATCCCTCGTCATCGACGAATTTCCGACGATTTCTTCAACCAGCTACCTCCCTGGAAGCTATCGTGTGATCCCTACCATGAAGGACGTGTGCTATGAAGACACCTTGTTACCTCTTGCAGGACAATGACACACGACACAACCTCGATAGTTGACATTCCTCCTCGACAATATGGGCCAAGTTTTTCTAACCCTATACCTTTTGTTTCTCAGTGACGGTTATGTCTTAAGTATGGGGACGTTCGTGGTTGGTCTGATGTGCGGTACTAGGTCCTTGTTGTTCTGTTTACCATTCCTGCTAAGGTTTTAAGTGTGGGGATGCATCCCTGCGCATCTATGATGCATACCCCCATGCCTATACCCTGCTATGATCATGCATCTCTACCATGACTTCATTTTACCCTGATGGGGTCCCTTTCCTACTCTTTTGTTCTATTTCACTGTGTCCTCGGAGCTATCCCTTGATCGTTTGCCTTTCTCCTTTGTTTTGTGATTTTTCCATGCAAACGTATCCTACGTTCAATGAGAATCACATCCAACATTATAGCCATGTTCGTTTCTTTGAACTGTCCATTTTTCCTTTTTACCAACCCCTGTTCCGACAAATGGTTCTAAAGTTATTAATTTTTGAAGCAATTCCCGTAAATTGGATGGTTTTCCATGTAAACGCAACCTTATTGCTTCCAAACCCTGATCTGATGTACTAGCCTTGTCCTACCCCTTTCCCCTGACATTTTTCCTTTTGACTCCGTGTCATCCAGATGCACGGTTGGCCCATATTAATTTTTGCAAGTTTTCAGGCCTTATTCGTGCCTATTTTTCACATTTTTCCATGTGAACATGCTCTATTCCGACAAATGGTTCTAAAGTTATTAATTTTTTAAGCAATTCCCGTAAATTGGATGGTTTTCCATGTGAACGCAACCTTATTGCTTCGAAACCCTGATCTGATGTACCAACACTGTCCTACCCCTTTCCCTTGACATTTTTCCTTTTTACTCCGTGTCATTCCGATACATGGTTGGTCCATATTAATTTTTGCAAGTTTTCAAGCTTTATTCGTGCCTATTTTTCACATTTTTCCATGTGAACATGCCCTATTTTCACCGGAATTCTAGTTTAATTTGATAGCCGTGTCCTACTAGCCTTTTCCCCACTTTTTCCTTTTTTCTCCCCCCTCTTTTGACTGCTAGATTTTTAGTTATTAATATTTTTGAGTGTTTTCGGATGTATTTTCTGTGTTTTTTCCATGTGAACCTCTCCTAATTCCCCCCAAACTGATTTCTAATGTGCCAGCCCTGGGAATCCCTTTCTTTCATACATTTTTTTTTACTATTCTCTATTCCGGTGCATGGATTCTTTCTTATTAATTTTTGAGTTCATTTTTGGGTCCGTTTTTGGGGTTTTTCCCATGTGAACGCGTTCTATTTTTATTAGAACTGTGTTTGCCATGATAGGGTTGTTGGACACATTATTTTGCACAATTTTTCTTCTTTTTGCATTTTGTTCCGATGCACGGATTTTCCGTTATTAATACATGTAAGTGTTTTTGGGCTTGTTTTTCGTATTTTTCCCATGTGAACACCCTGATTTTGCCCCAGAACCCGTGTCGCATTTTTCCATCATTTTCCTCTCGTCTTCTGACACATTTTTTTTAAAAACGAATTTTTGATCCGACGTACGGTTTGGATTTTATTAATTTTTCTTCATTTTTGTCGTGTGGCCATGTTCTCGTGTCGCGCGTGAACACGCCTGTTTTTGGTTTTACGCACCTCGGGATGCCCTTGTGGCGTCTGTGGCTTGAGCGTCGCCATCTTTGCCCCGTCTGATCCTGCCAATACAAATTTTTTTACTCTTTAGTTTTACTTTAAAAAAAAAAAACAACACACACCAAACCCAAAAAAACAAAACACACAATTAAAGAAAAAAAAACTAATAAACAAAAAAAAAAACCAACCCACATACACACACAACAATCCACATTAAATTTTCTTTAAACAAAAAACAAAAAAAAACCCAAAAAAACCAACAACAACACATTAAACTACTCATATAATAAACTTAAAAAAAAAACAAAAAAAACACACCAATTTTTTTTTCAAACATCAAAACCAACAAGAACCACACAAAATTTAAACATAAACAACTTTTTTTTTTGAAAAAACCAACAAAAAAAACGAAACAAAAACAAAACGAACAACAACCCACCACATATATCACCCATAATTTCACTAATTAATTAATTTAAATTTATTTATTTAAAAAAAAACAACGACCCAACCGCCTTACCTGTGCGCTCGTGGCGCTTCCTTGTTGTCTTCCTTCCCTTACCTCCCTCCATCCTTCCCCTCCACCTCGTCCATCCGCCTCCTCTCTCCCTCCTCGCTCCCTAGCCACCACACTGCATGTTCGTGCCACACCATCCACCGCCGCTTGCAAGGAGCCGTTGTCACGCGCACACGATGTGCTGCCGCCTGACGAGCCGTTCGCTACCGACAACTTTGGAGTCCCCCACCGTCACTGCACCGCCGCCTTCGACAACCCCCTCACCTCCCTCCTGGCTTCCACCACCCCATCGCCTTCGACAACCCCCTGCCTCCCTCCTCGCTTCCGCCTTCCCGCCGCCTTCGACAACCTCCTCGTCCTCCTCCCCTCCCCTCGGCCCGGCTCCCTCCTCGCCTTGCCTCGCTCCACCATCCTCCCCCGCCACCATCTCCTCCCCATCCTCCTCGTCTCCTCCCCACCCTCCCTCTCCACCGCACTGCCACCATCCTCATCTCCTCCCCATCCTGCCCCCTGCCCAGCTCTCTCTTGGGCGCTGCCATCATTCTACCCGCCCACCTCCCTCTTGGCCCTTTGCACCCCCCCCCCCCCCCCCCCCCCCCCCCCCCCCCCCTCCTCTATTTTTAGCCCTCCCCTCCAGATTTACCCACCCCCCTCACTAACTGTTCTCCCCTTTACCCTACCTAACCACAATCCCCCTAACCCTTAACCCCTAACCACGGTTACCCCTCCCCTAGCCCCCCTTCCCACCCACCCCTCCCCTTCCCCTGTTCCCATGCCGTGCGGCCGCTATTTACGAGTGTGGTTAGCGGGCGTTCACGCGTGAGGACACACTTCCGGTTTGTCCGTGCGATGGAGTGTTTCGGTTAGCCATTTACACGCAGTCATCCTCCGCTATTCACACACAGCTCGAGTACCGCCTTTTAATTTCCACACCCGCAAAATATATAAAAACACACAAAACTACACATAAAACACAAAAAAACTTCAAAAATCCATTAAAATTCATTTAAAATTTAGAAAAACTGCGTGAAAATTCCTTTAAAAATTGCCAACATTGTTGAAATCATTTGGAATATTTTTAAAATTGGGAATTCAAGAAAATAAATTACAAAAAATTCAAAAATTCAAAATTACTTCAAAAATACATGTAAAATTAGCAAAATTCATTAAAAATTAGTAAAAATTTAGAAATATTTCCAAAAAAATTCCAAAAAATTTCACAAACTTCATGGCCCCTTTTGCCAATAATTTCTCAATTGGAAATGCTTCCATAAATGGCCAAAGTATTATTTAAAGCCAAAACCCTAAATTTAATACTTCACTTCATAAAAATTCATTTTAAATTTCAAAAATTAGCTTAAAAATCATGGATAAATTAAAACACATTGTTGACACTTGCTGCATTGCTAAAATTCCACCCTTACACTTCACAATATATTCATGTATCCTATATTCCGTTTTACTCATTGAAAAAAAAAACAAAGAAAAAAAGAACCAAATAATATACACAATACAAACACACCTAAAATATAAATTTTCTAAAAAAATGAATGAATAAATAAATAAATAAATAAATAAATAAATAAATAATATAATAATATAATAATATAACACAAAAACACTAAGGTGCTTTATTTTTTTAGTCAATGGTATTTGTTTTTAGTCAATGGTATTTGTTTTTTTTAATTAGATTCCTTGCATTTGGGACTACTCCATGTGCCTTCAGTCTCTTGCACACACACCCCTACCAGGTATTTATTTTTTAGCTTTATTCATTTTCATTATCCCTTAACCACAATTAATTACTAAAATAAAATACATTCACCCACTTTTCCACGTGCATTCGCGCTAAACACACAATGTTTCTAATAATAAAAATCAACCAGTCGTTCACTTTGCCGCTATGTGTGCTTCAGAGGCACCTTAATTTTTAATAAAAATGAACCAACCCTCATAAAAAAGCACACGCTGGCAAAAAAGCGCTCCACATCACCATTAATTTTTAATTAATGAATTTGCATCTAGAGACCACAGTCTAGGAATCGTAGTCTGGTTTCGTTAAAGCACCATTTTACCCTAATAAATTGTAATTAAAATTTTAAGAAGGAACTGTCATTTTCTTATTAAGGTTTATAACCTAATAAAATTTCACCCATTGTTAATATTTTTTTCTTAAAATGAACCCTTCATTAAAACCATTTTCCCTCACTGCATTTTTTTCCCTTTTAATAAATACGCTTCATGGGATGGGCGCATAAAGTCCTCTTCACTGAAATTGTTGGTCAAAGTTATGGTTAGGTCCTGATTAGGTTTTTATAGTATTATGATTTTCTTATGTGCTACGATTACGGGTGCGGTTTGTAGCTTTTTCTTTTGTGCCTGATAGGGAGTCTTGGGTGTCTGTTTGTTGCATCACATGAAGTTTTCGGTCGCATATGTGTAGAGGTCATGCCGAATTTTTTCTAGGATGTGGGTTGTTTGGGGTGGTAAATTGGTCAGTTACATCATGTGTGTCCTTCTTTTGATTGATTTCTTTTTTATAGCTATTTGGTTGTTTTGCAGGCATTCTTTGTGATTGTCTGTGTTGTGGTGTGTGTTTTCCATCTGAATGACACCTCACGCTCCTCCTCCTATCCAGTATATCCTGTTGATTAGTAGGGATTATTCTTCCCTACTGGCTTTTAAGCCTCTAGCGAAAGCAGGACTTGTAACTTTCGTGGTTGCTTCACTCCCATTGATTCCAGATGATCCATCCTTGTGTGATGAGTTTCTTGCATCATAAAGTAAGAAGTTGGGCTTGGTTCATAGTGCTTCTATGGTATTGACACCCCGAGGGTTAGGGAAGGCTTTGTCTCTTCCCTACAAAGAAGAGCTCTTTGTTACAGCCAAACAATTATTCTCCAATGATGAGATTTTTAAGCTGTTACAGAAGCAGGCCAAAGAGATTTTGGATGTCAAGAAAGTAATAAACACTTCAAGAGTATCTTTTTCCATGATCATTGATCCTCTTTGGAAGTTAGTCTGCCAATTCTTCCAAGACAGGTTTATGCCTGCCAAAACACCATCTCATTATTTGTCCAAAAAACTCTTCACAGCTTCCAAGACGATGTTAAAAGGGGTGGCCATTGATTGGAGTACTAACATGCTTACAAAGATGGACTAACATTTTGTCCAAGTAACTAGAGGAAATGTCATAAATGTTACCTATGGTTCCTACTTATATGCTTTCTTGACATACTCAGGCCTTAAGAAGGGTGTGCTTCCACCTCCTCCATCTGATCCAGTACCTCCCCCACCACCTTCAGAAGAGTCAGAACCGATTGACATAGAGGATCTTGATTCCCCTCCTCAATTGGTCATTCAGCGAAAGCGGTTGAAGCGTGTGGCAGATAAAACTCCCTCAATTATTCCTTCAGTCACAATTTCTGCTACATCTAGCAGTGACCTCCCTGCTTACCTCACATGTAGCAATTTATTCAAGGCACATAGAGAGGGTTCTTTGGAAATATCAGTCCCTTCACTAAACAGTTTAGTGTCAGGAGATGACATTCCATTCCTTTGTAATGACATCCAGAGTTCAATTGAACTTTCAGTGGACAGCTTGTGTTCAACAGTTGTATGCTTCTTTCTATGAAGAATTGATGCAATCCAAAGACCAGTTGCATAAGGCAACCACAGAGTTAGCCTCTGCTAAAGACACATGTAATGTGCTCGCTCCTCAAATCGCAGGACATGTCTTAGCAGTCCATCGAGAGATATATCTAGAAGACGCTGCCCGGCACTCCCAAGGAATGACACGGGGTTTGCCAACTAGGGTCTCTCAAGTCTGCCCCACAACGGAACTTATCCGAACTCTTTCCTAACATTTCCTGTTAACATCTTCTTTGAGGAAAGCTTTTGGCTAACGAGACTACCCTTTCACACTTCCCTCGAGGGTTGTTTTAGTTATCTAATTACCTACCACGTTATGCTTGAGACATAAAAGCAGCTTCCTTAATTAACCCGTTAGTCACAGGTTCCTTTACGTAATTTAGTCCACAGACACGAAGACAAGATAAAACAAGATCAAACACTTCCTTAACTTATCTTCGGATTAATGTGTGTCTCCTGCCCATACAGGAGAATTAAGTGCTTCTTTCTGCCTCCGTCGAAAAATCCTTCCATCTTCCGGCAATAAAACCCGAAGGTTTATCCTTCCAAGATTCCACCTTGTAACTAGTATCAAGACCTCGAGATCCCATCTCGAGTCACGTAGAATACTTGTGTAGGGCCCATAGGCATTGGAATTTACGGCTAGAGCTCCCACTAGCACCCAAGTGTCCTCCTGCGCCAAGTGATTTCCACGGAGAGATCTCTTGCAGTGGGTTCGGTCCACATTCCCGGCGCGGATTCATAACCCCCTTGGTTAGGGTTTGGTGGCCCGCGAGGGGTAGCTAGTGCCAACCTTCCTTAATTATCCCTTTAGGAAATCAACCATAGCTGAAGCAACTAGCATAGTAACAATTGCTAGGGAAAACATCCCTTTTGTTTCCATGGCAATCAGGCATCTTAGACCCGGCCATGAAATCATCAAACACTCCCCACTTGGGTTAACATCCAAAACCACATTAACAAAAAGTTGAATGCACAACCTCTTGCTTCAAGGCATCGAAATCCCATTGAATGCACAATCATAATTTTAATTGGATGTATCAAATCACTTGCTTATGGGATTTACAACCTTTTCAAACCGCCAAGCATAACTTGGGTCAACAATCCATTTAGGGTTAGGTCACCAGCTTCAACTAAGCTAGGAGCATATCCATTTGCGATAGTCCAAAACAAGATCGATAAAACAATTCACAGGCAATTATACTTATTCCTAATGCCCCGAATCACATGTGATTTGCATCTATGAAAGTCTAGGGTTTTGTCTAACGATGCAAATGTATCTCATGAGCAGAAATTAACATTTCATGTATTTCTTTTAACCATGATTGCGAAACGTGAATTCTAAATGACTATTCATGCAACACTGAATTGGTTAAAAAGCTATCATTTTATGTGAAGTACGGCAATAACCTTATCATTTTATGTCTGTAAAAGCTATCATTTCGTGCCTAAAATCTTGTGCGAATTCCAAACTCTACCGTTTCGCGCATGCACCTTAGTTTTTAGAGTAAACAAAACCCTATGCACGACATCAATCCTTTCATCCCTTCCACGAGAAATAATTCCTAAATTAAATTTTAACACTTAGAACCTGGCTTGATTCATGTGTGCTACGTTGGTCATTCCGCTCGCCCCTCTAGCATTACCGATGGCTTGGGCGCCTACGCTTCCCGCGACTTTCTTCTTGGGAGCCATTCACCTCCTCGCAGAGATTGGACAGTTCAGACCTCAACGAGTTTCAGGTTGACAGGCTCGAAAGAAAAGACTGCTGGATGGGGTCCTTCGCCGAGAGGGTGGTTTGGGTGTGGCTCCTTGCAGCTACCCACCAACTCCCACTCCCTCTCCTTCTTTCTCTCTCCCTCTCTCTTCCTCTTCTTTTCTACTATCTCCCTACTCTTTCCTCCACTTCTTCTTATTTTCTCTTATTCTCATACTCTCTCTCTCTCTCTCCTTCTCTTCTTCTCCTCTTGCTACCTCTTCTTCTCCTTCTTCTTCCACTACTTCTCTTTCTTCCCTCTTCTCCTTCCCTTCCTCTCTTCCCTCTCTCCTTCTCTTCTTCCTTCCCTCTTCTCTCTCTTCTCTCTTCTCCTCCTTCTCTCTCTTCTTTTTCTCGCTTACTCTTCTTCTTCTCCCTTCCTCTTCTTCTTCTCCTCTCTCTCCCTCTTCCTTCTTCTCCTTCTCCTCCCTTCTCTCCCTCTTCTCTTCTTCCTTCCCTCTTCTCCTCCTTCTCTCTCCCACTTCTCTCTCTTCTTTTTCTCCCTTCTTCTTCTTCTTCTTCTTCTCCTCTCTCTCCCTCTTCCTTCTTCCCCTTCTCCTCCCTTCTCTCCCTCTTCTCTTCTTTCTTCCCTCTTCTCTCTCTTCCCTCTTCTCCTCCTTCTCTCTCCCACTTCTCTCTCTTATTTTTCTCCCTTCCACTTCTTCTTCTCCTCGCTCTCCCTCTTCTCTTTTTCCTTCCCTCTTCTCTCTCTTCGCTCTTCTCCTCCTTCCTTCCCTCCCACTCCTTCCTTCTCTCTCCTTCTTCTTCACTTCTTCTCTTCTCTCTCCCTCTTCTCTCCCGATGGTAGCCTTATACCAAACGGCCCAATAGGCATGCCTATGAAGACACAACCGGGCGGGCTTATACGTCAGCAGGGGGGCGCAACATCTGTCAGAGGGGCCAGGGGGCTGCCTGCAGCAAATGAGGGGGGGAGCCCTGTCGACGAGGAGGAGGAGGGTGGCCTTTCAAAGGGGGGGCGCAGCTGTATGCCGCCACCTGGGCGGCATGCACCCCCCTTTCCCTACTTCACTCCCTCCCTCTCTCTCCTCGATGTACTATCGAGGGGGAGGGAGAGGGAAAAAATTTTGAAAAAAAAAGAAAAGAAAAGGGGGGGTTCTTATGGGCACGGGGATATTACAACACACTTGCAGATCTATTTAAGTAGATGGAGCAGCAGACTCAAATGATTGAGACCCAAAGAGAAGAAATATATTCTTTGAAGTTTCAGTTGGCAGAAGCTCAATCAGAGGTCACTAGAGTCTCAGAGGAGAAAGAGAGAATGTTCAAAGAAGCTCAAGAGTTTCAAACTCTTTTAAATGCAAAAGTTTTAGCCTTACAAACTGCTCATAATACAGTGGAATCACAAGCTTCCCAAATTAAGCAGTTGCAAGACCAATTGGCACAGTCACAGTCCATTCCACCAAGCCCCAATGTTCCTATTATTCCTTCTATCTCTCAACAGGACTTGGCAATTCTCCAGAGACAGGCCACATTGTGTCCATTGTTTCAAGATAAAGTGGAAAGATTGCAATCTAGGATGGATTTGTTATGGTCTACATTTGAGCACTTTCAAGAGTATGTTCCTCCGGACCATTCTTTCTTTGTCCACTATCAGTTGCAGAAGTTGGCCTTCTATATGAAGCTTTCAACGATGGATCTTCCTCTTCTAGAGGATGGTTGGAGTGGGGCTTGGTCTTCTGATTTGCTGACAGAAGTGGTCCGTATGGTGTTTGAAGATTCTGTGATGACGGATACCATGTTGTTGTCTTACATGTATCTACGAGGTGATCTATTGATTTCAGATGATGTAGATTTGGCCTGGTATGTGGGGGATGTGGTTTTGTAAGCTATTTTGTATGTTAACTATTTGGAGTTGAGAATAGATGACATGTTCCAGTGTTATTCTTCAAAAGTGGCTACTTGCCCTAATAATTCATGGCATTCAATGATTGATTATGTGGTCCTAAATCAACATCAAAATACAGCTTCTACTTATGTGCAGAGCACTAACCAACTGAGGGTAAATCTCCTAGCTTATCTTTCCAAAAACCATCCATTTGATTCATCCTTTTTTGGTGCCTATCAGAGAAGATCTGTCTTAGGTCCCTCTATTCCTAGCCTATTGTACTACCAACAAATGGCTCATCGCTATGATACTTATCTTTCCCTTTATCACACCAATTCAGCAGCTATCTTACCTCTTCTTTTCCAACCTCAAGGTTTTCCTCAAATTCCTATATTTACCTATTGTTCTTTCATCAAAGATCGAGTCTTTTCCCCTTCTCCACCATGCCCTTCTTCATCTATTCATATACCTTCTACTTTTCCTGCTTATCAATTGACACCCTTCCTAACTGATTCACTTAAATTTTCAGTCACTCCTTTAATTTATTCCTCATTTTATGATTTTGCCTACCCATCTCTTCATCCTCTTTTACTTATTCCACTTCCATCTCCTGCCACTTCTATTTCTCAACCCCCTCAGTTGGTTAGTGAGTACGATGGATTTGATCAGTAGATTCCGAGAAGAAGAGGATGGAGCTCGACTGATTCTCTTACAGGACCACATATTAATTGGCCATTAATTCCAGGGGACAACTGTTAGTCAAGCATACCAGAATTACCTTCATTTTGCTCACCAATATTCACAATCTCTAGATCCTTCAGTGAGATTGACATCTCATTTTGCTTGGTATCTAGCATACATGCATATGTATTCCCATAATGATTAAAAGGCCATTCAAAAGTTTTGTATGAATGTCAATGTGAACATTGATTCCCAACTGTTGGATGTCCTCTATTTTCAAGCCCTATGTCTCCCTAGCAGATACCTTGTTTTGCTAGAAAGGATGTGCTGCCTGCAGTTCTTTCAAAATCCTTCCAAGACATTTGTGGATAAGTCCTTCTCCATGGATCGTTTTTGAAACCACCAAGCCTTTAAAAGGGATCATCTTCATTGATGCCTTTGCAATGTATTTTGGATGATTATTAATTATATATATATCTCTTTTTGGAGGTGTCATTCAGATGGTTGTGTTAGTATTTGTGTGTGTTGTAATAATTTGTATGTGATGAGTTCATGCTGGTTGAATAATTTGTTCAAGAGCTAATTTCAAACTATTGATGGTGGATGGAAAGTCTATGGTGGAAAGCTAAAGACAAACCTCTTATATCCTTTACAAATTTGTTATGACTTTTAAATGATTATCAGATGAGTTAATGAATAACAAAGTTTTCCTTTAGTAGTTTTTTTCTAGAGATACAGGTGATAAGTTGGGGTCGTGGTTTGGCGAGATTATTGAAGATACTAAAGAAGATCAAAATTGAGCTCTTTAGTGAACTTATATTCTTTTTTTCCTTAGGTTGCAAGGATGCTTCCTTTCTAAGTGTAGGGATATGTTGAGAGTGGAAAAAGACTGAAATTTTGACTGATTTTTGTTGTTTTTGAGGTCTGAATGATTGATTTTTGATGGATTTAGAGTGATGTATGGTTGTTAAAGGAAGTGTTTGAGAGTGTTTTGGATGATATTAATTATGTTTTGGAAGTTCATAATGATTCTCAGTAGAGATATGAAGCTCTGTGATGTTCTGATAGCACCTGTTGAGGTTCTGATTGGTTATGTATAGCTTCTGTTTTGTTCTGATTTTATTCTGTATGAAGCATGGATTGATGATTGATGAAGATTGAAATCTTTTGGAAGCTTATTGAATATTTTCTGATAGTTTGGAATGGTTTTAGTATGAGTTATGAGGTTCGTATGACCTTCTGTAACCCTTTGCAAACCTTCTGTAGAGCCTCTATCTCTGCTCTGTAATTGTTTTGTGTCTGTTCTGTATCTGTACTGTACTATTCTGTAGACCTTCTGTAAGTGTTCTGTAGGAAGTATGTGTGACTTTGGAAAAGTTTTCTAACTTTTGGAAAGGATGGGTCTAAGTTCAAAAGAGCTAAAACAAATGGAAGAAGCAGCTGTTGAAGACTGAAAAGAAGACTGGAGTAATAGTGACAGTAGTGAGCTATGAAGAGACACTGTAGTGGCTCTGGTGCCTCTTCACATCAGACATACCTCTTGGGAGGTGCATCCACGACCTAAGAAGGATTATTGAGACTTATTAAGAGAGAATTATAGTGATGATATGATGTACTATTGATAGAGAGAGAGAGAGAGAGAGAGAGAGAGAGAGAGAGAGAGAGAGAGAGAGAGAGAGAGAGAGAGAGAGAGAGAGAGAATAGTCAATTCTATCAAAACAATGTAACTGTATATGAGAGATCAAGAGAGAGAACTATGAAGACATTGAAGGTGAATAATATGTAATTGATTTCCATTCAAAGATGGTGTATTCTTTTATGTTCATTGTTCTATTGATGGATTCTATGAAGATGTTGAAGATTATGGTTAATTCTATCAAATCCGTGGGAGATAACTACTATGATGTTGCATGAAGAATTGCTGTTTTCTTTATTTTGATGATTAAAAGAATGAAATAAAAGCTTGTTGATGTTACAAGATAGATTTTCTTGCAGTAGAATCCCCTTTTCCTTGGTGCTCTCTTGGGGCTCCATGTTGTCCTATAATCTAATCAAGGATTTATTGTATAAGACCTTCTTCATCAATGAGAGGCGGCTCATCTATTGTATCCACTTGGATGCCATAAAATGGTTTGAGTTGACTGATATGAAACACATTATGAATTTTAGTGGAAAAGGGTAGTTCTAGTCTATATGCCAAGTCTCATGTGCCCTCCAATATCGTGTATGGTCCATAAAACTTGTGATCAAGTTTGTTGTTGACACTATATTTCAAGGTAGAGTAATGAGACTTGGGTACTTTTAGTAAAGCAAACTCTCCTTCTTGGAACTCCATAGGGTGCCTCTTCTCATTAGCATATATCTTCATTTACTCTTGGACTTTTCTAAGATCCATTTTGCACTATGAAAGAAGGATTTGCATCCTCTCTAATTATTATTTCCCATGAGAGTTTATCTTCTCACTAAAAAGAACTATGGGAAGGGGCACTTTATAGCCATATAGGTCCTCAAAGGGAGAAACTCCAATACTAGCATGGGTGGAGTTGTATAAGCAAACTCAACCAAGTGTAGCCAACAATCCCATACATGCTACACATCATGAAAGAAATAGTACATGTAGGCCTCTAACCATTTATTAACCCTTTCTGTCTAGCTATCTATTTGTGGTAGATGATAGGCACTAGAAGGAGCCAACTTAGTATCCATGAAACTAAATACCACCTATTGCAGACGCTCAACGTAGAGTTTACAATACCATACAGAAGGTCATCGAAAAGCATTTAGCTCAACTAAAACCATTCAAAACCATCAAGAAACATTCAATAAGCTTCCAAACACTCTCAAAATCCATCAATCATCATTCCAATCTCTCATTCAAAAAGAAATCAGAAAAAAATAGAACCTCAATAGAACCAATCAGGCACTCAACAACAGAACCTTTCAGCACATCATATCTCCACTGAAAAAAATCACGGGCTTCTGAAACTTATCCAAAACACTCTCTAACACTTCCAAACCAATCAATCATCATTCAAATTATACAAAATCACCAAAAATCCAATTAAAAATAGTCGAAAACACAGTCATATCAACCCTCAAACATATCCCCATACTTAATCAGGGAGCATCCTCATGACCTTAGAAAAAGAGAATAGAAGTTCAAAATATAGCTTAACTAGATCTTTCACAGCATCTTCAGGAAACACTATCCAAACACGACCCCTATTCATATCTTGCATTTAATAAAGAATCGCGACAAAAGGAAAACACCTTTATCCATCAATACAACATAGAAAAAAAAAACATGACAAACTTATAAAGGATATAAGAGATTCTGCATCTTGAGCTATCCATCCATCAAATAGAATCACGAACCACCATCAACCAGTTTCTCGATCAGCTCCATCTTCATCTTCAACTCCACGCAAGAAGGATAAAACACCGCATATACACCATAAAACATACACAAAACAAACTCACACAAACACTAAATACAAAACAATCATCTGAATTGGCACCTCTAAAAGAGAGATATCATTATGAATCATAAAAAATACAGCTATGGACATCAATGTAGATGATCCCGCTTAAAAGCTTGGTGATTTTGGAAAAAATCCATGTGGATAGAGATTCATCTACAAAAGTCTTGGGAGGATTTTGGAAAAATTGTAGGCAACACATGCTCTCCACCAATACAAGATACTAGCTAGGCAAGCAAAGGGGATGAAAGTACAATATATCCAATTGTTGGAGATCAATATCCACATTCATATTCATACACAACTTTTGGATTGACTTTTGATCATTATAAAAATGTCGTGCATGTATGCACGATACCAAGAAAAGTGAGGAATCAATCTCACTAAAGGATCTAAAGACTGAGAATACTGTTGAGCAAAATACATATAATTTTGAAAAGCTGGCTAGTAGTCGTCCACTTCCCTAGAATCAACAGTCAATTTATTTTAGGTCATGTAAGAGAATCTGATGAACTCCATCCCTATCATCTAAGAATCTTATGATCAAAGCTTGTATAACCACTAACCAACTAAGGGGGATGAGGGATAAAAGCGGTAGGAGAGGAAAGAGGAACAAGTAAGAGAGGATGAAGGGATGGGGAAGCAAAATCATAAAATGAAGAATGAGCCAAAGAGGGATTAGTTGAGAATTTAGGGGAATCAATTAAAAATTGTGTTAATAAGTACAGTGGAAAAGTGGAAAGAATGGTTATGGATGGGAAAAGACAAGGAGGAGGGGAAAAAACATTATCCTCAATAAAAGAACGAGTGAAAATAGGGATCTAAGGAGCATCTTGGGGTTGAAATAGAAGGGGTAAAATAACATGTGGATTAGATTGATAAAATGAAAGATAGGTTTCATATCTATGGGCCATCTATTGATAATAAGATAAACAAGACACTAATGGACCTAAGATAGATCTGTGATGATAGGCATTAAAGAAAGATGAATCAAAATGAGGTTGTTTGGAAAGGTGGCTAAAGAGTTCCACCCTCAATTGGTTAGTATTTTTCACACGAGCATAAGCTTTGTGTTGATGCTGATTCAAATCATAGAATCAATCGTTGTATGCCAAGAAGTCTCAGGGAAATCAACCACTTTGGAGGAATATGTCTGGAACATATAATCTATCTGCAACTCCAAATGTTTGATATACAAAATAGCTTGTAACACTACATCCCCCACATACCAAGCCAAGTCTTCATCATCTGGGATCAACAAGTCACCTCGCAAGTACATGTAAGATATAATCATGGTATCTATAGTCACAGAATTTTCAAATCCATTATGACTACTTCAATCAATAAATCAGAAGACCAAGCTGCACTCCAACCATCCTCTAGAAGAGGCCAATCCATAGTGGAAAGCTTAATATAAAATGCCAACTTATGTTGATGATAGTTTACAAAGAAGGAGTGATATAGAGTAGCAACTCCTGGAACTGCTCAAATGAAGACCACAACAAGTCCATTTATGACTAAAGCCTTTCCACCTTGGCTTGGAATAAGGGGCATAATGTGGCATTTCTTTGAAGGATAGCTAAGTCTACAGGGGATACGGAAGGAACTGACTGCATAGAAGGAATTTGTGAAAAGCGGAACGAGACTGAGCCAATTGTTCCTTAAGTTGTTGAATTTGAGTATTCCTCTAATCTAGGATAGTTATAGTTAATTTTGGCTTCTCTATCTAGGTAGCTATCAAAGCTTTTAGTTCATGAGCCTCCTTCAACAACCTATCCCTCTCCTTAGTCACAATAACAGCTTGGAATTTAGTCTTTGCCAACTGAACTTGCAAAGTAGAGTTCTCTTCTTTCTGGGCATAAATGACCTTAGTTTGTTGCTCCATCTATGTACAAAGGTTAGAAAATTTTTATTTGGCAAAACTTAGTTCAGTATTAGCTTTATTCAACTCCATCTTGGACTACTAAACATCTTCATAAAAAGAAGAATAAAGTTGTTGGATGCATGCAAATAACTGAGAAATCAATAGAGCTATGGATGTCTTTGCACAAAAAGGGAATTGCATCTCCTGTCACCAGACATTCCACAAAGGGAATGGAAATATCCGGAGTACCATCTCTATGTGCTCTAAAAAGATTTAGCGTTGTAAGGAAAGCAGGCAGATGACTGCAAGATAGAACAAGAATTGAAACTGGTATTGATTCAACCACTCGCTTAAGACACTTCCTCTAAATGACCATAAGAGGCGGAGAATCAGCATCCTCAATGATAACATCATCATCTTCAATAGGAGGAGGAGGAATCTCTGGAGAATCAACTAGTAGTGTGGGAATTTCCTTCACAGAGGTAGCATATGTCAGGAAAATATAAAGATAAGAACCAAATGTAACATTACTCACATTACCCTTTGTGGCTCTGATAATAAAATGCTGATATATTACCCCTTGTGGCATTACTCACATTACCCCTTGTGGCTCTGATAATAAAATGCTGACCCATTTTAGCCAGGAGATATGAACTCCAATTAATGGTGATACCTTTCAGCACCATGCGAAAAGCTGTAAATAACTCCTTTGAAAGATAATTAGCAAGGGTTTTGGTAAGCATAAACCTGTCTTGAAGGAAATAGCACAATTGTTTCCAGAAAGGATTAGAAATCATGGACACACTAACTCCTGAAATAGTGATAACCCGCTTAGGATCCAAGACATCTTGGATCTGCTTCTATAATAGCTTCAGAATATCCTTATCAAAGAACAATTGATGGGCAGTAGGAAAAGGTTTCCCATGATATGGTAAAGAAAGAGCTTTTCCTAGGCTCTTAAGCGTCATGAGGATAATTGTACCATGAACACGGCTAGACCTCTTGTTGTAAGAGGTTAAGAACTAATCACACATGTTAGAGTTATCTAGGACAAGTGGTAGTGGAAGAGCCATAAAGTTGGAGAACCCATCCGCAATAAGGTCTGAATCCAACAACAGTGAATAATCATGCGACACCAAGGGAACATATTGGACCAGGAAAGGAGTACAAGAGGCACCATTCAAATGGTTCAAACACACACCACACTCACACACAGACAAGCACAAGGAATGCCTGCAAAACAACAAAATAACATCAGATAAGATATCGACAAAAGAAATAACTCACATGGTCCTAACAGGTTGACTAACCACCCCAAGCAATCCACATCCTAAAAAATCTGAAAAATTTCAATATGACCTCTCCACTTATGTGGCTGAAAGCTTTGTGAAATGTATACAAACATGTACTCAATATTCCCGTATGAGGCAATCCAAATAAAATATAATCAAATCACACCATCTCCCTGGTTCTAATCAAATGACCAACAAAAAACTGGTCTAAACCAAACCGTAAGCGATGATAACCAAATCTCAACTAACTAAGACTGTTAAAGGGACTATGACTAGTCAGCACGTCACCCATCCCACGGAGCATTTCATTGAAAAAAGGGAATGGTGTAATGTGAGAGAAAATGACAAATTTAATTGAATATTTATTTTATAAATTAATTAACAAGGAGAAGTAAAATTTTATTAGGTGATAAATCTTAATTAAAAATGATAGTTTATTGTATCCATTAAATAAAACTTATTAAGTTTTACAGTGCTTTAATGTTCTCGGACTATGTCCCAACTGAGGGTCTCTAAATGCAAGTTCATTTTTTACAAATTAATGTGTATAGTACTTTTTTGTTAGTACATGCACTTGTGACGACGAGTTTGAAGTGTGTGCTATGTGAACATCTTATTTATTTTAATTAATTAATATGTGTGCTCAATGCGAATGGGCATGAAAAATGTGATCAATTGGTTCCTTTTAGCAATAAGTCATGATGTTTGGTGCAAAAAAGAAAATAATGAGAGAAACAGCGTACCTAGAGGGGGGTGTGAATGCAAATAAATGTGAATGCACCCTCAATAACTGACATAATGAGAAAAAATGCAGCCACAATACAATCCAAAAAGCAATCCAGCGTTAGAAAATGGATATCATAAGAAAAAAAAACCAAATACTATGTCTAAAAATTTTCAATGTATTTGGGTGTTTTTGTTTTAGGGTCTTTTTTACAATAAAAACTTAAATCAATGGGATGTGTATCACTGGTGGATTGTAACAATTGGAACCACATTGTGTTAGGTTGTGTTTGGGTTTTCTTCTTTTAGAGGTCTGTATTTATATTTGTTTCCCTTTTTATGTTGTTTTAGCATCGTTCTGTTTGATTTTTATTTTTTATTCATTTCAATCAATAAAATGTTGGTTGAAAATTGAACATGGAAATCCACTTTATTTTATGATAGTTTCAATAATTTTTTGGTTATTGTGCTAATTTTGAAAAGTTTTTTTTAAGAATTTACTCATTTAAGGAGTTAGTTTCTATTCAATTAAATATTTTTCAATTTTTTTGGAAAGGTTTTAGCTAATGTCAATGTGCCATAATTATGGAAAGAATCAACAAGAATTTTTGTAATTTTAAAAAATACTTTTGTAAGGAATTTATTGAGTTTTCATAAAATTTTGAAGTTTTTTAAAGTGGTTTTATGTTTTTCAATTTTGATTGATAATTTTTCAAAGAATATATTTTTTGGCTATTTTTTGTAAAATTCCTCGTTTAATTTGAATTTTTATTGGTTTTTAGAAAAAAAAGTATGTTTTTAGGATGTTTTCAAAATTTAAAAATGTTGGGAATAGGGTACCCGAGTGTGAACTATGTTTTGACTGTGTGTAAACTGTTGCAAGGTTACCACTGCACCAGAGAAGACCGCACGCGTATTCTTGCGCATGAACAATCGCTAACACAACACACACTCATGAGCACGAACACACCACACACGAACATGCATAAATTAGGCATCACAAGTCCGCACGTGAATGGGCACTACGTAGCCAGCACACGAGCATTTGCATGGTGAAGAGGACGCTCGCATGGGGGATAATAATAAAGGCCAGGTAAATTAAATGGACGGGAAATAAGGTTTTTTTTTTTTGGGGGGGGGGGGGGGGATAATTGGGTGGGTAGGGAATAAGGTTTTGGGGGGTGGGTAATTGAGTGGGGGGGTAAGGTTTGGGGGGTGGGGGAAGTAAGGTTTGAAATGGTGGTGGGGCAGCAGTAGGGGTAGGGGAGGGGAGAAGGGCGGGCGGGAGGGAGGGAGGGGAACTAGGTGGCGAGGGAAGGGAGGGGATTGGGTGGCAGGAGGGAACTAGCAAGCAAGGTGAGATAGCAACAGGCAGTGCAACAAGGAGAGCCATGCAAGGTGGCGGGAAGACTGACGAGGAGCACTAGCAAAATGGACAGGTGAGCATGATGGCGAGGAGCGCCATAGCTTGGGGCACGAGCAAGCGGTGGCAACAGTAAGGGCGTAGGTGGTGCAGGAGAAGGGGAGGGAGGGTAGGGAGAAGGTAGGAGGAAGGGAGAAGAAGAAGGGAAGAGGGAGGGAGGAGGCAGGAGGCAGGAGGCAAGAGGGGAGACGAGGGAGGAGGGAGGAAGGAGGGAGGGAGGAGATAGGAAGGAGGAGAGAGCACGTGCAGGAGGGGGGAGAGAAAAAGAGAGGGAGAGGGAGAGAGGAGGGGAGGGATGGGGAGACAGATGGGAGGGTAGGATTTTGTTAATTAATTAATTAATTAAAATTATTATTTTAACAAAAAATGTGTAAAGCATGCCCCCGTCTCGCGCACAAACGGAGGCGAGGAGTAAAAAATTTATGCCTAGACAAGATTATAACAACAGGCGAGCACACGTGCAGAAGGAGGATGACATAACAGATATATCAATGTGTGTTGAAAGACGAAAACACTAGCATTCACACACAACACAGAACATGGCAGAATGCAAAATAAATGGAAAATTTAATAATGAACGAACCGAACCACAGAAAAAAGGAAGAAGGTGCTACGTGATTGGGGAAAGAGGATGGAAAAAGGAAACAGAATTTTCGTTCGGGGACAATGAAGGGTGTTCACATGGAAAAAGAGGAAAAAATGGGCACAAGAAGACTCACAAAAATTAATTCCAAAAAATTTGACAGGTGAAACGAAATGCAAAAAGAAGGAAAATTGTTTGGAAGAATGAGGAGTCGGACAGCATGCCTATCACGTCAGAGCGTAGTTCCAACAAGAATAGCACCTATTCGCATGGAATGATAGGCAATAAGGTTGTCAAGTCAAGATGCGATTATGGTGCAAGAAAGGTGCATTCACATAGAAAAAGGGGCAAAAATGCATAAGGAAACACAATTAAAAATTTATAACAAAAAATTGGATGGTCGGGAATGAGGGGAAAGAAAAACAAAACATATATGAGGAAACTAATAGCTTGAAGCTATCCACATAGAATGTCATTTTGACGAGAAAAGAGCATGTTCACATGGAAAAAGGGGGGAAATAGTGTAAACATAGACCCACAATCACACAAAAATAAATAACAACCAATTTGTGCATCAAAAAGAGGGGTTGTAAAAAGGAAAATGTCCAAGAAAAAGGGAAAGATTGGGCCTATCATATGAAATTGCAATTCCGATGCTAAAAAAGACGCGTTCGCATGGAAACATGTCCTAATCACATAAAATTCTTCAAAAATTAATAGCTCATGAACCGTGGCTCGGGACTAAGGATTATAAAAAGAAAAAGAGGCCAATTTGAAGGGACAGATAGGGATGTAAAGCGGGATATGGATTTTGGTAAACGTAGGATGCGTTCATATGGAAAAGCAGCAAAACAAAAGATAAAGACAAACGGACAAGGAACGACCATGAGAACAAAGTGAAAAGAGAACGGGTGGGTGGGGTAGGGACCCTATTAGGGAAAAATCAAGACATGGTATACATGAATGATCAGATAGGGTCATTTCCATGAGGGTATATAGAACAAACTCGCAGGGATGCATCCCCACACTTAAGACCTTACCGAGGAGGGGGTCCTAAGCAATAGGAACCTATGACTTAAATAATAAATTGGACTCTTATGTCCCCACACTTAAAATAGGACTGACACTTGGAAGTAAAAGGGGTAGGGTTAGAAAAACTTGGCCCATTGGCAGATGGTTCAAGTAAACTGTCGTCTCGCTGACACGTGAAGGGTCGTAATCGTTAGTAGGAGGTACCATGATTCACCACATCACACTCGTCCCCAACATTGTAGGGACCATGCAACAACACCCAACGAGGTAGCATTGTCAATGAAGCTCCGAATTAGGTGTCGATGATGAAGAATACATCACTCATCTCAATAGTCGCTCATGTGAAGATGATAGATTAGGCACTCATCCCAAGACTCACATCACTTGAAGAGAATTATTAAAACCTATATCTCACACCCGATTTAGAAGTGAACAAGAGAGGGATAGTTCAAAAGGAGTATGCCAACATGCACAGTTGGTGGTGCAATAGTGCATCCCAACCCATCTAGCATAGGTGCAAGAAGGAAGGCCATGGAGCCTTTTCATGCAGTGCACCAAACAGAGTGATGGGTCTCAAGTCTCACCTCTCAATAATTAATTGAAGAGAACACTAACAATCACACTCAGTCCCCCACCTCTATCTCACACTCTGTTGATAAATATAGAAGGGCAATTTGTTCCTAAAACCCATTGATGTAATCCTCACTACCACTTGTGCAAAGATTGTATGCCTTGTGTACAATAAACTCCATTGATGTAATCCTCACTACCACTTGTGCAAAGATTGTATGACTTGTGTGCAATTGATGGTACAATGGTGCATCCCACCCTATGTTGACATACCGTGCAAGAAGGAACACCAATGAGCCTTATAGTGCCATGCACAGGAACAAATTGTGCTTTGTGCATTGAGAGGTCCAATTAGTGCATACAATGCTCCATTTATACATCTCATCTCTCATTTGAATATGAAAGGCAAGGATTAGTCACTCACCCTACCCTCAGTCTCACACTCTCTTGATAAATACAGAGGGCAGTCCATACTCACATCCCCATCTGATTAGAATGAAATCATACATCACTCTTGCAAGGGTTATCGGTGAAGATTGGCTTCGTCTAGTTAATGATATCAATTTGCATTGATTGATGAAGAGGCGTACCCAGGGAGGTAGCCAACAAGTCTAGTACTTGGATTGTATATTGAAAATGTTATCTACTATAGGAGTCAGATGCACTGAGGAAGTTGCATGATATAGCACACCAAGGGAGATTGCTTCGAAACTACATCTTAGAAGGTCACCAATGATTCAACCAATGATTCAACTATCCTGGATTGCAGGGTGTTGCCACATTTTCCACATCTAGCTTCCTGTCCAAGGGTGTGTGTCACCTTTTCTTAGAATGAGGCATGTTATGACAAAGAATCACTTCCTTTTCTCCCATAATAGTTTTTAAGTTGTTTTTTTCTCTCTCTCTTTTTTCATTTTCTCTACTCCCGAGGGCGTTTCCATGTTTTCTCGAAGAATAGGTCAGCATGACACAGACCAAAGTCCTTTTCTCTTAGGACCTATATATATTTATGTTTTTTTTTTCCTTCTTCTTCTTTTCAAAGAGAAGAATGGTAAGAGTACCATGTATCAGAACCATCCTTGCCACCTCTACTGGATCAGATGGAAAGGGAGTAAAAGAGGGGGTGGGAGGTGGTTATGAGGGGCTAGAAGAAGGCAACTTCATCAGAAAGAGCATGATGATTATCAATAGTAGCATGAGAAGCACTCTTGTGATGCCCAGAGGGGAAAGGGTTGATCTACTGAGATTGTCAGGATCCCCAAGGAGGGAAATACTTCTTAAGGCGATAGCCATTAATTAAGAAGTAATCATCAAAAGCATCGACGTCTTGCACTTGGACAGAGCCATAAGGGTTGACAGCAAGTACCTTATAGGGGCCCATCCAACATTGTTAAAGCTTTCTTGGAAACTTGCCAAAATGTGAATCATAAGCAAGGACTAAGTCACCTTCCTTAAACTCTTGCTTGATGAAGCTATCATGATAGGCCTTTCATTGATCTTGCATGGCTTCTATGCACTGTAGGGCCATCCTACGAGTCTCATCCAAAAATTCTAAGTGCAAGAGATGGCATTGCAAGGACTCTTTATCTCCCAAGCACTCTTTGATAGCCATGCATAGAGAGGGAAACTGGGAAAACTGCCTTTATGCCATACACCAGTTGGAAAGGGGTCTATCTTATAGCAACCTTGTAGGAGGTTTTGTATGCCCGAAGGTCCTCTGTAAGTCAATCGTCCCAATCACGGTGATGTGCAGCAATCATCCTTTTCAAGATTGAGTAGAGGATGCAATTACTGACCTTGACTTGGCCATTGGCTCTGGGATAGTAGGGTGTGGACTTGTGATGGAAAATCTTGTACAACTCTGTCAATTCTTTCATAATCTTGTCAAGGAAGTGAGTACCTCTATCACTTTACTAGCTCTAGGGGACTGTCAAAATGAGTGATGATGTTCTCGCATGGGAACAGAGCCATGCTATTGCCATCGTCTCGCTTGAGAGCTTTAGCTTCACACCACTTTGTAACATAGTCTATACATACCAAAATGTATCTCTTTTTTTGGATGTTTCTTCTCTTGCAAAGTATCCTCTGCAAGGCTCATCGTGGCATGCTTTCAGCATTATTCCAATCTCATCTCCTCTAATACATATTATCTCAGTACTTCATCTTTGCCCTTCTTGTACAATGCGCCACCTAACAAGGTGTAGGGGGCTGATTCCAATAGAAGTTTCTTCTTCTCATGGCGGCTAGAGATACCAAGATGATATTGTTGAGTAGCCAAGAGGTTGGCTATGTCTACATACCATGGGGTTGTAGTTTCAACTAGAAAGAGGGAAGCATCAAGGAGGTTTAGGTCATCCTGCTCCTCTTCGTTGCTCTGTTTAGGGATTTGCGATAGATGATCACCGAGGACATGGGAGTGACCATGCTTAGTAACCACTTCAAAGTCAAACTTCTAAAATAGAAGGAGCCATCTCATCATTCTTTCCTTCACACATCTGCTTTGTTCATCAAGAAAAGGATAGGACCTCATAGTCCACATAGAATTTGAAGTGAGTTGACAATAGGTAGTGTCGGAAGTCCTCTAAGGCAAACACCATTGCCAAGCACTCAAGCTCAATCACTATATAGTTATGTTCTTTTTTGGTTACTTTTTGGCTTGCATAATAGATAGGTTGATCTAACTTCGATGAGCCTTTTTGGCATAAGACTACTCCTAACTCTTCTACAAATGCATTAGTGTGCACATGGAACTCCTTCATCCAATCAGGAGGTTGCAAGATGGGTGTTTCAATCAGACACAATTTCAGGGTGTTTAATGCTTCATTACAATCAATGATCCACATAAACTCTGCATCTTTCTCCAAGAGCTTATGCAAGAGGGCTACGTTTGTCGCAAAGTGGGAAATAACCATCTGTGATAACCCACATGGCCAAGGAGTCCCCTCAATTGTTTGAGGTTGGTTGGTGCTATCAAAGCTGCAATCTTTTAAATCTTCACGGGGTTTGTTGTTATCCCTTGTGCAAAGACAGTGTGGCCCAAAAGAACTCCCGAGACGCATTTGTTGGGGTTGAGAGAGATTCCATACTCTCAACATTTGTCAAAGCACTATTCTAGGTGTCCCCAATACTCATGAATTAGGATATAGATATAGAAGTCATCTAGGTATACCTCAATGAAATCATGTAGATGGTTTTTAAATGCAGCCATCATCACTCCTTTGGAAGATAGCAAGAGTGTTACAAAGTTCAAATGGCATCATTGTATCAGCATAGATGCCCCATTCTATTGTGAAGGTTGTTTTGGATTGATCTTCTTTTGCGATATGGACTTAGTTATATCCATTAAATCCATCCAAGGGGGAATAAAGCTCATGGCTTGACGCTATGTCCAACAATTGGTCTGTGAAAGGAATAGAGAAACAATCCTTCTTAGTCTTGGAGTTCAGCTTTCCGAAGTCCACACATATTTGCAACTTTCCATTCCGCTTGGATAGTACCATGATGGGCAAAACCATTCATTATTGGCCACTAGATAGATAATCTCAGCTTCAAGAAGCTTAAGCAATTCACCTTTTACTAGGGCAGCGTAATTTAAATTCATGCGCCTTTGTCTTTGCCTCACGAGCTTGGCATCAGGCTCTAGGTCGATGTGATGTTGATACACCATGGGCGTTAACGGTATTTTGAGAAGGCAAATTGAAAGTGCAAGTGTCTGATCCTATTTTTTGGTGGATATTTATTTTGTGGAGCTTCAATGTATTATTTTAGGCACTTGTGTATCATGGACATCATCAGAATATCATGGATATCTTATTTTGTGAGAGTCGGGCTCATTCCCGTGCAAATTGTATTTATCACCCGCACTTGTATTTGTCGCACCCACAAGTGTCGTGTGGGTTGCACACATATATTTGTGGTTAGATTAGCATATGCTTGGTCTATTTAGGCTAAGGTACAAGCATGCTTCAAGGCCTAGAGCCCGCTAAGTGGTTAGAATGTCCAAAAGAGGTTGCAAATCCTAATTCACAGTTGTGGAAACCCTAAACGCAAAACGGGTGCAAACCCTAAACGCAAAAGGGATGCAAACCCTAACCCTAACCCTAACCCTTAAAGAGAGGGTCCTAACCCTAACCCTAATTTTGTGTCTATATAAGGGTGAGAGGTCTCAGTTTTATTCACCCTTTTGGCACATCCATGCTATAGAAGCTCTATTAGTGTGACTACTCAAGCTTTCTATTCTATCTTTTCATTCTATCATCTTTCTTCCATTATGTTGAGAGTGAATGAGAGGGAGAGAGTGAGAGGTGTGTTGAGTGAGGGACTAAGGGAAGGTGAAGCTCCTCGTCTTCTTGCTTTTCTCTTCTTCTCTACTAGCTCATCAACTCTTTAGTGTGCTTAGTGGTGGATGCAAAGGAGCGACGGCATCGGATAGTGGGGATTGTGGTCGTGAAACCATCTTTGAGCCTTCGAGTCATCAAACGCAAGAAGGTAATTTAGGTGAGTTTGCTAACTTGAGCTAGTCTTGTATTCTTGCTTTCTTGGGTTGGAGAGGAGGATGCTTGGTTAGTTGGAGCAAAGTGTGGAGACAAGGTGAGAGATTGTCATTGAAGTGAGTTGTAGCTTTCTTGGGTTGGAGAGGAGCATGCTTGGTTAGTTGGAGCATAGTGTGAGAGACAAGGTGAGAGATTGTCATTGAAGTGAGTTGTAGTTTTTGAAACAATAGAAGTTTGTCCAAATTCCCGATTTTTGGTGCGTTTGGCTCAACAATGGGATCAATCCCCTTCAAATTTTTGTACGGCCAAGCAAACACGTCAAAGTTCTCCTTCAGAAGGTCATACAAGATCGACAAATATTCTTCTAAAAGACTGATACCGACATTCTGGTGACATTCAATACCATCATCATCCATGAATGTTAATTGCTTTTCACCTTCCACTTTGTGGATGAAGATCCCAAAAACTGTTTCCTAGGTAGAAATCTGACTCCTTAAAGGGAGTGATCTCCTCTTCTAATGCTCCACTAGAATCGACTTCCTCTTTCAATGAGGGTTGGGTTGACTCCTTGGGATGCTAAAAGGAAATCAGGGTTGTTTCAGATCTCGTGGGAGGGTTACTTATCTCTTGACTCGAGGACTCATCTTCTGAGGATGCCTCCAGGAATGTCACACAATATGACCCTTTGTAGTTCTAGTTGGACTATAGGACTGATGGTTGTTGGCAAGGTGCATCATCATCATCCTCTCTTAAGAAGGGTAACTTATGGTGACAAGAGCCACTGTTGAAGTAAGGCTTATTCTACTTAATCCATTTCTTGTGGATATTTTTCATATGATGTGACTCAGTAGCCAATCCAAAGGGTACCATAGTCATTCTATCTAATAGCATGGGATCTTCAGCTACTATAGTCTCTGAAACTTCTTCCTCATATATATAATCTTCAAGCTGGATGGATTCTTCCAATGTGCTTTTATAATCTTCTTTTGCACTATCATCATCATCCTCTTTAGACCCTGTTTCGCCTCTGTAGGAGCTCTATAAGAGAAAAAATTCTCTGTTGTATCCTTTGCCTCTACTTCTACATCTGTTATCTCTACTTTTGTCACTGTGTCTATCTCTGTTACAACCATGTAACAGGGATAATAATACATCCATCCTCTATCTCACTGTCAAAGGTGATTTCCAAAGTCATTCTTGGGTCAAGCAAGAGGTATTCACCCATTAACAAGGACTTTGCGTCTTTCGGGAGTTGGCCACTGTAGGGACTATGCCTCTATTTTCTTGGGAAAGATATGTTTGATAGCTTTTTTATCTCCTGATGTGCCATTTGTTATCTCATTGGAAGAGTCTGTGACAACTTCAATGGAAGTGGATCCATTATCTTTTTGCAATCCATACAACTTCAGTACCACTTTGTTGGGTCCTCTACCTAGGGTTAGGGTTCCTTTGAACCAATCTGTGTATGCCCTTACTTCAAAAAGCCATAGTCTTCCCAGCAGTAGAGGATATGAGGTCCCATAGAAATTTGGTTTTACCATCAAATAGGTCAGTCTCAAGAGTCTCTTCCTGCGAGGGTCAATCTTCACATATGGGAGAATTTCCAAAGGCTTAGTTCTTCTTTGGTCTACTAGTATGATAAGCCACTGTGTAGGTTGCATTCCTTGTAAGCCTAGATTCTTCACTATCACATCTGTCATTACGTTCACTGATGAACCTCCATCAATCAATGTATTTGCTATAAAACATCCTTCAATGCACATGCCGATCTCTAGGGTACCAAGATCCAAGAATGTGTTAGCTATATCTACTTCTTTCACAAGGTCTAGGGCTTTGTTGGACTTAGGGATAGTGGTAGGAGCAATCTTTAGGCCTCCTATTCTTGTCAATATGCTTTAGAATTTCTTTCAATAGCTAGGAGACAACATTAGCAACTATCAAAATGTCAGTTTTGGTTTGAAGGTGTCTAGGTCTTTGACCAAGTCATGTTCTTTAATAGGATCCATGGGCTTCTCTAATTGGCTAGAAAATGGGACAACCCCCACTTTTATCTTCTCTCTTTCTTCCAGAAGTGGCAACATCTGCACTTCTACTACTACTGGAGGTACTTCAACATCCTCTATCTCTTGGACCTCTGGACATGTCTTTGTAACTGTCTTTGTATCCTTCTGTACTATTGGATGGCTCTATAGTACTGTGTCATTATATTCTGCATTGTTCTGTTTTCTCCTTGGGAAGATTGAACTTTGCCATTTTGGCAGAGGGAACATTCTCTTTTGGAACTGTGGGTTCTCTTTTCTTGGCACGTGTTATTGTGGCAACTTCCAATTCCACCAAGTTGGAGGCAAGTTCTTGGGTCTTCTGTTGGGTGTCAGAGGTAGCTTTCATAGGAGCCAGATTGGGACAATATTTTGCAGTGTGATCTTCTCCTTTGCATCTACTACTGCATAAGGATTTGTAGTCCATGGACCTTCTAGGGTTCGGGTAGTTTGGTGATATATATCTCTTTTCTCCACATCTGTAACACTCGACTTTTGATCTTTGGCCACTGCCAAATTGTCATCCTCTATAATTCCTATGAGAGAAAAACCTCATTGGATCAAAATTAGGACCAAATTCTCTAGGCTTTGGTCTGATATCTTGGGTACTCATCTTGGATTCCAACAAGTTAAATCTTTCTTCTTCATCTTTTTTCCTTGTTTCATGCACCTCCTTTAGAGAGTAGATGTATCGTTTACCTTTAAATAGTACAAACAAAAGGCTCCAGGGATAATTGGTTTTTGGGTATATTCAGTGGCTAAATGTCCCACTTGATGGCACTTTTCACACCATGTATTAGATTACATCACATCTCTTCCACCTCTTGTAGGACTGGATATGTTGGTGGTATTCACCTTCAACATCTGCAATTGTTCTATAATCACATCCATCAACTCTTTATTGATGCTTGCAAGTGAATTGGACATATAGTCCTTTAAATTTTATCCTCTTGGAGTACTTATAGTAGGGTTTTGGAAAGCCTTTGTAATCACTGCATAGACTAGTTGGGTTGATCCAAAGGGGCCTCTATTCTAATTCTAATTTAGAGCTCATGTTGAGATTAGTGGTTGTTTGTTCCAGTTGGTAGGGTTCCACTGTTGTTGTTGAGTCTCCATTGGAGGAATTGTTTGAGGCCACTATTGTTGTGGTTGAACCATCATTTAAGGTACTGTTGTCTACGATGGCCACTGTGGATTTGGTGTACTTACTGTGGCAATGTTTGCATCTGAGGGTAGGGATAGAGAACAAACCCTGGGACCGAATTTGGTGGGTATACTATTCCTGGCATGGGAGAAGGTAAGAATCCTCTTCATAAGGTCATCGCGACAGCCTCACTTCAACTTCATCATACAGTCTCGCACCTTCCACTATGGCTTGCAGGTTGACTAGTCTTCTCAATTCCACAAACTTACAAACTTATGGTTGTAAATCTCTAAGAAAAACTCCCTTCTGGATGCCTTCATCCAAGTGATGGTTAGTCCATCTCTTTAGTATGGATTTTATTCTAGAGACATAAGTTTCCACCCATTCAGAGGACTGACTTAGATTCATGAACTCCTCTCGCATCTACTCTTCAAAACCTTCATGCCTAAATTTAGTGAGGAAGGCCAAATTCAGGTCATCCCATGTGCCAAAATTTCTTGATACTTGTCTCTTATACCACTGAAATGCCATGCCTTTGACAATGGTGGAGAATATTTCCAACCAATGCTCAAGGCTTCTGGCGTTGTTGGCTACACATGCTACCATGAACTTAGCTACATGAAGATCAAGGTCATTGTATTCTCCCTTAAAGAGATAGGCAATGGGACTACATTGGCTACCCTATCATTAATATTTTCAAGATGGATATGACTAGGAAGGGGACCTAGAGTTGCCATGGGAACTTCACTGCTTTCTCTCTTCTCACGTACCTCTAGACTCATTCTAGTGCTTGCCTCTTGATCGCATCATTCATCAGGGAGTTAGCTCTACCGTTTTGTTTATACTCAACAGAACAAAATCAAAGGGGCTTCAATCTCAGGAGGACTCTCTTACTAATATTTTTTCTACTTCATTCTTTTCAACATCTCTAAATTCCGCTTTCATTCCACTACAGAGGGGAAGATATTCAGTTTTGAAGGTATCAAAACTCATCCTTCTAAGGATCGCCATAGTGCCATTGTCTTAATAATACCAACCTCTAATGGTTTCAACAGTGTATGTTGTGAAGAACACTCTATCTACCAACTTCTAGTGGATCTCCAATTGAACAAACAAAAGTTTATAAGAGTACCACGCACCCTATGTATCTTGCTATTGTTGTGTATCTACAAATAGTTCCTAGCTCTTTTCTTCTTTGTTTTTGTGCACTTCCATAGCCCAAGACTCTTGCAATTGCTTCACATTTTCCTATTTAATGATATCTAGAAACTCTTCAATGAAAGCCAAATATCCCATGGATGGTCATTTCCTCTATTTTTGCTATTGAGCTTTCTCCCAAACAATTTGCCACCAAGATGCATATCTCTGTTGCTTCAGCAGGGAGAGGAAATGGTCCACCACATAGAGCCTCCATCAAGATGGTAATACATTTCTGCCATTGTGGGACAGATTTCTTGTAGAAAGTGGCTTTGGTAATGAGAATTTTTAATTCTTCAGTAGTAGAAGGAACTTTTCAAGCATCCATTGAATTCTTCTCCTCTTAGCAATGCCATTTCCTTCATTTTTAACCCCTTCTAATGCATGTTGATGGTAATTTTCCTTGGCTGCACACCAAAAACATGGAGCCCCATGAGAGGAACACCAAGAAAATGGGGAATCTACTGCAAGAAAATCTATCTTGTATCATCAACAAGCATGTTCTTCATAGTTTAATCAACCACAAGAAGGAAAAAAACAACATCAATCTTCTCAAATCTTCACATAGTATCATATAACGATTCTCCCATGGATTTATCACAACAAAACTTCAACACATTCTTCATATTCTTCCTCAAAAGAATAAGACAATATAAAAGAAATGCTCCAATTTGAATGAAAATAATCACATATTTATCTTCAATAGTTTCATAGTCTCTCTCATAATCTCTCACTCAAAGATACATTGTTTTGCATGAAAAATTGGCTATCACGCACATGCACACACACACACACACACACACACACACACTCTCTCTCTCTCTCTCTCTCTCTCTCTCTCTCTCTCTCTCTCTCTCTCTCCCCAATAGTACATTTGAATAATAAAGAATAATCATCCATAACCCTTGTTTGGTTGTGGATAACCCTCCCAAGAGGTATGTCTGATATGAAAGGTCACCAAAGCCACTACAGTGTCCTTTTGTAGCTCAATAGTGTCATTGTCACTTCAATCTTCACTTGAGTCTTCAACATCTACTTTTTCCACTTATTTGAGATATTTTGAACATGTATTCATCTCTTTCCAAGGTAAAAAAACTTCGCCAAGCTACACATTCATCCCACAAAACACCTACAAAGGCATACAGAACAAAAACTAAATAGAGATAAAGGCTCTATAGATGCTCAACAAAGGGTCTACAATACCATACAAAAGATCATTAGAAAGCATTTAGCTCAACTAAAACCATTCAAAACCATCAAGAATCATTAAATAAGCTTCGAAACACTCTCAAACTCCATCAATCATTATTTCAACCTCTCATTTAGAAAAAAATTAGAACAAAATAGAAGCTCAATAACACCAATCAGACACTCATCAATAGAACCTTCCAGCACATCATATCTCCACTGAAAAACATCATGATCTTCTCAAACTTATCCAAAACATTCTCAAACACTTCCAAACCAATCAATCATCATTTAAATCATACAAAAATCACCCAAAAATCTTTAAAAAAAGCCAAAAACATACTCATATCAACCCTTAATAAATATTTATCACTTATTTAAAAATGGAACTTGAAAATTTTCCAAATTCTCTAATATGGTGTTCCTAAAGTCATCAGTCAATCACACCCAAGCATTACATCTATGGGCCCCATTTCCAAGGTAATTCGTTTTATCTTTACTTCATAGTTTTCAGCCAATTGTATGCAAATCTGTGGACGCATCTGAGTGCTTACTTCTTCTTCACCATTCACTACTTGAACTCTTATGGGCTATTGTAAATCAATGGGGAGACAATTCAGCCTCTCAACAATTGACTTATTTATAAAACTATGTGTGTTACCACTATATATCAAGATAAACACATATTTTCCATGAATTGTACCCTTTATATGGGGTGTATTTAGGCTCTTAGCACCTGTCCAAGCACCCATGGAGATAGAACAAAGCATAATGGTAGTTGAATGCAAATCAATCCATCCAAATCAAATGGAATATGCCTAGCAAGGTCAAATGGAAAGCCATATGTTGGATCATAGAAATTATCCTACTCAAGATCCTCATCATGATCCTCAAATTCAACATCTACACCTACAATTGGTTATCAACATCTTCAAGCATAATCATGTTGTAATTTTTAGTTTTAGTATTCTTGTAGGCACATTTAGTTGCATGGTTAGTAATGTACTTTTTACCACACTTAAAACATAGACCCTTCTCTTTCTTCTCTTTAAAGAGGTCTATAAGTATGGATTTTCCACCATTAGCTGATTTATTCTCAAGTCTACTATCACCTTGTTTAGGCTCAATTTTATGACTAACTACTGGTTTTGAGAAACTTTACTATCTAGAAGTATTAAATGTGGGATATATGGGGACTTTGGGGCTACCAAATGAAGTGCTAGATCCACAAAGTTACCCCATCTATTTATAGCCCTTGGCTATCCATAAGTGGACTGTGTAGGGATATCCTTCTTGTACTTATGAGCATATCTCTCAGCTAACTTAATAGCTTCAAATAGTGTGGCGGATTTCTAGGCCATGACATCAATTAATAAACTAGACTCCATACCAAAGATGTATTTATGTAGCTTTGCATCATTGCTCACACTCTCTACATGCATGTTAAGATTCAAGAACTAGTTATATACTCTCTAATAGATATGCTCCTTTGGTCTAGTTGACACTACCTCCTAGCCAAATTCTCTTTCTCTATGGGAGAAAAAAACACTTGAGCCATCTTTGCTTCAAAATCCTCCCAACTGTTAGCCTATTGGTTCTCTCTTTTAAGGTGCCTCCACCATGTATGAGCAAATCCCTCAAGGTGAAGCATAGTAAAATGGGTCTTCTGATTATCAAACCTAGGGAAGATATCAAAGTAAGACTCTAATTTGGATATCCACCTCTCTAAATCTAATGGTGAATATGAATGGCCATTATATTTAGTCAACACTATCTTATCATAGAGCTCCCTTTCTACAAATCCTTACTACCAACATCCTATAAACTCACTAATTTTGTCTTTTCACAACCAATAGGTCCAAACTAAGGTCTCAAAATCTTATAGCATCTATACAAGACTCATAAGTACTAAGTACCACCTACAATGACCTGTATTAGCCCTATTTGAGCTTTGAGGTAACTTGCAACACCTATGAATCAAGTTGGTAATGCCTCCAAAATGACCCCTAAAGCCCAGTTTCACTGTAACAACCTGTATATGACCTAGAATAGTCTACATTACCTATAGATCACTGAAAATATTTCCCATAAATGCCCAATATCTAATTACTTCTATAAGTATCTATACCTTTCTTGTAAAGGCCAAAAGGACATGTAATCCTCATAATCTAATCAATAAGTGCCCTATTTTAATGCTTTTCAATTGAGGCCTTTAAATCTTCAATATTTCCACTCGTGGTTCCTATGTGAGGAATAAAATGGTAGGACAAGATCCTTACATGAGCTCTAAATCATTGAGAGGGAGTAAAGTTCCCCTTGGGTTGATTGGTTGCAACACTTCGAGATCTTCAATAGTAATGAGGAAGGCTCACCTCTCTTTGTCCCACTGTCTTCCCTGACATCCACCTTTTTCCTCGATAGATATATCCATGGCAAGAGCATTCTACTCTATGAAAATAGGGATGAAATGCATTTCTAAAATGAATATTTTAGCCTTTAATGAAATGCATGGATTGATCAATAAAAGGAGATTGAAATTGAAGAATGACTAAGGGTCTTACCACTACAAATTAGTAACTCATTGATTGCAATACTTATCCTTTACAATTTAGATCTTGATACAAGAAAATCAAACTTTGAAATCATGGTGATGCATCAAAGAATAAAATATTGAAGCCATGATTGAAATTGAAATCATTTCAATGCTAAAAATCGATCTAAAAGCTCTAATTAGCCTCAAGAGGTAATAATATCTTATCTATCATTCACTAGAAGGCTAAGTAAACCGTTATCTCTCATCAACAAGTGGATAAGCTTGAGCAATTGGATTAAGAGGGATTTGAGATATTATATGGAGATGAAATACTTCTTTAAATCTTGAATAATATAAATGATTCAAAGAGAATCAAGCTTTAACCAACCACTGACTAGAATAGAATCCCCCATTCAATCCATAATGCTCCATAGTCTATAAGCTCCATGAATTAGTCCATACAATTCTTGAATATCATCAAAGCTTTGAAAAAGAAGTGCCTTTAGTCCTTTTAAATACTTAGATACAAGAAATTTGAGCTTTATGTGTAAAAGCCCCAAAATATTGCTCCATAAGGCTTGGTATGTTGAAATCTTCTTCAATGTCTTCAATCTTGGTTCCAAAATTGGAATATAATGGCAATAGGAGAGCCTTGAAGGTCAAGAAGTGCAAAGGCTTGAAGAAATTTTATGCTTCAAGGCTAAAGCTATGGCTACCATGTTGTGTTTTAAGGGTAGGGGTTTTCAAAGAACTCTCACAAAAAGGATGAAGAAGAAGGCTAAAGTTTGTGAGATTTAGGAGTTCTTTGCTTGATCAATGCTTGTAGAAGCTAGAAATCAAGAAGCAATGGCTAAGGATAACTGAAGCACATAGTTCAAGTAGCACATTTTACAAATTTATGGGATTTTGCTAAGTGTACTCCCTGAGCAAGGTTGCTTCACAATGTGGTTAAAATGTTTGGTAAGAGGTGAACAATATTTGCCCTAAGGTCAATGGCTTCAAGAGAGAAAGAGATCAAGATCCACAGTTGTCCTCCATGAAAGCTTCAAAAATCTTGAAGGGAAGAAGAGAGAGAAATCCTATTTCCAAAAATTATATGGAGTCCTAGCCCTAACTAACTCCTATTTCCCTTTCTTTAACCAAATTACTTCCAAAATGGCTTGTTTCTTAACCACAACTGTAACGTCCCTGCCCCGCATCCCCCCCACCCTAATAATACCCACCTCTCCCCTTATAACCCCACCCCCCGCATCATAGATAAAGAAAAGGATACTACTTCCTTTCCCCTCCCCCTTGTTGTCGAGAGAGAGAGAGAGAGAGAGAGAGAGAGAGAGAGAGAGAGAGAGAGAGAGAGAACCCTCCAGAAGGTTCTCCTTCTTTTCCCCTCCTTAGAGGGTGTCCACACATGTTCTTCTTCCCCCTTTGCCCGCAAACTTAATCCTTTTCCCGCGAGGTTATCTGCAAGCTTGATTTTCTCCCCAAATTGGCCCCTACTATTTAAGTAAGAGGCCACTGAAGCCTTGTGCAAATCACATCTAAAAGAGAAGAAGATCGAGAATGCCCCCCAAGCGAAAAATGTCATGTGCAAATGGCAATCCCTCAACGAGCAGCAAAGCTCCAGCGAGGGCATCACTACCAATCCAACTGCAGTACCGATCGTAAGTAATGTATTTTCAAATTATTAGTTGCTTGCTTTGACTCTTGCATAAGATATGTTAGGCTCCATACTATGCCTCACAAGTATAGGTCATCGAAAATAAGCAACATATACTATCTATGTGCATCTACGTTGAAAATATTACCTTGAAGATAAGTTAAGGAACTTGGGTTGAACTTTTTTGTCAAAGGATTACTTGCTCTATATTCGTGTCTATGATATAAATTACGCAAACAAACCATGTTCCCTAAAAGGCTTAAATAAGGAAGCTATTTTAAATGTCACACCTAAATGTGATAGGACCTAATTATATAACTAAAGAATGCCTATTGAGGGAAGCGGTGGGCGAAACCCCTGATGGGTTTGTCCTATGGCAGGGTAGTCCTAGAGAACTTGGAGGCTTCTCACAAGATTTTACCGATCCTTACAAAATTGTTAGGTTAGAACCCTGATTCATGCTGTTTTAGGGAACCGGAATGGGACTATGCTCTACGAGCAGAGAAGTTGAGCAGCACATCCCTCTTGTTTTCCATTCTCTTTGAACCAAGTGCGGCATGGATCTGCTTCGGCTTGGGTATCTCTGTGTGAAGTAGGGTGTCCACCAGGACCTAACGCTAGAATGCTGTTAGGAGACCTTAACCACTAGGAACCTAGACTTCAGGTCAATCCTAGTGGGTTCGGGCTGCAAACATTCCGTTGCAAGGCAAACTCGAGAAACCCTAAGCAAAAAACCCCGTAACATTCCATGGGAGTGTTGGGCAGCATTGCTTAGATTTGTCTCTTGATGGATTGCTAAAAAACATGCATGGATAGCCGATAGGCGGGTACGTCATAATTGGTATTAGAGCAAAACTTTGTAATGATATGTGATTGATTAATGTATGGTTCATAGACAAATTTACCTAAATAGTATGGCTTGATTGTCAAGCACCTTCTGCACCCACGAATATTGACATGCAAGAGAAAAAATTCATTCTCAAGAAAATTAAGGCACCCAAGTTTGGTGGAAAAGGAATAGACATCGCAGTAGAGGCAGAGATATGGATTGAGTCGATAATGATTATCTCTTTGCTTCAAGAACCACTTTTTCCAATCAAGCAATGATAGCCAAACTTAAGTTACTTGGCTAGGCTCGGATATGGTGGAAGAAATGGTGCAAAGATTAAGGTGTTTCTGAAGCAGCTGTCACTTGGGCTCAGCTGAAAGATGTTGTACGTGGACAATACCTTCCACTAGCTTACCAGACCTTGAGGATGAATGAATTCTTTAAGCTCAAGCAACTGGATTTAACCTTAGAAGCCTACTACTCAAAGTTTGTAACCCTATTAAAATACACGTCACCTACGGATATTGCACAACAAGTATCTAAGTTTTGCCATGGCCTGAATACTCCTCTGAAACACTATCTTGAAGCAATGCACCCAACAGACTTGCAAGATGCATTACTTTGAGCAAAGCTAATCATCCAAGAACTTAATTTGGGCAATTGTGACAAAGATGATCCCCGAGATCAAGGCAAGAGATGCCAGACGTGTGGAGAAATGGGGCACATCTGCAGGGGATGTCCCAACCCTCGATGCTTCTACTCCAATGAGCTAGGACACGTCCAAGCCGACTGCCCTGACTTAAGTTCGGAAGACATTGAACCTCCAAGGAAACAAAGCTATATAGGCACAATCTATTGATATATAGAGGAATCAGATGAAGATGAAGACCTAGAACCTACTACACCTCTTTAGGATGATTAGAAATCCTAGAAGTTTTATTGACATGTAATACAACTCATTTTGGGAATAAATCCTACTCTTGTACCTGTGGTTGATTGCAATAATATGAGTTGCACTACTTGAGTCATTAAGAGTAGCGTAGCAAATGCATGGTGGGTCCTGACCCATAGGCCTTAAGCCTCATTAATGCTTGTCTTCCCCAATTCTTTTGAGATGAGGACATCTTGAGTTCTCTAAGGAGGAGAGGATGTAACATCCCTGCCATGCATAGGAATCCCCCCCAATAACACCCACCTCTCCCCTATAAATCCCCCCCATCGTAGATTAAAAAAAGGATATTACTTCCTTTCCACTCCCCCTTGTTGCCGAGAGAGAGAGAGAGAGAGAGAGAGAGAGAGAGAGAGAGAGAGAGAGAGAGAGAGAGAGAGTGTGTGTGTGTGTGTGTGTGTGTGTGATAGAGAGAGAGAGAGAGAGAGAGAGAGAGCGAGAGAGAGAGAGAGAGAGAGCGCGTGCGAGAGAAAGAGAGTGAGAGAGAGAGAGAGAGAACCCTCCAGAAGGTTCTCCTTCTTTTCCCCTCCTTAGAGGGTGTCCACACGCGTTTTTCTTCCCCCTTTACCCGCGAACTTAATCCTTTTTCCGCTAGGTTATCTGCAAGCTTGATTTTCTCCCCAAATTGGCCCTTGCTATTTAAGTAATAGGTCACTAAAGTCTTGTGCAAATCACGTCTAAAAGAGAAGAAGATCGAGGATGGCCCCCAAGTAGAAAATGTTGTGCGCAGATGGAAATCCCTCAACGAGCAACAAAGCTTCGAGCGAGGGCATCACTGCCAATCCAACTGCGGTACCAATCGTAAGTAATGTATTTCCAAATTAATAGTTTCTTGCTTTAACTCTTGCATAAGATATGTTAGGCTCCGTACTATGCCACACGAGTATAGGTCATCAAAAATGATAAATTTCATCTCACATATTCAAAAGATGGGGTTTGCAAAGTGCTTGTATCAAGGGAAGTTAATTGCACCTAGTTGCTATATGCGACAAATCCATGCACAGCATAAGTAGCATATAAGATTCTAAAGTATTAAGCATTGATAAGACTTCGATTAGTCTTTACTTATAGGGCAATATTGTTCAAGGTTCACAAGGTTTCCTTGAGGGTTATGCACATTTATAGTACGTGCACGGGAAAGATTAAATGAAACGTACATCGATGGTACATGAAAGGATCTTGCATTAAAAGTCCTGCATCTTTCCTACGAAGGTTTTGCATTGAATAACAATTAAAGAGTTTACCTTGTGCTGCCAAACCATGAGTTGATTACAACTCGCATAATAATTCAGGGATTATTTACTTTGAAAGATAGTCTTGCATTGTTACAAATTTTTCTCACACTCTTTGCCTCTCAGGGGAAAGGAAGATAAAGTCAATGTAAAATTATTCCTAGTATTGCTCTTTGATCCCAAAAGGGGAGAGTAAATATGCATTGAATGTTGGGGGTAAAGGCGCCTCCTCCGCCTAGCCGCCTGTGTATTACTACATTGACAATCACCACTACTACACACTGCAGGTGGCGGGCGCCCCTCACCGTCACTTTATTCTTTTTTCTTTTAGTGACAGTTTGAATAAAGGAAGGCCCAGTCACACATTGTGACTGTTGGAGTTCCCATTTCTTGTCTCTCTCTCTTTCTTGCTCTTGCTCTCCCACCATAGCTCTCGAGTGTAAGCTTTGATCCTTCTCTCCTTTCAACTGGTATCAAAGCACGGCTTCCGACTCTTGAGCTTGGCTCGTGACATTCTCAGCTTCCCATCGACTCCCCACTCGCATTGGGTCTTCTTCCCGGCAGCCATAGCTCATTCTCTTGAGCTCCAGTCACTCCCCGGCTTCCCGAGCTTCTTCCTGGCCTATTTAGGCACCTTCAAGGCATTGACATTGAGGTATTGCTTCATTATTTCAGAGATTTATCTCAGTCCACAGGTCCAGGTAAACAGGGTTTTCACAGGCTATGGGTAGCCATAACTGACTCCTCTTGGAGCTTCCTTCACCTGGATCTTGCTTCCAGCCTATCAAGGCTTGTTGAGGCTTAGTGTAGGCCTTTTTTGGACCCCATTTGTGCCCCCTTTGGGCCCCATTGTTGACACATGGGACAGCAAACCCCCCCAGCCAGCTTATCTTTTTTTTTTGCTCTTGTTTCAAAATCTGGCCCAAAAGTCACTCTTTTTGTCATATCTCGGGCATTCAGAATCCGATTCAGGCAAGGTAACAGTCTAAGTTGGGGTTTTGGCATGCTTCAAAAGTGATGATGATGTCAGATTTGCCAAATTCTGATGACAAAATATTCTCAATAGATTTCAGGTCTGAGACAGCATGTATTTGTATGCCTATGGCTTATGTGATGCTTCTACTAATGTCTATTGATACTGGATCACTTGTGGATGTTATGCCTCTTATGTGAGATGCATTTGGAGCTGATTTAGCTCAGCCATTGAGTGTTTTGAACAATCTTAGATCTGTCCAAAATAGGGCAGCCACCTGTTACTTCAATTTTATGGCATTTGATGCCCGATTGGTGCCTATACATAAGTGAATGTATGCCTATGGATTTGAGCTTGGATTGAGCACTGATTTGCTCAGTTTACAGAGGTTATATGCTACTGGAAACTTTAGGGCTAAAGTTATTTATGATACAGTTGGGTTATGCCTATTGGTCACGGGGTGCTCTCGGCTACTCAGTATGATGTCATGATGTATTTGGACTATGCCACACATCTTGTTTATGCTCCGGAATATTTTTGAGCTGAGATTAGAGCTTGATTTGGGTTTGACTATCACTTCTTTGCAGCTGGCATTTCATCTATCACATGGTTTATGCCTAGGTGGTACCCAGTACGAGTTATGATTTCTTGGTGAATGCTTTATGCTTTGGCTGTGGATGACAGTTGTTTGAGCTTGTCTCGACATTCATTTGAGTATTCCCTTGAGCAGTTGGACATTGACTTGATTTTTTTTGTTACGACTTGGCTTTTTCCATTATGACCTTGGATGCTATTGAGGCATTGTCTTGGTTCCCTGTCTTTGGTACTTTAACTTGGTTTGCTTGAGCTGTTGAGCTCATTTATTCACCTTTTGAGCTAGTGGGAGCATCTTGTATGCTTGACCGACATTGAGCAGGAGGTTTATGCTATTTTGAGCATTTTGCAGATACTTGAGACTTTGGGATCTCTTACACTTAAATGTTGCATGGTTCATGCACTGATATCTTGGAGTTTCTTTTGACTTGAGCTTGAGCTTTGCACTCTTGTGAGCATACACCTACTAGTGTCCGGTCTTGCCAATGTTATGTATACTTTGCCCTATTGTCCAGGATGTTGAGATATCGAGCTCCACTCGTGATACGCCAGGGTGACCGTTGTGTATTTATGTCACCGACTTGTCAGTTGCAGACGCGGTTGGTACACCGCCCATGAATAATAGCTACATGATAGCTATCCTTATCTACTCTAGTTCGTGGCTCAGTTAGTATGCCACCTTAGTTAGTTGAGTTTGGTTTGAGACCCATATATAGGGTTCTTCTATTTCTTTGTATGAGAGTTCTTTTGGCTTACACAACTAAGAAGAGAAAAACTGTTTTCAGCCTCCACCCTTGTGTGTCTTCCCCCATTGTGCAAGCAAGAAAGCTTCAAGCGAGACTCCTTCCTTCTCTCCCACAATCTTGACATGGTATCAGAGCCTTGTTCGTGGTAAGGAGCTCAAGAAAGCAAGCCAAGCTCGCGGTGTTCTGGTAAGAGGAGCAGTGTTGCTTTCATTTTCTATTTTGGGAGCAGATCTCTGCAGGTAGCACAGCCGGAAAGTGCAGGAGTGCATTGTCTCAGGTTGAGACGCCCTTCGCGGTGAAGCAAGAGGGCAGTATATGCTGCGGGAAAGGGCTTTAGCCCTAGGCGACCTTGTTTTTTTGATTTGAGGCCATTTCGGGGCCTGTTTCGCAGACGGAAGTTTTTTGCACGCACTCAGGAAAAGGCTCAGTTTTATGCTGTGCAGCCACTGTTCTACAGGTCAGTGAAAAGTTACTGTAGAAATTGCATCGTATGCTTGTGCGCAGAGACATTGGGAGTTTCAGAATCATCCTTGGTTCTTGTTTATGCAAAATCGTCACTAGGAAGTGACTGTGTGGTCAAATACCACTTTCGCCAGTTTTGCAGATTTGCCCTTGTGAGGGTGAAGCTGTGTTTTTTTGCAGTGACAGAATTTCTTGCAGTATTCTGTAATGACGTCTGATTCTCTTTCACAGATTGTCACTGAAAAGCTTGACAAGAACAACTTCCAGGCATGGAAGTTTAGAATGACGAATTTCCTTATGGGAAAAGGATATTGGGAATTTGTTGCAGGAAATGAAGAAGAACCAGTTCTTCCTGATGTTCCCAATCAACAGCAAATGCAGGCATTCAAAGCATGGCATGAGAGAGCCAGGAAAGTTATGTATTGGCTGTCTATCAGCATTTCAGACTCTATGATTGTGCATATTCAGGATGCAAGTACGACAAAGGAGGCATGGGATACTCTGTCAAAGATGTATAGCACAAATACACAAGCCAGGAAAATGCAGCTCAAGCAAGAGTTGCACAATGTGCAAAGAGAAAATATGAGCATCAATGACTACCACATGAAGGTGAAGAAGATTGCAGATGCACTTGCTTCCATTGGGTCGCCAGTGGAAGATGATGATTTAGTTTCTGTGACCTTGAATGGTCTAGGAAAGGATTATGCACAGTTTCGGACATCCATTTCAGTTCGTGAAAGATTTCCTGATTTTGAGGAGTTGATTGCTCTTCTAATTTCTGAGGAACAGAGAAATGGTGGTGCATCTTCTTCAGGAGGAACTTCAAAAGAAGCTGTCTTCTACTCAAATGCTGGAAGAGGTAGAGGCAGAGGTAGAGGAGGCCGATTTGGAGGCCGTGGCAGAAATCAGAATATGCAGCAGACTCAAGAAAACCAGTCCTATGGAGGAGGACGTGGTAACTCTAGAGGCAGGGGGAGCCAAAGAGGTCGTGGTGGATGGCAAAGAGGCCAAAATGCAAACAGTAATGTTGAATGCTACTACTGTGGTAAAATGGGTCATATGGCTAAAGACTGCAATAAAAAGCAGAATGACATCATGAATGGAAAACTGCAACAAGGGAATTATGCATCTTCTAGTAGACAGGGTGATGACAGAAATGAGCACTTGTTTATGGTGCAGCACATGAACAATTCTGTGACAAGTGCAGAAGAAAGCAATGATGTATGGTATGTTGACTCACGTGCATCAAACCACATGACAGGTCATGCAGAATGGATGGAGGATGCAAGGAAAATGGAAAAACCAGGATTTGTGGAGACTGGTGATGATACTGCACATCCTATTGTGCAGATTGGAAAAATTCCCTTGTCTATGCAGGATGGGAAAAAGAAATACCTGTCCGATGTATTTCATGTCCCGAATATCACCAAGAATCTGGTTTCAGTTGGTCAAATGGTTGAACAGGGCTTGCAGGTCAGATTTAATCCTCATGGATGCTTTGTTGAGGATATGAAAAATAAAGGTCGCTTGATAGCAAAAGGAAAGAAGAAGGGCAGAATGTTTACATTGGATGCAGACATGTCTGAATTGAGTGCAGCAATGTTTGCACATGGGACCGGTGTAGTTGCAGATATTGATATCTGGCATAAACGCATTGGTCATGTTAATGTACAGCGACTTAAATCAATGCAGGCCCAAAATATTGTTGCAGGTTTGCCAAAATTCAAGGTTGCAGAAATGCATAAGGTATGTGAAGCCTGTCAGTTTGGAAAACAGGCAAGGAAACCATTTCCTAGGCATGTTCAAGAGAGTAAGAAGCCACTGGAATTAATCCACTCTGATGTGTGGACAACTAAAGCTGCATCTCTTGGAGGCTGTCATTATTTTGTCAGTTTTATTGATGACTATAGCAGAAAAGTTTGGGTGTATTTTATGAAAAAGAAAAGTGAAGTTTTTGGGCATTTCAAAACTCTTAAAGCTATGGTTGAAAAAGAAGCAGGCTTGCAGATAAAATGCCTAAGGTCAGATGGAGGGGGAGAGTACCTCTCAAATGAGTTTGCAAGGTTCCTGCAGGAGCATGGCATAAAGCAGCAATATTCATGCAGTCATACCCCACAACAAAATGGAATTGCAGAAAGAAAAAACAGGCATATTGGAGAGGTATCTCGTGCCATGCTCAATGAAAAAGACTTGCCAGATTTTTATTGGGCTGAAGCAGTTGCTACAGCAGTCTACATAATGAACAGGACTCCCACTGCAGCAATACATGGGATGACTCCAGAGGAGAGGTATACTGGTAGGAAACCAGATATTTCTCATTTGAAAATTTTTGGTTGCATTGCCTATGTACATGTGCCAGATGAGTTGAGATCCAAGTTGGATCCAAAAGCTGAGAAGTGCATCTTTATTGGTTACTCTCTGCAGCAAAAAGGGTATAGATGCTATAACCCTTCTACTCGTAAGTTTACAGTGAGCAGAGATGTTGTTTTTTATGAGATGAGTAGCTGGTATAAACCAGTAAATGTGATTGATGATGTAGATGCACAAAATGGTAATGCTGCACAGAATTCACAGCAGCAGTCACAAAATATTAGTGGATCTGGAGCATCCTCTAGCAGTGGTTCACATTCTTCGCCATGGACAGGCAGATTGAGATCAGGAGATTCTTCTCAAAGCAATGCAGATAGTGGTATGCAGGTATCACGAAAAGGAAAAGAGAAGGTTGATCAGCCCATGTTTGATGTGAATGCAGGTCACTCTTATGTGGATGGTGAATCCAGTGGCTCAGAACAGAGCATTGATGATGAGTTGGGTATTCCTTCTATTGTTACACCTGGAGTAAGGAGGACCAGGGATGTTTTGAGAGCACCTGGGAGTGAACCTACTTTGCGCAGGTCTACCAGAGCTAGGTATCCTGTGGATAGGCTGAAATATGATGGATTTACAGCCATTCATTATGCATATATGGTTAAAGTGATACAGGAACCAGAACCCACTTCTTTTGAGGAAGCCATGGGAAAAGAAAAATGGGAGAAAGCCATGGATGAAGAAATGGATGCCTTGGAAGCAAATGCTACATGGGAATTGGTACCTTTGCCTAAAGGTAAAAATGCAATTGGCTGTAAATGGGTTTATAAGGTGAAGCACAATGCAGATGGTTCTGTGAACAGATACAAGGCAAGATTAGTAGTCAAGGGTTATGCACAAACATATGGCATTGACTATGAAGAAACATTCAGTCCGGTTGCAAGGATGGCAACCGTAAGAGCAGTCATTGCTATGGCTGCATCAAAGGGATGGTCTTTACATCAGATGGATGTAAAGAATGCCTTCTTGCATGGTGATTTGCAAGAAGAGGTCTATATGGAGCAGCCACCAGGTTATGTGCATGCTGTTCATCCTGAGTTTGTTTGCAGGTTGAAGAAAGCCTTGTATGGCTTGAAGCAAGCACCTAGAGCATGGTCTGACAAGATAGGACAATATCTTGTCACTATTGGCTTTCAGATTTCCAAGGCGGATTTCTCACTTTATGTGAGAAAAACAGAGAAAGGTATTATGCTACTTGTCATTTATGTTGATGATTTGATTATGACAGGTGACAGTGATGAAGATATCCTTCATGTGAAAATGCTATTGAAGCAGAAGTTTGAGATGAAGGATTTGGGAGAGCTGCGTTATTTCTTGGGCATTGAGGTGATTAGATCACCAAGTGGGATACAGCTCTTGCAGAGGCAGTATGGATTGGACATGCTGTCCAAATATGGGATGACAGGCTGTAAGCCTATTTCAGTTCCTTTGGAGCAGAATGTGAAGCTGAGCGCAGATGCAGGTGAGCTTCTGGAAGACCCTACTATGTACAGACGCATAGTAGGAAGTTTGATTTATATGACTATTACCAGGCCAGATTTGAGCTATGCTGTTGGATTGGTAAGTCAGTTTATGCAGGCTCCAAGGAAACCACATTTGGATGCGGCTAGACGCATACTCAGGTATGTGAAGTCCACATTGCAGTATGGACTATTTTATGAGACTGGGGTTCAGATACAGTTGCATGGATACACTGATGCTGATTGGGCTGGTAGTATTTCTGATAGACGATCTACCAGTGGATATGTGTTCTCTTTTGGGAGTGCTGCAGTCACTTGGAGCAGCAAGAAACAGCCTACAGTTGCCTTGTCGAGCACAGAGACTGAGTACAGGGGTGCAGCAATGGCTGCATGTGAGGTAGCTTGGTTGCATAAGCTACTTTATGATATGCATCAGTCTACAGATGGACCAGTTGTCATTTATTGTGACAACATGAGTAGTATACACTTGGCAAATAACCCAGTCTATCATGCCAGAACAAAGCACATTGAGGTGCATTATCACTATGTGCGAGAGAGGGTTTTACTAGGTCTTATTGATCTAGTTTATGTCAGCACAGAGGATCAGGTAGCTGACATATTCACGAAGGCATTGGGCGCAGAGAAGCTGCGCAAGTTCAGAGACCTGCTTGGTGTGCAAGAATTGGGATTGAGCTCGAGGGGGAGTGTTGAGATATCGAGCTCCACTCGTGATACGCCAGGGTGACCGTTGTGTATTTATGTCACCGACTTGTCAATTGTAGACGTGGTTGGTACACCGCCCATGAATAATAGCTACATGATAGCTATCCTTATCTACTCTAGTTCGTGGCTCAGTTAGTATGCCACCTTAGTTAGTTGAGTTTGGTTTGAGACCCATATATAGGGTTCTTCTATTTCTTTGTATGAGAGTTCTTTTGGCTTACACAACTAAGAAGAGAAAAACTGTTTTCAGCCTCCACCCTTGTGTGTCTTCCCCCATTGTGCAAGCAAGAAAGCTTCAAGCGAGACGCCTTCCTTCTCTCCCACAATCTTGACACAGGAGGTATGCCTACTCATTGAGGATGCTTTGATGACATGTTTGGGTGTTTGCTTAGGGTCTTGATGACTGTTTGGTACTAATTTATGCCCATTTATGGCTGGTCATGTCTTGGCTGTCATTTATTGACTTGGTGCAGTGATTTGTTCAGCAATTGACTCTCAGAGTACCCTGCTGTCATTTATTACAACAAGCATATAACTCTAGAACTGACATAGATTTTTCTGCTGAAATATTTTGAAATGATGTATTTTCACTAGTACTTGGTGGGCAGCAGCTTTGGTTACACTTTTCTCGCCATTTTTCTCTTGATTTTGGTGATTTTTTGGTCATTTTTGCAGTAAACAGCAAGCAGTTTTAAATTGTCTGCGGTCTTCCAGCCTGCATTATGATGAGTTCGTCCACTGATCATGCTATTTTCAACATCACTAAGCTTGATGGTACAAATTACTCTTATTGGAAGAGCTAGATTTGGCAAGTGTTGGTGCAAAAATCGCATATCAAACCTTTGAGGTTGAGCGGGCATCTGCCTGCAACTATGCCAGATGAGGAATGGCTTAACCTTGATGAGTTATGCAAGTCCACTATTGTATTATCTCTCATAGAATAGGTTCACTACAATGTATTTGAGGAAGAACAGAGTGCATGGCAGTTGTGGAATAAAATCAAGAATCTCTATGACAAGAAAAGTCCAGTGAGTTAGATGTATTGGCTGAAGCAGCTTATGGATCTGCACATGAAGGAGAATGTGACTATGTCTACTCACTTGAGCCAGTTCCATGCTATACTCAAGAACTTGACTTCGCAGGACATCACTTTTGCAGAGGATATCACTTCTCTTTTCTTGCTTGGTACTCTTAATGAGTCATGGGATGTATTCCACACTGCATTATGTGCCTCTACTACTACCTTGAAATTATATGATATTGAGAGTGCTCTTCTGTAGGAAGAGGTTGACCGTAAGAATTTGGATGCCTCTCGTGTGTCGCATGCTATGATAGTTAGAGGCAAGAATGATGGATATGGAAAGCATGGCAATGGTAGTGGCCGTGGACGGGATTCTTAGAAATCTCGGTCCAAGTCTCGTGGGAAGTCATGTAGCAAATCCCGTGGCAAGAATGCAGATGTTACTTGTCACCATTGTGGGAAAAAGGGCCATATTAGGCCACAATGCCATGAACTATGCAATGAAAGGTGCAAAGATAAGGGGAAAGACAAAGTGTAGGATAACTCTTCTGATTGTAGCATAGTGCCTGCAAAGTCCAGTGTTAAAATTGAAGAGATCAATGTTATGCAACCTGAGGATGTTGATGATGATTATATCCTTGCAGCTTCTTCTTGTGCTTCGCAGATGATCGAGATACACTCTATGTATGCACAGTATTGGCTCTTGGACTCAGGTGTGTCCTTTCATGTGACACCTTGCCGAGAGTGGTTTCATTCATACCGTATTGTTTTGGGTTCTGTGTGCTTGGGTGATGACAACTCTCTTGATATTGTGGGCATTGGTGATGTTAGGCTGCAGTTTCCTTCCGGTAGTAGTTTTGTTATGCAGGATGTATGTCATGTACCTGTTTTGACACATAGTCTCATGTCAGCTGGACAACTTGATGATGCAGGTTATCATGTATCTTTTGGAGACTTTGCATGGAAGATCACTCGTGGCAGACTTGTGATTGCAAGAGGTGCCAAGGCTGGCAGCCTCTATCCCTTGATTTTATCCGCTTCTTCCCTTGATCATGTTTTTGTATGTGGGTTCTATCCCACATGTATCTCTTTGGCATGCCCATTTGGGCCATATGTCTTTGAAGGGAATGAATATGCTTTCTAGTTTGTAGTACTTACCGCCCCTTGTTCATGTGAGCATTGTCTTTATGGCAGGCAGACTAGGTCTACGCATAAGAAGTCTGGTAGGCCACGCATGAGTAAGCCCTTGGCATTGGTACATTCAGATGTCTGTGGGCCCATGCCTTGTCAGTCTATGGGTGATGCAAAGTATTTTGTTACTTTCATAGATGATTTTTCACCAAAATATTGGGCTTATCTCATTAAGCTGAAATCCAATGTCTTGGCTGTGTTTCAGATATGGCTTGCGTTGGTTGAGAACCAGTCTGGGTATAGGCTAAAATGCCTAAGGACAGATAATGGGGATGAGTATGTCTCACGTGATTTTGAGTAGTTATGTGATGAGAGGGGTATTAAGCGTCAGTTGAACGCCCCCTACACCCCCCCCAGAATGGTTTGGTTGAGCGGATGAATAGAACCATCCAGGAGCATGTACACAGTATGCTTAGCCATACATGCCTACCACAGAGCTTTTGGGCTGAGGCAGTTAGTACAGTTGTGCATGTCATAAACATATCACCCTCTAGTGGTTTGGATTTTCAGGTTGTAGAGGAGGTATAGACTAAAAAACCTCCCTCTTATGCACATCTCTGTGTCTTTGGGTGTGAGGCATTTTGCTATGTGCCCAAGGACAAGAGAAGTAAGCTGGATCCTAAGTGTATCAAATGCATTTTCCTTGGTTATAGGGATGCAGGCGAGATGGGTTACCGTCTCTGGGATCTGTAAGCGCGGAAAGTCATCTGCAATCATGATATAGTCTCCCATGAAGACAAGATGCATAGGCAGCCTGAGCGAGTTGTTGAGATCCGTAAGCTCATATTTCAGGAGGAGCAAAGGGCTCCCGCATAGCCAATTGGACAGCCTACAGCTTTAGCAGATGCTCGTGGTCAGGGTGTTGGACAGGCAGTTGGGCAGGCAACAGAGCCTTGCTGCTAGAGACAGACCTCCACTTGATAGATTTCAGCCCTCGATGCATTATGTCTTGGTTACACATGCAGGAGAGCCTTTCACTTATGATGAGGCCATGCGCAGGGGTGACAATCACTCATGGGAGAGGGCTATGCAATCTGAGATAGACTCCTTGCATAAGAATGACACTTGGGATTTGGTTTCCTTGCCTACGGGCAAGAAGGCTTTGCCATGCAAGTGGGTGTACAAGCTGAAAAGTACCCTTGGACACCCCAAGCTAGCATACAAGGCTAGACTAGTAGCAAAGGGTTTTAAGTAGGAGCATGGTGTGGACTTTGATGAGGTCTTTTCTCCTGTGGTTCAGATGAACACTGTGCACTTAGTCTTAGCTTTGGTTGCTCAGCTTGACTTGGATTTATACCAGATGGATGTCAAGATGGCTTTTTTACATGGAGACTTGCATGATGAGATTTATATGGAGTAGCCTAAGGGCTTTGTAGAACCTGGCAAGGAGCACCTATAGTGTGCAAATTGAAGAAAAGTCTTTATAGCTTGAAGTAGGCACCTAGGGAGTGGTATCATAAGTTTGATGCCTTTACGTAGTCATAGGGCTACAACAGGAGTGCTATGGATCCGTGTATTTACACGAAGAAAGCCCATGATAGTTCTTTATTGATTTTGGCACTCTATGTGGATGATATGCTGATAGCAGGGAAAGCTCATGATGAGCTAGATGCTTTTAAGGCTCAGCTCAAGAAGAGCTTTGAGATGAAATATCTGGGATAGGCCTCTCACATACTTGGTATGCGCATTGGACGCGACAGGCATCAGGGACTCCTATACTTGTCACAGAGGGAGTACATTTATAAAGTCCTTGAGCGCTTCTGCATGCAGGACATAAAGCCTATTGGTTGTCCATTGCCTTCTTATGTGAAGGTATCACAGGCTGATTGTCCGCAGATAGATGAGCAAAGGGCCGAGATGGCCAAGATTCCCTATGCATCCGCAATGGGCAGTCTTATGTATGCCATGATCGCCACTCATCTAGATATTGCCTTTGCAGTTGGTGTTGTGGTACGCTATATGGCTACACCTGGCAAGAAGCATTGAGATGTCGTGAAGGGTATCATGAGGTACCTGAAAGGCACTGCAGATATGTGCATATACTATGGAAGCTAGGATACAGGAGTCGTGGGGTACACTGACTCTGATTATGCAGGACATGCAGATAGTAGAAAGTCAACTTCCGGCTATGTATTCACCTATGCTGGAGGTGTTGTTTCTTGGATGTCCAGGGTGCAGAAATGCATGGCTCTTTCTACTACAAAGGCCGAGTATGTTGCAACCACTGAGGCTTGCAAGGAGGCCATTTGGTTGGGTCGTTTGGTTGCTGACCTTGGTATTGATGCGATTCTTACACTGCATTCGAATTTTATGAGTGCTATTTAATTAGCCAAGAATCCGGTCTTCCATGCGAAGACGAAACAAATTGAGGTAAGGTATCATTTCATACGTGGGGTTGTTGAGGACAAGTCTATTGATCTTGTCAAGATCTTGGCTGACCAGAATCCTACAGATCTACTCACAAAAAGCCTCTCTATAGAGCGCTTTGCCTTCCTCAGGAGGTTGATGGGCGTGGGATGAGAATACGTTTTTCCTCATCCTGTTGTACATGTGTACATGTTGTACTGTCTTTTTTCTTTTTTTCTTTTCACTCCTCACTAGGGCAGATTCACCTTTAAGTGGGAGGTTGTTGGGGGTAAAGGTGCCTTCTCCTAGCCGCCCGTGTATTACTACACTGACAGTCACTACCACTGCACATTGCAGGTGGTGGGCGCTCATCACCATCACTTTATTCTTTATTCTTTTAGTGACAGTTTGAATAAAGGAATGCCTAGTCACACATTGTGACTGTTAGAGTTCCCATTTCTTGTCTCTCTCTCTGTCACACATTGTGATTGTTGGAGTTCCCATTTCTTGTCTCTCTCTCTTTCTTGCTCTTGCTCTCCCACCATAGCTCTCGAGTGCAAGCTTTGATCCTTCTCTCCTTTCATTGAAAAGGTTATCGTGACTATTCTTGCAATGTTTGGGAAAGAATACCATTGTTTTTGTTGGTTGATCGAACAACACCCTAAATGCTTTTACATTCAACTTATTGTTGGATTGTGGTTTGGATGATTAGTCCAAGTGCTTGTGATTGATGGTAAATGCATGGCAAGGGTCTGTGATGACAAGTTGCCATGGAGATAAAGGAATGTTTTCTTGGAATATAATATTAGACCGATTGCCTTGATTGTGCTTGATTCTTAACTGGATTCATAAAGGAAATGATATTTTGCGCATGTGGATCATCTCAAGGTCACATCGCGCTTTAACCTGATAAGGGCACTGCTCAATTCATGGGCCAATGTTTGAGTGGTGAAAGGCCAACCACAGAAATGGTGTCTCACTCCTAGGCCACTTGTGGGTTAGGTGGAGCTCTGAACACCCCTTGCCTAGGAATGGAGTTGGAGAGTGATGTGGACCCAATGTCTGTGGCATTGGAAGATCTTATTCTAGATAAAGGATGGAAATTGTGGTGCCATGTGATTTGGACCAGTTACTTTTGCAAGGAAGAAGGGATATATAATTTATCATGTATGGGCAGGAGACAAATATTAACTTGAAGATAAGTTAAGACATGTGATATAAATTACGCGAACAAACCCTGTTCCCTAAAAGGCTTAATTAAGAAAGATGATTTTAAATGTCACACTTAAATGTAATAGGACCTAATTAAATAACTAAAGAACGCCTATTGAGGGAAGCGGGTGGGCGGAACCCCCGACGGGTCTTTCCTACAGCAGGATAGTCCCAGAGAACTAGGAGGCTTCTCACAAGGTTTTACTGATGTCCGACCCTTACAAAGTTGTTAGGTTAGAAATTTGATTCATGCCATTTTAGGGGACCGGAATGGGACTATGCCTTACGGATAGAGAGGTTGAGTGGTGCATCCCTCTTGTTTCCCATTTTGTTTGAACCAAGTGGGGCATGGATCTGCTTTGGCTTGGGTATCTCTGCGTGAAGTAGGATGTCCAGGATCCCATGCTAGAATGTTGTCAGGAGACCTTGACGATTAGGAACCTAGAATTCAGGTCAATCCTAGTGGGTTTGGCAGTGAACGTTCTATTGCGAGGCGGACTCGAGAAACCCTAGGCAAAAATCCTGTAACATTCCATGGGAGTGCCTAGTGGTGTCGCTTAGATTTGTCTCTCGATGGATTGCTAAAAAACGTGCCTGGATAGTCTATAGGCGGGGGCACCTTGCAACAACATGCTATATTTTCTATTGTTCCTCTAACTTGGTCTCCATTATTCAAAGAGAGGAAGAGACAGATAGAGAGTAAAGCAGACTCAAGAGCCTTCAGGCTCACGTTCCTTCATCTTCATTATTTCACACTTTCTCTAAAAACAAAAAGTAAGAGTAAGTGTTACTCTAGGTCTAGCTGACCAATACCTGACTAAGGTTAAATTAACCCTACATCGACTTATTCAATGACACACACATGAACAGTTGTATCTAGTTGGAGTCGGTCTGTCACACATGACATAAAGAAGAAAGGGGAAATACAGGGAGCTTGATTTCTAAGACTCCCCCTCAACCTCAAACTATCTGCAACACTTGAAGTAGCTACCTAAAATAGATTAACTTATCTCTACCAAGTGATTTGGTAAAGATATCTGCTACCTAGTCTTCAATCTTCACATGCATCAAGTCAATCTGCTCTACTAGTACCATTTCTCTGATGAAATGGTAATGAACTTCAATGTATTTCGATCTTGCATGATAGACAGGATTGCTTGCAAGAATAACACTACTCATATTATCAAAATCTAGCTTCACTTTGCGATCCAAGTGGATTCCCAAATCATTCAGTAACTTCTGTAGCCAAATAGCTTCATAGGCTGCTAAGGATGCACCACGGTTCTCAACTTCTGTACTAGACAATGCAACTGTAGGCTATTTCTTACTCTACCAACTGATCATGCTACTGCCCAATCCAAATGCATAGCCACTGGTTGACCTCCTGTCTCATAAGCACAACCAGCCCAGTCAGTATCAGTAAATCCTGTCAAGTCAAGGGGTTTTCCATATGCATAAAAGAGCCAATAATTTTTCGTAGCCTTTACATATCTCATGATTCTCCTAACTGCATCCAAATGTGGTTTGTGAGGCTTCTGCATGAATTGATTGATCAGTCCCATAGCATAGCTCAAGTCAAGATGAGTAATGGTCAAGTAGATCAAGCTACTTACCATCTGCCCTATACATGGTTACATTCTCAATCTTTGTCCCAACATCAATCTATAGCTTGACATTTCGCTCTAAGGGTGTATCCATAGCCTTGCATTTAGCCATACCATACTTCTGTAACATGTCATGAGTATACTACTTTTGTAACAACCATATGCCTTGAGGCGTAGACACTACCTCAATGCCCAAAAAATATTTCAGCTCACCAAGATCTTTGACGTTAAAATCAGCTTGCAAACATGATTTAATGTCAACAATCCCGCTCTCATCATCTCTAGTGATGATAAGATCATCAACATAGACAACCAGAAATACATAGCCATGATCTGTCTTTTTCACAAACAAACTGTGATTAGAATCATCCAATTTAAACCATGCTACTGTAAATAACTACTAATCCGAGCATTCCATGCTCTGGGTGCATGTGTCAGCCCATATAATGCATTTTTTAGCTTGCATACGTGTGCTACAACTCACCATTCAAAAAAGCATTTTTTACCATCATCTATCATAGTTTCCAGCCTTTAGCTATTGTCAATGCAATGACAGTTCTGACAATAGCCATTTTAGCCACAAGACTGAAAGTCTCCTCATAGTCAAGACCATACTGTTGTGTATACCCTTTTGCAACTAGCCTGGCCTTGTAGCATTCCAATGACCCATCTAATTTGCACTTAACCTTGTACACCCATTTGCAACCAATGGGGACTTTGCCATCAAGCAACTGCATTAAATCCCATGTTCCATTTTCAGCCAAAGCTAAATACTCCTCATCCATGGCAGCACGTCAATTCTCATCTGCAACTGCCTCATCAAACTTGGTTGGTTCTTCAAAGCCTGTCACTTTCTTCATATAAGCATAATGACGGGCTAAATATCCAGTGTAAGTGTACTTGTCAACTGGCCTTCTAATCCTCTCAGATCTCCTCAACTGTGGCTCACTCTGAGTCTGCCTCTCATGAGGCGGTACATACCGATTTTGCCTAGCACTTGGCGTCATAACAGATGGAATCCCCAACTCACTGTCCAAGCTATCACCACTGGACAACTCGTAACCTATAGTAAGTGGTCCTATTACATCCTCAAACACTTTTCTTTTCCCTTATCCACTCTCCCCCTCATTGACATATCTATGCCAGTAGACGTAGGAGTTTGATTCCATAATCTACCAGACCAAGGACTCACTATAGATGATACATCACCTATTTGACCACTCATAGATATACTAACTGCAAGGGTATTTTCAGAATTAGCCATGCTACCTGATCCATTAGTAGGCACAGCAACTAGATTCCCATACCAATAAGCTAACTCATCAAAGACAACATCCCTGCTTATCAACGTCTCATGCATAGATGGCACATAGCATTTATAGGCTTTTCTTTCCTGTGCATAACCCAAAAACAAGCTCTTTATTGCTTTAGGATCCAATTTCTTTCTCTTTTCATCTAGTATATGCACATGCGCAATGCATCCAAAAACTTTTAAGTGCCTAATGTCAGGACTATGACCATACAACCTCTCATAAGGTGTAACCTCACGAATCCCTATTGTAGGGTTTCGATTTAGCACATAGAGAGCAGTCACCACTGCTTCAGCTTAGTAAGCATTAGGTAGACATTTTTCATTTAGCATAGCTCTAGCTGACTCCATTAGTACCCTATTTTTCCTCTCTGCAACACCGTTTTGTTGCGGTGTATAACTGCAAGTGAGCTGCCTTCTTATCCTATATTTTGCAAGATACCTATCAAACTCCTTAGAGACATATTCACAGCCTCCATCTAATCTTAGACAAGAGATATAGCAGCTAGCATGCTTTTTGAAATCCTTGAATGCATCAAATACTTCAGCTTTATGCTTCAATATATATAGCCAAGTGTACTTGCTGAAATCATCAATGAAGGATACATAATAACGAGCTCCTCCAAACGAAGCATTCTACGACGGACCCCAAACATCAGAGTACACTAACTGCAAGGGTCTCGAGCTATTCTTTACATGCTTCATGAATGGAAATGTTGTCTGCTTTCCAAACTAACATGTAGGACATACATGACAATAGTCATTATACTTGAATTTAGGTAATCCAAGCACCACTTCCTTCTGTTGCATAGATTTTAGTTTTTGTACATTAACAAGGCCAATCTTTTTGTGCCAAATCTCTACATCCTGAATAGCACTCTCATCATGTGCAAACATGGCTCCCTTGAGTTCTGGAACAGATGCGTCCAATGTAAACATCCTGCCATCCCTTCTGCCTTTGGCAATTAATTTGCAGCCATTACCGTATTCTTCAATAAAGCATCCATCTTTGTTGAATCTCAACTGCAAGTTTTGTTCTACCATCTGTCCCATAGACAAAAGATTCTTTGTTATTGATGGTACATACAGTACATCATGCACGCTATTTTTCTTGGCATTAGCCATCATCAACGGAACAATTCCTGTGTGCTGAATGTCATGCTAGGTGTCATCCCCATTGTACACATAACCATGTGAACCTACAACCATCTCATCGAACCACTCTCCATGGGGTGCCATATGATTTGAAGCCCCAAAGTCAATGTACCATCTATCATCTCAGTTCTACCCAGATGCATTCTTGGACACATGATGCATGAAAAACAATCTGTCAGCCTGCTCATCATGAGCATCGCTAAAAGATGCATAGTGCCCATGTTGTTTTCCCTTTGCCTTCATATCTCCCTGCTTCTTGTAGCAATCCTTTGCGATGTGTCCATCTCTACCGCAGTAATGATAGTCCTTATCTTTGGTTGACTAAACATTCGACTACCATATGAACCAAATCCACCACCTCTACCACGGGGTGATCTCCCCTGCCTCTAAAGCCTCTTGATCCATGATGGCCCTGTGTATTTGTGCCATGCCAATTACCCTGCTGCTGTTGTCCATAGGTGTTTCGAGTGTCACCACGACCTCAAAACGAACCACAGCCTCTACCGCCTCTGCCACGCTGTGGCTAGAGTACAAAATAGTGTCTCTACCCTGAGACGCACTGGAACATGTATTCAATCCAAGCTTTACCTCCTCATGCAACAGCAAAGCAAGTAGCTTATCCCAATCAAGGGGTTTATCTCTAACAAAAATAGATGTATCAAAAGCTTTATATTCTTTGCCAAGTCCATTCAGTGTGACACCAATCATATCATCTTCAAACACCTTTGATTCAATGGTGGCAAGTTGGTCTGCTATGGTCTTAACCTCTATCGTATAAACTTGGATGCTTCTGCATTCCTAGATATGTTGTCTAACTGCTGTTTGAGTTGAATATTCCTTTCATGTGTTACATTTCCATAGTTCTTCATGAGTATGTCCCATGCATCCTTCACAGACTCATATCGAGTGAACCATATTGCCATAGCATCAGATATACATAAAGAAAACCAGTGCAACACCTTGCATGCTCTCTCAGTCCATAGCTTATGAGCTCTTTTCTAATCATTGGTTGGGTTTCTCTCAGGCACTTCAGATTCAGCTTCATCACCTGTGCATAGGTCCCAATATCCTCTGCCGACCAAAAAATTCTTCATACAAAACTTCCACAATGCAAGATTTTTATTATCCAACTTCTCACCGACAATCTGTGTAATGTTGTCACTACCCTACGGATTTGCCATGTTGCAATAGACTTTTTCTGTCAAATGCTTGACTTCTTGCAAGCCAACAAGTGTGACTGACCAAGTGCAATCCTTAAATGTTTATGATAGTTTTTCAGCAACAAGTTCACTGTAAAACAAGCGTATTTTAGTCCAATGACAGCTCAAAAACATCCACAATAGGTAGTCCCTCCTGTAGGTACAATGGTCAATGCATACGCAATGTAGTTGCTTCAACTTTATTTTCTGCAACCTTACTGTTAAAATGCATACATACAGTCTGTAAACTATAGACTATCAATGGCTAGCAGCTTATTCAGTACTAAAATTGAGTCGTATACATGTCATACATGTCCCAAACCTTCATAAACATCTGTTACTACATGCTACTACATGTAGCAGTCCAAATATAAGCATACGGGCACAAAGCAGTGCATAACCAACAAGTACAAGTGTCAAATATCTTATTCATAGAGTGAAGTCAGCAAATACTCAGTGAAACTAAGTCTTTTTAGCTCCAGAACAACCTCCAATCATATCATACATTCAGCTTGAAGTGTTAGGTTCAATACATGAGCATTCGGGTAGTCATAGTCATCTTGTCTTCAATGACCAATGGCATAGAAACATGAACTGTTTATAACCGGCCAATTCAATATGATTGCACTAATTTCCAGCTTCAAACTTTTGCATTCAACTCCCTTCTTGATCCACAAGACACCTGCAAGCTATATTCCAAGTCATCCAATACATAGTGCTAACTAGAGTCATCTAATATTCTAGGACCATTAAGTGCTTGCTTCTCATAGATTCATGATAGTTTTCAACCTGTCTCACAAGCTCTCACATTAGAGTACTTGAAGAGAGGGAGAGACAGACAAAGAGTAAAGTAGACTCAATAGCCTTTAGGCTCGTGTTCCTTCATCTTCATTATTCCACACTTTTTTAAAAAGCACAAAGTAAGAGTAAGTGTTACTCTAGGTCTAAGTGACCAATACCTGACTAAGGTTAGATTAACCCTACATCGACTTATTCAATGACACACACAAGAACAACTATATCTAGCTAGAGTCAATTTGTCACACACAACATAAAGAAATACGGGGAAATATGGGGAGCTTGATTTCTAACATCCACGTCCTAAACTTGTCTTTAAATAGGCTTTCCTCTACACTTGAAAGCTCCTTGGTGAGACCTATCCACTTCAAGAGTTGGGTACCCTATCCTTGAGTAATTAAAATGTGACTAATTTAAGAGAGAAATCTATGGTTAGATTGTGACCAAATGGATCAAAGACCAATTCTCTAATACCACTTGTTAAGAAGAGGATTGAGAGATGAAAGAAGAGAGTGCAAAAGAGAGAGAATGAGTGATGAGAAGAGAGAAATACTAGAAAGATAGGAGAGAGGTGAGAGAAGCCGTGAAAGCTATAAACAATAAGGTAAGATGAAGACATTGTAATTGTATTAATGAACTGATGATAAATTGCAAGTCTCAGGACCTTATAAACATATGCCATTGTGACATGGTATTATTAATAACCTTTGAGCAGTTGTAGTCTACAAAGACCACATCATTTGGCATGGAACAACTTGAGGTCAAGACACCACTCGCACATTATGCTTATTCCATAGAATTTGATGGACCTAGGGAAGGAGAAGAAGGGACATCTCAAGGCTCGTAACATGTAGCTAAGATAACATCAAATGTTCAAGAATGCTACATGAAAATAATATAGACCTTATTTGCCCCTACACAGAAAGAGCTTAACCACCTAATGGAATTTCCAAGGGAAGAAGGACAGCATGAAGACTCAAGGAAAACCCTACATGAATACCAAGAGAAGAGAGCTAACCTAGCCATTTCCTTTGATTTCATCATCTACAAGGAGACTAAATTCTGGAAGGTTTTACCCTTGATTATAGTGAAAACACTTATTAGGTTAGGGGAAGGCATAGCCAAGAGGTGGAGGGACCAAGAAAACAAGGACACACTTAAGGAAGCTTGCAAGATTTGAGATGATAGGAGTAAGAGAGAATACCTTACAATGAGGCCTTGAGATGCATGGAGTACCAACCGAAGTCCCAATATGTTGTCCTAGAGACATATGAGCTTGCTTGGTTTGCCTTCTGTTACTTGCAACCACAAGAATGTCCTAGAAGCTATGAGGAATAACAAGGACTATAATAAGCATAATCATGGATGATACAACTGTGTAAAGATACCCAATGTGAATGAGCCATCCACAAATAAAATCAATTTATTTTAGCAAAGGGATCTTAGGTCATCTTTCAATAGGTTCCTCAAAAATTTTACTAACTACCCAAACCCCTCATTTATCACAACCTATAATTACCTTCGCCTATTGGTGAAGCTATTGTAGAAAGCACATACATTGTATAAGGATATTCTACTACCATTATTCTTTGATGAAAATGAAGTTGCAATAGCAAACTCCACCTACAAGCATTAATGCTTCCTTCTTATTGTAACAATAAATACTACTTGAAGATATAGTGGACAAATACTTTATGTCTTGTGTTGTAAATACTACTTGAAGGTATCGTGGACATACACTTTATATCTTGTGTGCTTCAAAAGTAGCAAACACTTCTCCAATTCTTCTACTTGAACCCTTTCCATGAAATACATGAATAAGACAATAATAGTAAGTCATAATAATGTGCACAAATTGAGCCCAATAGGAGCAAGACAATGACTATATGCACCTTCTTTGGCTCCACTAATAATTTTTATACAATTGATGTGTTTATTTTTTGCATATCTTTTAATAAGATCTTGAAACACTTCCTATGGATTGTTTTTCTTTAACTTGAGAGACATAGGTATCTAGCTCCATAACATTATCATTCCTCACCATTTTCAACTTTTTGTTGCTTACTCAAGCTCTAATCCTCTACTACATGGAGGTTTGAGGTCGTTTGCCTTGCATGCAATGGAGCAATATTAGTTTTGGAAAATAGAAATGATAGTATCAATGTTTTCTTGCTCTTTATCCCTCTCTCTCCCATTTACCCTCATGCCCAATATCCTTGAACTCCTCCCTTCTTTCCCCATGATTTGTTAAGCCTCTTGGCATTGATAGCAAGTCCCATAGGCATGTTATTCACCCATCGACATCTTCAAAACATGTTTGATTCTAAGACTCCATGGATTGGAGATGGATCTCTTTGGCAAAACAAATGGATTACAAGAGCACACATTCAAATTCAATATCATCCAAGAATTTTGTCATCCTCCTATACCTTGAGTCAAGATCTTTTTTCAACTCAAAATCTTTTTCAAATCATTGTTATGTTAGATTATTTATTTAGCTTGTCAAATAAATTTAAGTCTATTGGGCATGATTATCTTATCTAATTACACAAACATTAGAAGTTTTTAACATTTATAGCAATGTAAAGTTCAACATGCCATGTTTATACATTTTTGATATGCAACTTCACCTTACATCTCAAGCTTTCCTATATATAGTCTTGTAGGTAGCCCAAGTATGGAACCTCCAAATGACATCTTGAGCATATGGCTTTTTCCAAACCAAATTCAAAATTCAAAATCTTCTCTCTCAAGTCAACCTCAATGTAGGTAGCCCAAGTATGGAACGACAAGCTTTCTCTATGTCTGCTCACAACGATCACGCACACATGTGCACGCACGCACACACACACACACACACACACTCTCTCTCTCTCTCTCTCTCTCTCTCTCTCTCTCTCTCTCTCTCTCTCTCTCTCTTTGTGCACGCATGTAATCGGGTGAGTAGGTGGAGTGAACAGTTAGCCAGCGTAACAAGTGGAGCAAACTGTTAACCACTGCAGTGGTGCGGAGTCAACAGAGGCACCCCAAGTGGAGAGTGCATGTGTATAGCAGTGACGCAACCGAGCATCACGCAAGCACCCTCAATGGCAGAAGAGATGGGGAGCTCTGTTATTTAGCAACGGTGGCAACTGTGTAACCTCGGAGCTTGTGGTAACTAGACGTTCCCCAACTAGAGGTGGAAAAAGAGGCACTTGCTGTCCTACGTGTCAAAATGTCATTGGGCCTGATTTTTGCAGTTGGCGAACACTTCTGGGGAGGGGATCTCCCGCGTCCCGAAATTTGAGTGCACCTAATGTACAAAATCACAACACCTTTTTTAAAAAAGAGCTCTCGAAATTTGGGCGTGCCCAATGTATAAGACGAAAATACTTTTTTTCAAAAAGAGGGCCATGCAACTAACAAGAATTGAACCCCCACCAATCCCCTCGCACCTCACATTCATAATCAATGGGCCAAACCCATTTTGATGAAACGCACAGGCGCAATTTAGTGTGTAAAGAAAGTAACGGACAACTTGCACCCCTTGTCTGTCCATAGCCCGGTGTGTAACCGGCCTTAGGTAGAGTATCGAGCGTGGCGGCCAAGACGTTAGATGCACAGGAGTGGGGGAAGATATATACATATACATATACATACATACATATATACATACATACATATATATATATGTGTGTGTGTGTGTGTGTGTGTGTATATACATACATATATATATATGTGTGTGTGTGTGTGTGTGTATACACACACACACACACACACACATATATATGTATGTATGTATATGTATATGTATATATCTTCTCCCACTCCTGTGCATGAAATACTAAATAAAGAGTGAATGAAATACATAGGGAGGAGAGAGAGAGAGAGAGAGAGAGAGAGAATAAAAGGAGTGAAAAAAGAATGGAAGATGAGAGAAAGAGAATGTAAGATGAGAGAGAGTGAGTGAAAAAGGAGAGAGAGAGAGAGAGAGAGAGTAAAACGAGAGAGAAAGAAAACAAAGAGGGAATCCAACAAAACTAAGCCAACAAATCAATGACTATGCCCTTATCTCCAAGCCCATGCCCTCAAAGTGAACCCTCTACAAAACCTAAGTCCATACTTGCCTCTGTGTGTGTGTGTGTGTGTGTGTGTGTGCGCGCGCGCACACACATTTGTGCATACGTGCGTGCATGTGTGTGTAGTGAAGAGCACCATGCCACGGTACAAAGAGAAGCTCGAACCGGCTAAGAGAGGCTGCAAACATATTTGCTGGCCATGAAAACCTGGAAGAAAACTCTCATTCTCACTAAGAATCCATATCCTCAAGACACACAAGAGGAAGACACACAAGAAATTGGACAATTCTTCCATCCTCACCCTCTTCCTCTTCCTCACTCTCCATTAAAAATGAGCATGAAGCACAAGAGAGGAAAGCAAGAACAAGAAGGCAAGTGTTGTGCCAAAATGAGAGAGGGAGAAATGAACCGTGAGAGGAGAAGATAAAGGAAGAGAGAGGGTGTAACCACCTCAACCTCCCACCTCCCCAAATCCCACGGCTGCAACCACCTCCTTTTCCTTTCTTGAATTATAAAATTCAAATTTGCATACATTGACTAAGGTCTAAGGACCTTTCATTTTTAGCATGAGACAAAAGGGTTTGACCTTTCCTTTTCCTAGCAATATTTTAAGATGTGAGCTTAAGGACCCACATTGTTACATTGCTTCATAAATGATTTTTGACAAAAATTACATTTGCAATGGATCATTTTACAAAAGATGTTTCCATGTGAGCACATTTTGGTGCCTTTATTTGCACATATTTGTCGGTCATCATGTAGAGAGAGAGAGAGAGAGAGAGAGAGAGAGAGAGAGAATTAAAGGAGAGTAAAAGAAAACAACGGGAGAAGTTGAGAAAATGAAGCCAACAAATCAATGACCATGCCCTAATTCTCCAAGTCCATACCCTCTACAAAACCTAAACCCATACTTTTCAAACCTTAAACATCTAACAAACCCTAATATGCATTCTAAAAACTCAGAACTCCCACCCTTATGGGGGAGAGAGAGAGAGAGAGAGAGAGAGAGAGAGAGAGAGAGAGAGAGAGCTTTGGATCGTAGGTTTGATAGCCTTACCCTAGATCATCTTAAATCATAATGTCCCATAATCCTAAGACCCTTCCAAAACCCTTAGAATAACCCCTAAACTTACACCACAAATAATATTTAACCCCAAAAGCCGCCCCCCCCCCCCCGAAAAAAACAATCTTAACCCCAATGTTGAGAGAAACTCTAAAACTTGGAGCCCCCAACAAACCTTGAGCCCAAATCCCCAAACCTTACATGTTGCCGTTTAGAAACCTCAATCTCTCTCCCCTTAGGCCTTAATGTTTCCCGCTTTGGTGCTCTACCTTAAGCTTAATGTTGCATCTCACCTTAAGAAAAATGAGAGAGTAAAGGGGGGCAAGGAACACACACACACACACACAGAGTTTGCCATGGATAGTCTTAACACTATACCCCCTCCCAATCATCCATTATACAAACCCTAATCCCCTATCATTGGCCCCTAAATTTCTAATGCTTCACCCCCACAACTTTACCCACCATAAGCCTTAATGTTGCTTATCACCTTCGAGAAAAATGACACAATAGGGGGGGTGGGGGGCGCATGCAATGTGAGGGAGAAAGATAGAGACACATGGAGACAGAGCAAGAAAAAGAGAGCTTACCTCAATAGTCCTAGCATGATATCATCCTCCCCTTTTTCCATCATAAAAACCCTAATGTCTTACTATTTCCCCCAAAACTATAGGGCTTCACCCCACAATTATACCAACATTGACCTCAAACCACCTATCCTCCAACACTACTTGTGCAAACTATGAACTAAACTCACTTGTATTCCTTGAAAAGCCTAAACCCTTGCTCCCAAATTCAATACCCCTAGAAAACCTTGAACTTGTATCCCAAAATGTGTGTGTGTGTGTGGGGGGGGGGGGGGGGTTTGGATTTGAAATAAGGCATATCCGAAGCCTTATCCTATGGTTGTATTAAGTGTGTGAGAGGCTATGTAAAGTGTCCTAAAGGTCAAAGGGTCTATCTCTTAGAGAGAGACTTGGGAAAGTAGAATATAGAGAAGATACAATGAGAAGAATGAAGAAGAAGAGTATGAAGAAATCTTGAGCCTCCATATATCTGTGTCTCAACCACCTTCTATTGTGCATCCCCATACAAACTCTCATATATTCTCAGTTGGTATCAGAGCATCAGCATGAGAGCAAAAGATTGGAGCAAGAAACTTGCTCCAATGCAAATTAATCAATCTAGCAAGAGCATTTATGCCTCTTCTCTAAGTGACAATTATCTTTTAGCATTTTCCTACTATGCAACATTTTTTTTATTGGCTTTATCTTCCTTTCTCCTAAGGCAAGGAGTCGCATGTCATCGATGTAAAGTTTACATAATCTCTCCCATGTATGTACCGTGTATATGCATTTGCAAACTTTAAACAATATTATCCTCGGTAAAGATTAATCAAAGACTCATCGATACTCAATACTTTAGTGTCCCATATGTTGCTTATGCTATGCATGGATTCATCACATAGCAACTAGGTTCAATTTAACTCCCTTTGATACAAGCACTTCACAAACTTTATCTTTGAATATTTGAGATGTGATTTATCCTTTTCAGTGACCTATTCTAGCACCACAAGGTACAGAGCCTAATGTATCTCTTGTGAGCATTAAAACAAGCATCTATCAATTTGAAAAATACATTACTTACGACCGGTACCGCAATTGGATTGACAATGATGCCTTCGCCCAAAGCTCTGTTGCTAGTTGTAGGATTGTCATCTGCACGCGACATTCTTCGCTTGGAGGCCATCGTCCGCAAGTAGACTCAAGAGATTAAGAAGGTGGAATAGATTCGAGATGGGAGAGTCAAAGAGAAGATGGTTAAATCAAGGATCAAGATAGAGGGAAATTGTGCAGCCTCTCGGGGTAACTCTTCTATCTCTCTCTCTCTCTCTCTCTCTCTCTCTCTCTCTCTCTCTCTCTCTCTCTCTTGGAGGGGCATACTCTCTCTCTCCCTCTCTCTTGCAGCCTTTCGAGGTCTCCTTATGCTCTCTTGTGCCTTCCCATGCCTCATATTTATAATGAATTAGAGAGGAGGGGATAAGTCTGAGAACAAGAGTGGAGGGGCTCTTAGAAGACTCAGTGATCTGATGCTCAGATCATAAATTTGATGGTTGCATTGGCTCCAAAAGGGGGGTAAAACATCAAGAAACTTGGTTAGAAATCTCTTAGTTCACTCCTTTTCTCTATTCGAAGTGTTGTCTACTACCTGTAGACTGCGATCGCGGGACGCGCAATTTTGGCAGTCACTTTTCTTTATTTCTCTTTTTATAAAATCTCCAAAACATAAAACATCAGTTGTCTTTTCTTTTAAATGACTTTTAGTTCTATCTTTTTAGGATAATATCTAAAATATAATAGTTTTTTTTCCCCCAAGAATCTAATATTTTTGGACCATTCAAACTATACACATTAATACTAGTGATTAATATGGCTCATAAGTCCTGTTCACATTGTACTTTTCGTGAAGGGTGGCTACGGTCCTTATCAATCCGAGAAAAATGTCAAATTTATGACTCTCAATTTTTTAAAATATATTTTTAATTGAATGAAAATTATTAACTATTAATGCTAGTTAGTTTTTACCTTAGTTAGTCTTTAGTTAGTAATCTTACTAACTTATTAATTAACTAACTAACTTTTGAACTAACTAGCAAACTTTTATTGCGTGGAAATATTACAATTTACGCTTTGGCGCCATCTCGAACCTAGAATGTGATCTTTACTTCTCTCGAAGGATTCCTTAGTGCCAGAGTTCCTTACGCTTAGTCTTGACTTTCGCGGTCTCCTTGTCAATTAGAGGAAGTCGATGGAGTGGCTATGGGACTTGCAGTGGGGAGAGTGGATACTCGAGCCTTCACCCACAAGAGGAGTTGTCCTTGGCTTCTTCTTCTATCTGTCTCTCTCTCTCTCCCTCTTCCTCTCTAACTCTAGGTTCCCCTTCCCTCTCCACTCTCTCTCTTACTCTCTTTCACTACCTCTCTTTCTCTCTCTTAAGCTAAGCAGTAGGGGGGAGATTATATAGGGGAGAAGTGGGTATTAATGTGGGGAAAATAATACTATGATAGGGTTTTGTGTCATGTCTCAACTGCGTGTTGAGTGCTTGAGGTCCTAAGCATGAACAATTTGGGAGCCTCTTGGGTGTAAGCTGATAGTGATGGATGCATGCATTATCTCATTCTTTACCTTCGTTGAGTACGTGTCGAGCTTCCTGTTATCATCATGATCTCCTCCTTCACCTAATAATTTCAATTCCCTCCCCTTGTCACATCCATGTGCCGTCATCATGGCCGTCTTTTGGTTGCAGTCCGCCCCCCCTTTCGTTGTCGTCTTCCTCTTCACGTTAACAACCAGTTCAACTCCCCCTCCATCTCGTAGTTCAACTCCCCCTCCCTCCGTCATCTGATGGCGTCGACAAGGGGAGAAAAAGGTAATTATAATAATTCATTTTTATTTCAAAAATTTTAAAAAATGAGGTAAAGAGGGGGGAGAAATTTGACGGCAACGGCGCCTGTAATAGGGGAGGAATCTGTTGGCGACGACGGAGTGTTACATCCTTCCCCCCTTAAGGAATCGAGATTTCATCATCTCAAAAGGAATTGGGGGTATTGTTGGTTGAGAGTATTCTCATCAGTCCATGTTGAATCTTCTTCTAGATAGTCCTTCCACTGGATGAGGTACTCTTTGAGGGTTCTACTCCTCAATCTCTTTTTTCGACTATCTAGGATTCTATCTGGGCAGAGCTCAAGGACTCCTTGGCTTGGCATTACAACTTGCTGATCATTGAGTATATGGCTAGGATCGGATACATATTTCTTTAATAGGCTAACATGGAATACATTGTGAACATTCGCGTTCTAAGGGAGTTGGAGTATGTAGGCATGTGGGCCCTAGGAATTTCAGGATCTTGTAGGGTCCACAATACCTTGGACTCAGTTTCTTAAATTCGCCCAGTGATAAGGAACTCTTTTTTTGGGTCGTATAGAAAATAAAAACCATATCTCCTTCTTTGAAGAGTCGCTCTTGTCTATTTAGATCCGCATAGCCTTTCTGCCTATCCTTGGCGGCTCTAATATCTTGTCTGATGGTTTTGACTTGCTCATCCATCTCCTCAAGTATCTTCTTGGAAGCTTCTACCCTCAAGGTAGGATGTGAAAAGTTCAATGGGGTATGGCAATCATGCCCATACAATGCTTGAAAAGGTGTCATTTGAATGCTTTGTTGGTAAGAAACATTATAGGTGAACTCTACCAATGGTAGATATTGGATCCATTTCATGGGTTCGCGATAGCATTATGCCCTAAGAATGTCTTCAATGACGGTTGACTTTCTCCGTTTGGCCATCAGTTTGAGGGTGATAGGTTTTACTAAAGTAAAGTTGAGTCCCTATGGCCTTAAATACCCCTCTCCAAAAGTGAGATGTGAAGAGGGAATCGCGGTCACTAACAATCCTTCTAGGTAACCCATGGAGTTTGAATATCTCCTTGATTAACAATCTGGCAATGTCTGAATCTTTATAGTTTGTCTTGGCTGGAATGAGGTGTGCAACCTTAGTGAGCATGTCTACTATAACCATAATTGAGTTGTATCCTCCTTGGACTAAAGGTAATCCAACAACAAAGTCCATGCTAATAAATTCCCACTTCATCTAGGGAATGTCAAGAGGTTGCAACTTCCCAAGCATCTTGACATGTTCTGCTTTAATGCACTGGCAAGACAAACATTCCATGAAATATTTGAGCACATCTTCCTTAAGCCTTTCCCAATGGTAGCTCTTCGTGACCGTGTTAAGGGTCTTGACATATCCAGGATGGCCTGAAAAAGGGGAATCATGTGCTTCCCAAAGTATTCTTTGTTTGAGTTTCCTGCTTGAGGGTATGCACAATCTTGTCCTAAATTAGACAAGTCCCTCATTGACAAAAAATTCTTGATATTTGACCTTAAGTTTGGGGTTTTGGTCCTTCCCCAAGTTCTCCTTCATCGTCTTTAGATATTCTAGGTCATGACTAGCTTCCTCCTTTGCTAATTCAAGGATAGGGTTGCTAAGCATTGATACCATAGTTGCCAATGATTCTACCATCGAGGGTTCCTCCATAATAAGAGAGTTGAGGAACGCTTTGCAACTTAAGGCATCAGCAACTACATTCTCCTTGCCAAGTCGATACCTGATCTCAAAATAATATTCTTGCATAACCTCAATCCAATGGCGTTGCCTCATGTTGAGGTCAGTCTAGGTGAAGATCCATTTAAGGCTCTTATGGTCTGTGACCAAAGAGAACTTGTTACCAAGCAAATAGTGTCGCCAAATCTTGAGAGTGTGAGTAACTAATTGATACCATAGTTGCCAATGATTTTGCCATTGAGGGTTCCTCCATAATAAGAGAGTTGAGGAACACTTTGCAACTTAAGGCATCAGCAACTACATTCTCCTTGCCAAGTCGATACATGATCTCAAAATCATATTCTTGCATAACCTCAATCCAATGGCATTGCCTCATGTTAAGGTCAGTCTAGGTGAAGATCCATTTAAGGCTCTTATGGTCTGTGACCAAAGAGAACTTGTTATCAAGCAAATAGTGTCGCCAAATCTTGAGAGTGTGAATAACTACTAATAGCTCTAGGTCATGGGTAGCATAATTCCTTTCATGGGTCATGCTATGGCAACCTACTTCTTCAGCAAATTTGTAAGGGGTGTTGCAATTAAGGCGTAGTCCTTAATGAAGATACTGTACCAACCTGTTAATCCAAGAAATCTATGTGCTTCTTTAAAAGTAGTTGGTGGAGGCCACTCTTGGATATCCTTGACCTTTGTAGGATCTAGAGAGATTCCCTCATTTGACACAATAAATACAAGGTACTCAATTTGCCTCTTGAGGAAGGCACACTTTTTCTTCTTAGCATAGAGCTTATGAGTTCTCATGGTCTCAAGAACGATGCGAACTTGGGATTCATGATCCTCCTCTTCCTTGGAATAAACCAAGGTGTCATCAAAGAAGACAAGCACAAAATCGTCAAGATATGGTCTAAAAATGTCTTGCATTAGCATGTTAAAGGTGGCATGGGGCATTAGTCAACCCAAAGGACATCATTGTGAATTCAAAATGATCATATCTTGTGTTGAATGCTATCTTTGGAATATCTTCTTCCTTGACGTGGATATGGTAGTATCCTGACCTCAAATCAATCTTGGAGAAGATTTTTTCTCCCTACAATCAATCAAGTCACTCGTCTATCCTTGGGATAGGGTATTTATTCTTGATGGTTACTTGGTTCAAGCCTCTATAATTGATGCAAAGGCAAAGTGTACCATCCTTCTTCTTTTGGAACAAGACTTGAGCTCCCCAAGGAGAACTGCTAAGTTGTATGTACCCTTGGTCCAATAGATATTTGAATTGTTCCTTGAACTCAATAGCTTCTGAAATGGACATCTTGTAAGGCATTTTTGCAACTAGTGCAGCTCCTGGTATTAGCTTGATCTCATGATCCACTTCCCTAAGTGGTGGTAATTCAATCAACTCTTCTGGCAACACATCCGCATACTCTTTTAGCCATGATGGTTCTTCATTGGTGTCCTCTACTTGTTCCTGTTTGTTTAACTTGATTAGGTAGATAGGTAATCCTTTCCTTATTCCTTGAACTATTCACATGCCTTAGCAGACTAGATCTTTGGTTTACCTACTTCTCCTTGTGTTGTCACTTGCTCGTCTTTTGGATTACGGAATGAGACTTGTCCTTCCCACAATGAATGTGAGCATCGTTGGGGACTAGCCAATCCATTCCAAGTAGACACTCATGGACTCCTAGGTTCATTACCCTAAACTTAATAGATGTAGCCTCTTTTTCGAGTAGAAATTCCACCTTAGCAGTTTGTCTAGTGCAAGTGATTTCTTGCCCATTTTCTAGTTTGACAAGCAAAGTGGGTGCAGCTACAGTGGTTACCCCTATCATTCTTGCACAATCTGGTGAAATGAAAGAATGAGTGCTACCACAGTCAATCAAGGTTTTGAATTTTTTACCTTGGTAATCTGATGGTGTTTGGATCACTGAGAATTGGCAGTTTAGTCCCTTTTTATGGAGAATGGTATGAACGGATGCCACGGATGCCCTCTCAATCTTAGCTTCCATGGATGGATTTTCTTCTTTGTTGATTCCCTTAGAGGAGATATTGGAAGTTTTTGCCCTTCCCATTGTTGCACATCCGCGGCCACGAGTAGCTCTAGCTTGGCCACTGAATTTTCCTTAGTGATGATCTCTGCCAAGTTTGGGACATTCCCTTTTGAAGTGTCCACATTCATTGCAGTGGAAACATCGCATGCTTTGATCACTTCTTTGAATGGGGACAAAGTCACTGATTTCATTTACCCTCGACTTCTTCCATTGGCCTTGACTCTGTCCTAGTACCCTTTTGAATTAAGCTTTCAACATTCCTGGATTCTAGTCTTTGTAAGACCATGGTCTATTGTTCATGGGCTTTAGCTAGACTTCTTGGGAACAGGTCCTACTCTTATCAATGCATCTTGCAAATCCGAAGGATGCATTGATTCCAACTGAGTGTTCAATGGTGGGTTCACAGAACTTCTGGGGAATACTCATTGTCGAAGCATTTTTCAACAAGGAGACAAATCTTGAATAGTATGCCTCCAGTGACATGCCCAACTATTTCAAGTTGAAAAACTCATTCATCTTCTGAGTTCTATATGCAGGTGGCATGTATCTTCCCTACACTACTTCCTTTAGTTTCTCCCAACTTATTGTGCTTTCAGAGACTGCTTGGTCCTTACACCATTGCTTCCACCAGAGTCTAGCCTTGGCGATAAGCTTGAGCTTGGCAATCATGACCTGATTTATAGGTGTTGTTCCTGTTGCACTAAAGTAATCTTCCATGGATTCAATCCATACTTCAGCATCATCTTCAATAGGCTTCCATTTTCTGTCAAATTCTGGTTTTTGAGAAGAAACTTCTTCTCTTGTGCTTCTGTTGGACTTAGTGTGGAAACAAGATTATGGTTTTGCGCTTGGGGTTGTATCTAGTTTTGCATTAAAACCTTCACATTAAGATAACATTTACATATCGCTACACAACTTGGTTCAATGTGCAAATTATTTCTCATCAATACTATGCAACAAATCAAATGAACATAAAATTATTATTTATTCATAAAGAAGCATAAGCTTCAAGTACAATTATTTGTTAAGGATTGGTTGGGATGATTTTCTTTCCAATAGATACATCAACACCAGGTTAATAATTCCCTCTTGGATTCAGCTACAAGGACAAAATAGTAATATGGATTGGGAGAATGGATTCTTAGGAAACGGTAAGTCATGGGAAGTTCCGGAAGTCCCCGTTTTTTATAGCCATGACGTTTGTTTTGCCCCATTACTTTAATTCTGTCAGCTGGCAAAACTTTGACAACCTCGTCATAGATATAGCAATTTTGTTCTACTTTCCGACATCCAATATGTAGGATTGAATTTACATTAGCCTCATTAAAGATGAATAGATTGATGATTTTCAAGTCTTCCAGCCACTTTAGCCTCTTTAGATTGTTTTGAAGATAGGCCAGTCGATTGGCATCTATTTAGTAGTATCTCGTGCTCCAAGTCTAACGCCTTTCCACATACAGTGGTGAAGGGTCATAGAGTCATTCTAGAATCCCCATCATGTCAAATCGTATGTGATAACTTGAAGAGTTCATAGCTGTCCTAAACATGATCTGAAATACGAGGAACCTGCTCCATGCCTTGTAGGTTTGGAAGTAGCATCAATCCACAAGTGAAAGAAAAGAAATTATTTCCTAGTGAAAACATCACTTCACTCGTCTCGATTTATTCCTATCCAGATTGTTTTCTTCATTGGTTCGCACTCTGATACCAATTGTAATGTGCCCGCCTAACGGCTGTCCAAGCACATTTTTAACGGTTCCATTGAGAAATGAATCTAAGCATCACCACCCGACACTCCCATGGAATGTTCCGAGGTTTGTCGCCTAGGGCCCCAAGTTTGCATCACAACAGAACGTTCGCGGCCGAACCCGCTAGGATTGACCTAAAATCTAGGTTCCTAGAGGCCAAGGTCTCCTAATAGCATTCTAGCGTCGGACCCTGGGCACCCAACTTTACGTAGAGATACCCAAGCTGAAGCAGACCCATGTCGCACTTGGTTCAAAGAGAATGGGAAATGATAGGGATGTGTCGCTCAACCTCTCTGCCTGTAGGGCACAGTCCCATTCCAATCCCCTAAAATGGCATGATTCTGGTTCTAACTTAATGATTCCTAAAGGTCAAATGTCGGTAGAATCCTGTGGAAAGCCTCCTAGTTCTCTAGGACCACCCTGCCATAGGACGGACCCATCAGGGGTTCCGCCCACCCGCTTCCCTCAATGGGCCTTCTTTAGTTACCTAATTAGGTCCTGCCACATTTATGTGGGACATTTAAAACTAGCTTCCTTAAATAAGCCTTTTAGGAAACAGGGTTCATTTGTATAACTTATAGCACTGACACAAAAACAATCCAGGCAAGTTCTTTGAAAGTAAACTTTATATTATCATCTTAACTGAAACACAAGCCTCGTCCAAAAAGGATGGATTTCGCAATCCGTGGGGATGTGTTTTCTTTCCTCCAAGTTTCCACCCTTGCACTAGTAATAGGGCCTCGAGAATCCATCTGGAGTCACGTAGATTGTTTGAGTAGGACCTGGAGGCATGGAATTTACAACCAGATCCCCCCTGGCATCCAAGTGTCCTTCTACATTCAAACTAACCCATGAAGAGACCTCTCGTGGCGGGTTCGGTCCACGTTTCCGTCACGGTTATTTGGAACCCCCTTGGCTAGGATTCGCGGCCAGCTGGGGGTAGCTTGGCATGCCCTCCTTGAATTCAACTTGAGTCATTAATCAAATTTTCTTTTGTGAGCTTGAGTCATACATTCCTTTTTCAGACATTAATCAAATTTTCTTTTGTGAGCTTGAGTCATGCATTCCTTTTGCAGACATTAAGTCTAGATTTACAAGCACAAACAATCAATGAAGGTGAGTACTCATGGCATCTGCTAAGGTGGAGTCCTTATCTTTGACACTGGCATCGCCCTTCTTGGTCTTTCACGTCTAGGCGTCATTTTTCATTATTTTTCGAGGGATAGAGAATACCCTCTTTCTGACCTCACTACTATGTATTAGGGTAGAGCAATTCCACTATAGTTTTAGGTGAGGGCTCCCCTGGGTTACTATCCTTTGGTCCCTATCTTAAGATCTTGGTTTAGGGTTTTGTTTGGTCAATTGGTAATCATCTTTTCCATCTTAGAACTCTATCGGGTTCTAAATTCACCCTAGGGTCTCCTCCCTTCAAGATAACAGGAACTTGTATTTACTCCTCTTGCAAGTCAAGCGTAAACCAAACCTATTTACTATTCCGACAACCATAGGATAAGGCTTAGGCTATGCCTTATTTCTCAAATCCACCCCCCCCCCCCCCCCCCAACACACACACACACACATTTTGGGATACAAGTTCAAGGTTTTCTAGGGGTATTGAATTTTGGAACCAAGGGCTTAGGCTTTTCAAGGAATACAAGTGAGATTTAGTTCATAGCTTGCACAGATAGTGTTGGAGGATTGGTGGTTTGAGGTCAAGGTTGGTATAATTGTGGGGTGAACCCCTATAGTTTTGGGAGAAATAGTAAGAGATTAGGGTTTTGATGATGGATAAAGGGGAGGATAATATCATGTTAGGGCTATTGATGTAAGCTCTCTTTTTCTTGCTGTGTCTCCATGTGTCTCTATCTTTCTCCCTCACATTGCTTCCCCCCCCTCCCCCCTTGTGTGAAATCTCTAACTGTGAACTAGTTCAAAGAATAACCAGTTCATGGACTCTCTAGTGTGCAGGCAGGTCCTCATGATAACCAGTTTCTTAATGTCCAATATGAACAGAGCTTAATAGGGGATATTTTAAGCCTTAGTGATAAGGCTATTAGCCTTAGTAAGAGGAAAAAAACCATTTTCTGTACGTGGCAAAAAATGATGACTTTTTCCAAATCACTCTGCAGCATGTTGTCCAAAGTAGGCACCTTGATCAAACACATCCTCTCGTCCTCAAAAAACAAGTCTTGGAGCTTCAAGCTCTCTCAAATGAGCAAATGGTTTCCTCTCATTAGGAGAAATATGGACACTCTTTTTTTCCCATTAAGGAGTGAATAAAGAAATATAGGCCTAACCAATGAGAGAGATGGGATTCCAGATTCATGTAATGTGAATCTTCTACCCATATCTTGGCCCAAATCTTCCCTTAGCAATAAAATAAGGGAAAATGTGGGGAATACAATGCTGACACTTCCTTGAAGTTTGTGACTCGAATTTTCATTTTCTTATTTTTTTAAGTTTCACTTTTCATTTCTCCCCTTTTCAGTTTCCCCCTCTTTCTTAGGCGGAACTCAAATTTATCATCTCTTTCCCCGCTTCTTCTTTCCTGACAAAATCTTACAGCCTCATTGTTGCTTACCCTATGTGTAACCCTATAAAATTTCATTTCCTCTACACAAACATAGAGTGAGTTTCACATGTTTTATGAGAGCACAGCTTGTTCTACCAAAGCCCTAAGATTTTCATCACAAAACTTTATAGGTATATTGTTCTCTTCCATAGATGTTCTATGGTAAAGTTTTATCTCGTTTGGACAAAACCTATGCAAGTTATGTTCATTCTTTGACATGTTTTTTTTTTTTTTGGTACTCTAGGAGTCTCTTTTTACAGTCAAGAAAAATGATATTTTGAACACTCAACTTCTTCTTCAACATCTTACAGTTTCTTTGTAAACAAAGTTACAGGTATGTTGTCTTGTTTTTTTGCTGCTCCATGGTTAAATTTTCTCGTTTGGAAAAAATGTATGCAAGCTATATGCATATTGAGTTTTCCTTTGTTTTTTTACTCCCAGAGTCTTTGAGGGTGGAGAACAATGATTTTTTAAAAACTCAACTTCTTCAACATCTTTGGGTTTCTTTGCAAAGAGAGCCACATGTATATTGCCACTTTTTTTTGTTGCTCCATGGTTAAGTTTCAACTCATTTGGACAAAGCCTATGTAAGTTATATGTATGCTTTGACTTGATATTTCTTTTGTTTTTGTACTCTAGGAATTTGTCATTGAAGGAACAATGGTCTGGTTATAAGTCAACTTCTTGTTCAACATCTCTGGGCTTCTTTGTGATAAGTACTATAAGTTGGATTGGATTTTGATGCACCCAAGTACTCAAGGGAGTTCAAGGTCAGGCGTAAGGATGTTGCAAACCCTAGCAAACATTGGAAAGGTAGAATTTTAGAGTTCAGAAAAGTGCTCAATGAAACAAGTATAGTAACAGAAATGTTGATCCAACATGTTTATACGCACAAACAAATCTTTGTACACGATAAGAACTACATTGCAAATTATAAACAAAACAATAAGTTTTTAAATTTTATCATTATTTATTATTTTACATTAGAGTTGTTTTTAAAAATCTTTTCAGTGTTTTAATTCAATCTTGTTTTACTGATAGCTCTATATCCATCAATTTTGCATGAATGACAGAATGTGGAATGTTTGAGCGGCAAGATACATGTTTAACATGATGACATAGGTTCTTTGATCTATGATAATAACTCTCCAACTCAACTTGCAACTCAAAATATCTTTTTTTTATAATTCATTGTATGTAGTAGAAAGCCAGAGATTGCAGCATGTCCCGTTGGCGCCCCTATCTAGTGGTGAATGGTTGATTGGTAGCTTGGAGTTGTCAGGAGCATGTTAGTCCAAGATAAAATCTGACATCAATAGTGCTATGAAACCCACTATAGACTCCAAAGATGTGCATCTTAGTTGGCTTATTTAATTCTCATTGTTGGCATATTTGTTTGGTTCATGTGATGTTATGAAGAAAACAAAGATTACTTATCAATGCAAGTGTCCATTTGAGGAATGGATGAGTCAGCTATTGGATGAGTCTTGGTAAGTCAAAAGAACACATTTTGATGAGACAATTGAATGCAGGGTCAACCAATTTGATCTCACATTTAGGTAAATCATTTTTACTACTTTGAATGCCTTGACTTAATTGACATAGGTCTTGCTTAGATGAATTGTTGTGTTATTCACATTTACTTATCATTATTTTTGTTCTTATTACAGGTATTTCATCGCTAGAAAAACTCTGTGCATTCACTTTCGATATAGAAGATGATGACTTTTGTGAGGGGAGTGGTTTAGCTTTAATCAAGATACTCGAGATGAGACACATACAACTCTCATAGATGTGGTTATCTTCTGGAATGGTCATAATCCTTTTATGGTCAGCGCAAAGAGCCATTGGCTCATTCTTTTCTGATACAAGAAATCCAATTAACGTCCAATGAGGCCCTCTACAACTTCTATTTCAAGTTAGATAATAGAAAAGTCAAGATTCGTAGTAAGCAATCCATGACATGTAAACAATGTGCTTCTTCATATCCTTGAGATAGTGGAATCCTTGTAATTTTAAAAAAATAAAGAACGAATATAATTTTTTTTTAAATTTCTAAGTAATTTCAATTTAGATAATCTTAGTTTAATATGATCCAAGCGTGCGATAATACATACTATAATTAGTCAATCGTACTGGTTAAAATCATAATTAAATTGTAGCCTGGAGTTCTATAATCTATGCAATATTGTCTTTACATAATGATATATTGTAGCTCATCTCTTCTACTTATTTCTCAAAATTAAATATTAAATTGGATCCAAGGGATTTTCAAGGTCTTTTAGATTTCTTTTCTTTAAAATTTTCTATATTTTCTATTGTTGGACTTGAATATACTCAACGATCCAAGTATATTCGAGGATATAATAATGTAGAATGAAGCATTTGTTTGTATGAGTAATTTTAATGGTTACTTTAAGGTATTGAAATAAAGAAACTGAGGTAAGAGTTTTAATTTGAAACTTTAGGATTAAAAAAGAACATTTATTTAAAACCCTAGATACATAAAAGCTATAACTCCAAACTCATTTTCACTTTCATTCTCTACTTCCCTACACTTGTGCTCTCCTCCCTTCTCTCTTTGTGTGCCATGGCTACCACTCCCACCTTTGCTGCATGGATTAGTTCCATACACTACACACACATATAGGAGACTAGATATACCCTAGGTTTTGCGTGACCTTGAGTCTAGAGAGCTTGCTTTCCGTCATAGACCCTAGCTCTAGTATACTGGCATCATTTTGTGATGCGGCAAACTCTCTCACTTGCTCTAATCCGAACTCTGCTCTCAGATGGGTCCCCATAGATTTCCTATATAGTTTACGTGCTGGATCAAGCCATGAAAAGATAATAAATTGAGCACTCGTGCATGTGGGGTAACATCTTCGTGCCAGAGAAGTGCCCACCTCATCCCATGACCACACCACGATGGATCTCATCGAGTGCGATGCAGCATTTGCCATATATGTTTTGTGCATTGAGGTGCAAAAGGACAGTGAGGAAGACATCGACACACCCTCTTGGCCACAGCTAGAGTATTTCGAGAGGGAGCCTGAAAAGATCACACTCGATCTGAGAGTAGAGACCTCCTTGCCCTGTTGAGACGCCGACAAGTGATGATCCACCCCTCGCTTCTCTCTATGCTATCATCATCAAGGGGGTGGAATATTTACTTATGGAGCTAAGGGAAGAAGAGCTATATTGTATCATGGTGCATGATGCATCTGATGATTTTATAGATTTTGATATACAAGATGCACCAACACATGTTGATGAGGTGGCTCGATATGATGGCACGAGTGTCGATGACATCTTTGACATTGTGAGCATCCAAGAGCAGATTGAGAATGTGGCACCACAGTATGAGATCTCAGATGAGGAGTTCGAGCGGTTGCAAGGAAGCATTTTTGGATCTCAACCCGACTACGCAATACCTTCCCAAGAGAGAGATGAGGGTGGCCCAGTTGTAAGAGTAGACCTGGATGCTCCATTACAGCAACATATAGATGATGCAAAGAAGGTAATGTTATCAGATTCGCATCAAAATTTACCAGTAGGGCCTCTAGGGTATCAGCAGCATGCACATCAAATTTCAGGCCCCTAGACGAGAGCCTCTGGCTAGGGCAGCTCTGGGGGTCCAATCTCGACAAAATTTGATGTGCATACTCCCGATGCCCTAGAGGCCCTACTCGTAAATTTTGACACGAATCTGATGTATATATATTTACCATACTCCATGCATAGTGAGTTTGACACAGTGAGTTTGACATTGAACTTGTGTGATGCAGGACATTGTCTATATAGATGAATTTTCATCTAGACAAGGTGGCCGATCTGGTAGCCAAGGAAGGGTGCAGGACTCGACATTGAAGGAGTATATCGACCAGCTTGTGATCGACATTTTTGTATTCCATAAGACATACTCTCCGGCTTTTTCTGAGAACTTCTTGAAGTTGAGGGCACTAACGAAGGCTGGGCCCTTCAAGACCATCCCAATGAGCTCTAGCTTGGAGAAAGTAGTGTTGCTTTGATGTTCAAAGCTCCTCTACTTATTCTCTAGTACTAGGTATGGGCCACTTTTTTCCATGGTGGCCCATGGCATGGTTGCTAGTGTTAAAGACCCCAATGTCATTAGGCAGAAACTACTAGGGTAAAATGTGTTGTTGCCTATGATCAAGCATAGCTCTAACCATGGGGAGTCTAGCTTAAAGAAGTCTAGGAGAGAGTAGATGTACTTAGTGCCAAATCATATCTCATCACCAATGTAATGTAATTTGTAATCTTCTCTTGAAGTAATGAAAAATGATATTTGTTGGATTTGCATGCAATGTAGTTTGTCATACGCATAGTTTGTTATTGTTTTTTACGTGAATATTACGTTTATTTATCAAATTTATACACAACACGATTCGTACCCTAAATTTAATACGTAGTGTTTTATTAAGTTTGTACGCAACATGTATTCATTCAAACACATGTAACGATAACTCAAATACATAAATAAAACAAATAACAAGCGAATAAACAAAAATAAGATGCGCCAAAAAATTTTATTCATATTCATAACATTTTACATGGGATCCATTACAACCAGGGTTTTACAAAATCTCTTTGGAGACTATATTCTGTATATATTTTGGTAGTATACCCCTATCGTTGTTGATCTCTGCGAGGACTATCCTTCCATCTCTGTAAGAACCTCACTATCCGCAAATCCCTATCAGTGATGGTGACTCTCTTTGCATGTATTGTTGCATAGACCGAGTCTCCGAACAAGTTGATAATGTAAGCTTCGATAGCTTCCTATAGTGCAAGGAGGACTTGGGTAGTCCAGCGATCGGGTTGTTGCAAGCGTGTTCCATTTGGGAAGTGCCTCTTGGTGTTCTTAATGAGTATGCCGTCCATAATCTAATGCACTAGCTTATGGGATCTCCAGCCTTTGGTATCAAGAGGTGCGTGGTCTTTCAGTAATGGCGGATCTCACAAAGAGCCACTGTGCATGGCTTCCATTGACGCTTGCCATGCTAGCATGGTGGTGGTGGTGGTGGAGCTGGGGGAGAGGTGGCCTTTGCATAGGATTTCTAGGGGGGTGTCTCCAGGCCGCTTGCTTGGTGAGTGCCATGTCTTTTAGGAGAGAAAACCCAAAACTCAAAAGTGAAATGTGTAAAATGAGGTGAAACTTTAAACTTATAGCAAAACTTTCAAAAAACCCTTAAACCTGAATTAATGTATCCAAGCTTTGAAAAAATATGACCAGTGATCTGATTGACATGAAATTTTACGTGTGGAATTCTCTAGGGTACATCAACTACCCAAAATTATTTTGGTCTCATCAGAAGTCTCTGGGACACCTGTTCGGAGGCCAGCGTCATCTAGGGCCCTGAATCCCCAGATTCAAGGCCCTAGCTGCAAGCCTCCGGAGTCTTTGAGACTTCTGATAGGGCCAAATTTTTAATGTCCATGAGTTTTTATGATGCTCGGCATGTGGGTGAAGTTTCACCAGATTTCGATTGATAAAATTGATGGTTCAATCATAATTTTGAAAATGCATTAACTAGATTATACTTCATTGATAATAGAAAAACTCACCACCGCACCTAGTGTGTGCAATTGCATATTAAATATGTTGTCAACCAAACTACGTGAAATATTGGAAAATTAAAAATTCAAAAAAAAAGAGTCATGGATCAAATGGAATATTGCATATTGGATATAGTGTTGCCAAATCGCTAAATACTATAAAGATATAGTGCATCGACCCATGTACAACCGATCACTGATGTGTGCGTGATTGCACATTGAATTTATCCTTAACAAAACTACTTTCAAAATTAGAAACTTGGAAATACACACAATGCAAATCATGGCAAAATAGAATATCAAATATTGGATTTGGCATTACAAAACCATGAAATACATGGTAGATAGTGCATTGCACCAAGTACAACTAGAGCTAGGCAAAATTTAGCTCCATTTTTTGTAGACCACTACTATCAAATACTTGAAGGTCTACTGGAAAGATAAACCAAAACTAAGCTCCTTAAAACCTACAACCAAACCTGAGCTAAAAACATAGATCCAATTACAAGGTAGCTTCTCAAAGCATATTGTTGACATTACGATTAAATGCATCGTTATTGTTGTTGCAGATCCTATGAACAAGAACCATATCTATGGGCTTAATAGTGATATGTCGGGCACGAATGGCTAAAACTTAAGAATCGCCCATTAGATCAATCAAGTAACTTTGAGCTGCTTCTTGGAGAGCAAGCAAGGCTTGGCTTGTAACACTCCGTCGTCGCCAATAGATTCCCCCCCTATTACAGTCGTCATCACTGTCAAATTTCTCCCCTCTCTTTACCTTTTTTTTCAAATTTTTTGAAATAAAAGTGAATTATTTTAATTACATTTTTCTCCCCTTGTCAATGCCATCAGATGATGGAGGGAGGGGGAGTTGAACTACGAGATGGAGGGAGTTAGAGAGGAAGAGGGAGAGGGAGAGAGAGAGAGAGACAGAAGAAGCCAATGACAACTCCTCTCGTGGGTGAAGACTTGAGTACCCACTCTCCCCACTACAAGTCCCATAGCCACTCCTTTTGTTGCCTCTAATTGACAAGGAGACTGTGAAAGTCAAGACCAAGCATAAGGAACTCCGACACCAAGGAATCCTTCGAGAGAAGTAAAGATCGCATTCTAGTTCTGAGATGGCACCAAAGCGTAAACTCTCCCAAGCCATGATTAAGGGAGAAGGATCAGGCAAAGATGCCACCATCAACATGAATGGTTTATCAGGCGTGAATGCTAATTCGACACTCCAAAACTAGGTACCGCTTTCGTGTCTAGAAATTGAAATCGAATATTTAAAGCATGAGCATCATTAAGAAAAAGTCACACCTTGCATTGAGTAACTTGCATATTTTGAAAGATAGCCAAAAAGGGTTTAATAACCACGAGTTGTCGAGAATAGATTAAGAATTTACTGTTATTGCAAAAATTAAGTCAAGTATTAGGCTCAAACTTTTGTAGATGCATCATAGATTGCTAGGGCACATAAATATTCCATATAGGTAAATTGCATCCCGTAGACAATCATAATGAATTAGCTCGCATTTACAATGAATCCATGTACATTCACATTTGAATAATTAGGTCATGCCTTTTGAGTTGCATAAATGTACTAGAAGAGATTTTTATAAATGGGAAATTCCACATCGCCATCGACAACTCGGGAAAGGCATGCATTCTAGATTCACATGGCATCATGAATAGCCTCGATTGCACCACATAATGGGATATGCATCTTTTAAAAAAAGACTAAGATGCGCATGTGAAATGTTGAGCTTATTTGAAAGAAATGGTTTGGTAAATGAAGTCCTGGCCGATAAGCGAAGCCAAGATTCGACCCAACTAGGTTTAGTCACAAATAAATCGATTTGTCCGTACGATCATATCTTGACTTGGAGTCAACACGCTCTTTGGTCTCTACCCCAATAGCCAACCATGATGAACCCAAAACACGCTTAGGTATATCATTTTTAGAATATGAAACATCCCGAAGCTAACACAAGGAAGCTCGAATGTAGTACCCACAAGGAGAATAACTATTTGCCAAGCTACATTCGATGCTAGTAAGTGTGTGAGAGGCTGTGTAAAGTGTCCTAAAGGTTAAAGGGCCTATCTCTCAGAGAGAGACTTGGAAAAGAAGACTATAGAGAAGATAGAATGAGAAGAATAATGAAGAAGAGTATGAAGAAAGCTTGAGCCTCCATATTTGGGTCTGAACCACCTTCCGTTGTGCATCCCCATATAAACTCTCATCTATTCTCAGTTGGCATGAGAGCATAAGCATGAGAGCAAAAGATTGCAGTGAGGAGCTCGCCGAATGGAGGCCTGCATTGGCTTGAAGGCTTGTTTTCTACCATTAAAAACATGTACAAATCCCTATCTAAATCACCCATAACAGGTCTATGGATTGGATGAGCTGCTAAAGCCCGAATTTGGGGGCAAGTGAAGCCCACATTGGATGCATTTGGTAAGCCAAAAGAGACTGGAAATTATGTATGAAAACAAGACATTGGGTGTGTTTGGATTTGAATCAGTTCATGAATGGATGTCAGGAAGTTGGGGGGATGCTTAAGCACAACCCTAGCTTAAGTAGGGGGCTTGCTTGAGGCCATAAGCATAGGGCTAGCTTGTCAAAAACACAAGGCCTGCTTATCAATAAGGAGGGGGTTTATGTTTGTGATGACAGAGAAGAGAATGAGGAAACCATTTGCTCATTTGGGAGAGCTTGAAGCTCCAAGACCTGTTTTTTGAGGAAGAGAGGATGTGTTTGATCAAGGTGACTGCTTTGGAGGACATGCCATGGAGTGATTTGGAAAAACGTCACCATTTTTGGCTGTGTGCAAAAAATGTTTTTTTTCTTCTTCATAAGGGCGATAGCCTTATCACTAAGGCTTAAAATCTCCCCTGCTAAGTTGTGTTCATATTGGACATTAAGAAACTGGTTATCTTGAGGATCTTCCTTCACACTGGAGAGTCTAATAACTATTATTCTTTGAACTGGTTCAAAGTTAGAGATTTCACATTACTACAGAGTTGAACTAGCTGTTTTGGAGGCCTAGAGGGCCAATTTTATATCATTTTCGGGTGCCATTTTGGAGGCCAAAAAACAACAAAAAAATCCCAAATTTTTTTGTGTAGCTTCAGCTTGATTGGGACTTCATTATTGGTACGAAAACTACAGAAAAACAACAAGGAAATTGGTCCATTTTAAGCCCATATTTTGATAATTTTTGGGTCACATGAGTACTATTTGAGGTCTGTTTTGAATGTTTCTTGTTGGACAATCATTGTATGATGTATGGGCATTGTGTATGAATATCTATGACAGCATTTGAGCTTATGTGTAGTAGCCATTCTCTTGGAAGGGAATTTACATGAATTTTTTGAGCTATTTATGGTGAATTTTTTGTCTCAGGTTGACCATTTGAGGCAATGGATTGGTTCATGTTGCTAAATGCTTGATTGGGATAGCACATATTGTTGGTTTTTCTAAAATTGTAGCCATCAAAATATCAAACACATCTCAAATTACCCAAATTGTTGGAGATAAATTGACCAATGACAACTATAGTGTCTGGTCATACAAGATGGAGAACTTTCTCATGGGGAGAGGTCATTGGGACCTCATTACAAGTGATGATGCATGTCCAAATCTTCTTGAAGATCCCACGAAAGAGGAAAAGAAGGCATACAAGGATTGAACTAAAAAGAATAGGAAGGTTTTGCATTGGATCTCTATATGCATATTAGAGACTTTGATTCCTCATATCAAGAAGGCAAATGAGAGCGGAGTTTTGAACTCGAGAAGTGCTTAAAAATAGCCAAAAATTACGAATATCAAGCGAAAAATATTCAACATCGAAGGCGGCGGCTCCAGCTGGGACGATTTTAAGCAACAAGTGAAATACGACTCTTAAAGGCGCCCGAGCGACACTTGTTGATTTTTGATAATTTTTCAGACTGCTGTGTGGGATGTCAAGAGTTGTCGGTCAATGTGGGATGACAAGCCGAACGCCCAAGATTTTTCAGAGCTCGAATCGGAGCCAGGACGAGGAAATGGCCACAAAATGGTCAAGATATGAAAAGGTAGACACTTGGGAGGCCAAAATTGGGCATGCCTTTTGAGTTTGGACCCCCCTCCCCCCCCCCCCCCCCCCCCCCCCCCCTCAAAATTTTAAGCATACAAGATCAAAAAACGTGGAGAGAGAAGATGAAGGAGGAGATGGAGGCGCCATCATCTTCACGCCAAATTTTGCGCCCTCTCTCCTCTCTCTCATGATTGGGGGGTTGCATACAACCCATGGAACAGATCTTGGGCCTTGATTCTTCCATGTGGGCCGAGCATATTGCCATCCTTCGCTCCTCAAATGGTGGCCTAGATGAAGATCTCTGATTTTAGTCTTTCTCTCTCCTCCCTCTCTCTCCCTTAAGGGGCTGTTCTTGTGTGGAAGAAGACAATGAAGAATGGTGGAGGAAAGCTTGTCCGGATGAGACCAGATTGCTTCCGAATAGGTGAATACATGAAGAGTGCTATTCTTGAAGATGCTGAGAATTAAATGCATGTTGGAAATCAGTTCTGTAATCAAGACTAAGAAACCGAGACATGAAAATAAGCGGTAATGCTATTTTTATGAAGAAAAATGATCTTTTTATGCTATTTGCTTTATGAAACCTTGTTCATATGGGATGAAAGTTCTTTATGACATTGTTTTCCATGATTTTCAACTATTTGCAACCTGAAAATCAGAAAATATAATGCTACATGGCCGGAATTAGTGTTAAAATACATAGAAAACACGCGTTTTAAGAGTAAAATTGGGTTTTTTGCTATATAAATGAGAAATATGATATGTCACACCAACTAAATCTGAGTTTTTGCTGTCAATGAACCTAAGGGCCACATCCCACAATCAATTTTCATTTTTAGTTATTATTTATTAAAGAAAAATAGAGAAAAATGCCCAAAAATGGGAAAAATGGGTTTAAAATTAGGGAAAAATAGAAAATGGGCTGAGAAAAATTAGGAAAAATTATATCTCTGTTTGTGCAATGTATAACAATGGCGAAGCATGAGGTTGGCCTTGGTTTGTCCCCGTTTCTATGTTTTGTGCGTATTTATTGTTCTTTTAAAAAGGAAAAAATGCATAAAAACCCTATCTAACCGATCAATGATGCAAAATGCTAAGAGTTGGATGAAGAGGGGCTGAAACGCTGAAAGATAAAGAAAAGATTTGATTTATGCATTGTACTTGGCATATAGAAAACGGTTTAAATAAAGAGGATGGTAGCATGAGTATATGGCTCGGTGCCTCCTTTCAACACAGCACACGCTAGTAAAATTCATGGAAAGAATGCTTTATGCATTATGCACGATGTTGATTTTCTTTTGTCTGAGCATATAGCCATACACGATTTTCATTAAGCATAATAACTAAAGGATATCAGAAAAACCTACTGGATGCATGGCACCTGTTTTCATTAGGTTGTGACCCACGATGAGCGTGCGAGGATGTCCTAAGCAGTCGATTAGTCATTCGGTCCTAAGGGGAAAGTGTAGTGAGGAATGGTACATCCTGGAACATAAAATATTGGTACCTTGAGAGGAGTTTGTGCTCGTTTGTGTTATATGTTTAGCAGCGCATCAAAGGGCCAATCCCTGCGATGTAGGAGAGCTGCAGTGGGGCTCCGACTATTAGTCAGTGGAGTGCCTCCTATATGTGTGTGACGAGGCATTATGCCTAAGTACTTTGGGATCTCCCTTTGAGGAGTTTAAGGGAAACGTTAGACTATAAACTATAAATGCATGAATTAAGCTTTAGGACAGTTTGTCCTTTAGCATTGGATTGACGCTCCTGGTCCGCGAGGCCGTGAGGGTGTTTGTGTGTCATGAGTAGGAGGTCCGGCTAGTGCTATAGCCAATGCCGGCCTATTTTAGGTCCCATCAGCAAATACTTGTAAATAGGCATGGGAGATCATTGAGAAAATAGATGGGACATGTCCAGAGGCAAGTAAGATACAATTTAAGTAAAGATTGCATGGAGCATGGAGAGGAAACCGCACTATCAATGACTATGTTGCAAAAATCAAACAGGTTGTAGAAGATCTTGCATCTATAAATGCACCAGTGGATGATGATGACTTGGTTTTAGTCACACTTAATGGACTTGTCCAGCATATAAATCTTTAGATACCTCTATTTTAGTTAGAGGAGGCTCTATGCCAGACTTTGAAGAATTGATTGCCTTGCTATTCACAGACGAAATAAAGTTGGGTTTGAATGCATCTAGCAATAGCAAGAATGCAAGTGGAGATAGTGTCTTTTATCATCAGAGAGGGTATGGCATCCCATCTAGAGCTAGAGGCTCATCTTATGGCCATGGTGGTGATAGCTTTGCACATGGTTGAGGTATCTTTGGTCGTGGTGATTTCATGCCTAGAGGTAGGGGGAGAGCTTAGTCTAGAGGTAGAGGACGGTCTACTCCTGCACATAGAGATGGTGTATGTAATTATTGTGGGCAGTATGGACATTTTGAAAGAGAATGTTATCACAAGCAAAATTCTATGTCTAGGGGTCTAGGAAGGACTCAGTATAACCATTATGCGTGTGGTTATGGAGGTGCAAGTTATGGATCTAGAGGTGGCTCTGCTAGAGGCCATTTATTTGCCATAGAACATATACTAGGGAGCATGACACACCCTCTCAGTGAAGATGATTGGGTTTTGGACTCAAGAGCTACAAATCACATGACTCATCATGTCGAGTGGTTTGACACAAAGCATCAAATGCAGAATCAAGAATATGTGGCTACTGGGTATGGCATTTTGCATAAAATTACTCGTATTAGTACTGTGCCACTTGTTGCTAGAGATGGAGTTGAAAATAAGCTTGGGGATGTACTTTATGTAACTACAATCACTAAGAACTTAGCATCAGTTGTGGTCAAATGGCAGACCAAGGAATGCAAGTGAGATTCAATAGATATGGATGTTTCATTAAGGAATTTTGAAATGGAAGGCCTGGCAAATTGATTGCAAAAGGGAACAAGAAAGGCACGTTATTTGCCTTGGATGCAAGGACTCCCGTCATTTGGAATTCTATGTATGTTGAAAGTGGGCATGGTCAAGATAAGGATGTTGAATTATGGCATAGGAGAATTGGACATGCAAACCTTCAAAGACTGAAACAAATGTAAACTAAACAAGTGGTTCGTGGTTTGCCCCATTTTGGTTATGTTAATTATGATAACGTATGTGAGGCTTGTCAATTTGGCAAGCAAGCTAGATTACCATTTCCAAAGAGGGGGAGAATTAGTAGTTATCCTTTAGAAATGGTGCATCTTGATATTTGGGGTCCATGTCAGAATGTCTCATTGAGTGGGAGATGTAGGTTTTGTATCACTTTTATTGATGATTTTAGCAAAATGACTTGGGTGTATTTCATGCAGCATAAAAGTGAAGGATTTGAAAGATTTTTGGAGTTTAAAGCTATGGTTGAAAAACAATTTGGTTGTTACATAAAATGCTTGAGGTTTGATAATGGAGGAGAGTACATGTCATATGAATTTTCAGATTTTTTGAGAAATCATGGAATCAAAAGATAGGTGACATGTAGGTACACGCCTCAACAGAATGGTGTGGCAGAAAGGAAGAATTGTATCATTGCAGAGATTGCTAGGGCAATGATGAACCCAATGAATATGCCGTTGACATATTGGGTAGAGGCAATCCATACTACAGTGCATATCATGAACAGGACACCTATATCATTGACTCATCATGTATCACCATATGAAAAGATGTATGGTAGGATGCCCACTGTTGCTTACTTTAGGGTTTTTGGATGTGTTTGTTATGTTCATGTTCCTAATGATTTGAGGAAGAAGATGGAACCAAAGGCTATAAAGTGTATCTTTCTTGGATACCCTGATGATATCTTTCTTGGATACCCTGATGAGAAGACGGGTTACAAATGCTATGATCCAGTGACTAAGGAAGTTTACATTAGTAGGGATGTCAAATTTAGTGAGTATGAATCATGGTTCAAGCCCAAGATTGCAATGGGCTTGGGTTCCTATGAGAGTAGTGATGATGATGCTCATGGGAAGAAAATTTCAGCAAATGGTAAGCTTGGAAATCAGCACTTGAATATATGGATGTACCTCAGGAGAATGCAGAAAGCAATGGCAATTATAGTCCATGGAGTGGTAGATTGAGGAGTTCACAAAAGAGTGTGGAAATTGCAAAAGGCAATAGACCTATGGCTAAAAGTTCAGAGGATGAATCCATTGATGATAAGTATGGCATTCCTCATGTAAAAACACAAGGTACTAGAAGTGCAAGAAAATATGTGCCACCACATGCAAGAGCAATTGAGACCCCAAGTAGTGCACCTTAGTTGAGGAGATCAGAAAGGGTTAGATATCCTATAGATTGACATATAATGGTTCATGAAGATGCATTATGCTTATATGGTTTCTTATGTACATCATATGAAACCTACTTGCTTTGAGGAAGCAATGGAAAGCAAAGAATGGAGACAAGCTATGGATGAGGAGATGGATGCATTGAAGAAAAACAAGACATGATATTTATGCAGTTACCTCATGAAAAGAAATCAATTGGTTGCAAATGGGTATACAAAGTCAAGTGCAAATTGGATGGTTCCCTAGAAAGGTATAAAGCAAGGCTAGTTGCAAAGGGTTATGCACAAACATATGGGTTAGATTATGAGGAGACATTTAGTCCAGTGGCAAAGATGACTACATCAAGATCAATGATCACTTTGGCTACTATAAATGGCTGGAAATTGTATCAAATGGATGTGAAAAATGCATTCCTGAACAGGAATTTAGAAGAGGAAGTGTACATGGATCAACCTACAATGCATGTGAATCCTAAATATTCACATTATGTATGCAGTTGAAGAAGGCATTGTATGGATTGAAGCAAGCACCAAGAGCTTGGTGTGAGAGGATTAGCAAATTCTTGTGCAGCATGGGATTTCAACATAGTATGGTTGATTACTCACTCTATGTGAGACATACAGAGGATGACATGGCTGTGGTTGTCATCTATGTTGATGGCCTCATTATTACAAGTACACTTGAGAGGAAGATTATTGAAGTTAAGCATGGTCTTCATAAAGAATTTGACATAAAGGAACTTGGTTCGTTGAGTACTTTTTGGGCATTGAGGTCATTGATACACCTCACGGTATTTGGTTGGTACAAAGACAGTATTCTTTGGAGATGTTGGAGAAGTATGGCATGACAGGATGTAAGCCAGTGGATACTCCCTTGGATCAAAAGATCAAAATGATTGATGATGGGCAATATGTGGAAGATGTGACTATGTTTAGAAAGATGGTTGGCAGTCTTATCTACTTAACCATTACAAGGCCAGATTTGAGTTATGATATTGGATTGATTAGCCAATTTATGCAAAGACCATGTAAATCACATTTGGATGCAGTGAGGAGAGTTCTAAAGTATGTGAAGAAGACAATTGGATTTGGCTTATTCTATGAGAAATGAATAAAGCCTACATTGTTTGGGTATACTGATGCAGACTAGGCAGGTAATCTTATGGATAGGAGATCCACCAATGGTTATGCATTTTCATTTGGATTAGCCATGGTAATTTGGAGCAACAAAAAGCAACCTACAATTTCTTTACAAGTACAGAAGATGAGTACCGAGGTATTGCATTGGCAACATGTGAGCAAACATGGATGAGATTGGTTTTATGTGACATGGGGATTAAAATTGATGGTGGAGTCATCATATATTATGACAACATTAGCAGCATCATGTTAGCAAAGAATCCAATCTACCATGCTAGGACAAAACACATAGAAGTGCACTGTTGCTTCATTAGAGAGAAGGTCATTGATGGAGAGGTTGACTTGTTGGTCCATGTTAAAACAAATGGCCAAGTTGTTGATATCTTTACCAAAGCATTAGGTATAAGTTTGAGTATTTCGAGAGTAAACTTGGAGTATTACCTTTGCAAGCTCATTCTAAGCAAGAGGGGGAGTGTTGAGAAATAATGCATAGCCTAAGCCTTATCCTATGGTTGTATTAAATAAGTGTGTGAGAGGCTGTGTAAAGTGTCTTAAAGGTCAAAGGATCTATCTCCAAGAGAGAGATTTGGAAAAGTAGACTATAGAGAAGATAGAATGAGAAGAATGAAGAAGAAGAGTATGAAGAAAGCTTGAGCCTCCATATCCATGCCTCAACCACCTTATGTTGTGCACCCCCATCAAATCTCTCATCTATTCTCAGGGGGGTAAATCCTTTGCTTGATAGCTTCTCTCCTTAAATCCCCAAACCCTATCCATTGCCTTCTAGAAACCTTGACCCCCTCCCCTTCAAAGAGGGAGAGAGAGATTGCCCCCAACAAACCTTGAACCCAAATCCCCAGGCATTGCCCATTACCTCTAGAAACCTTGACCCCCATCCCCTTAAGTTTGAATGGCCTCCCTTTCAGTGTTTGTTGGGCTTCTAGACCCAACAATGGGAACCTTGGGCATCCTCTTATTATTTCAAGAGGTTGAACACTTGATGCATTAAGCTAGCTCTCACCTAGCCTACCACATGTGGCAAGCAATCCTACCTTTGTACTGAGCCCCTAGGCCTTCCCTCAAGCATGAAAGTAGCTATGATTGACTTCATCATTCAAGTAAGCCCCCACTTCCTTTCTCACCCTCTATGGCCCTCCACGTGCAAGATGAGAGCATGCGACTAGGCATGAGAGAGCATCCAAGAGTAGGGAAGGGGGCTTCACCCTAGGTCCCTCACTATCTCTCTACACACACGCGCGCGCGCGCACACACACACACTCTCTCTCTCTCTCTCTCTCTCTCTCTCTCTCTCTCTCTCTCTCTCTCTCTCTCTCTCTCTCTCTCTCTCTCTCTCTCTCTCTCTCTCTCTCTCTCTCTCTCTCTCTCTCTCTCTCTCTCTCTCTCTCTCTCTCTCTCTCTCTCTGTGTGTGTCTAGCTCACAAAAGGCAAGAAGGTAGAACAACAAGTTGGCACACACACACAAGAATAGCCTCTTCTATCCATTTTCATCCCTTTTATACAAATTTTCAGGGTTAGGGTTTCCCTTTTTCCTTTGGGCACCTTGCCCATCCTTCTCATTCTTGGGCACATTAAATCATATTCATAAGCCACATTCATGTGTTACAACTTGCATGGGAGGGAGGTCGGCTCTCAGGGTAGTGTTATAGAGCCAAAATAAATTATTATAATTCCCAAAAATCTTCCAATGTCTTCAAAATTCTTCAAGAAATTCAAGAGTCTTCAAAAATCTAGTTAACATTTCCCCCCTCCTAGAGGAGTGCTAGTCCCATGGCACTCTCACCTAAATGCTACTGGTGAGAAGTGTTGGACTAGTTCAAGAAAACATCTTTGGGGACACAAGGTGTCGCAACATAGTGGTGGAGAGTGCAACTCCAGTTTTTGATGATGTAAAAGACAGCATGAAGCTCGATGGGGCTGTTGTTGGGTCTTTGAGCACATCCAGTGCCTGTTATGGTGCTCTCGCTAAGGGTGTGACTATGTGTCCGTGTGGTGCAAAGTGCTTGTGTAGTGGAACTAGGAGGTGAGTCAAGTTCCAAGTAAAATTGAAACATTGTCCCACACTTGAGGACCCAATTCATGAAATGTTATGATGCTATGCTAATTCTAGGGAGATAGGTCCCTCGAGTAAGCTCAAGTTGTCCTGCCCTTTGAGGTGCCTTGAAGTTGTGGTGTGGGGGAAGGGTCCAGAGGAAGACCTCTAGCTTCAATGTAGTGCATGGATGTACTTCTCTCTCTTTTCTTTTCTTTTGTTTTTTAATAAATAAACAAATTAAGTACATGTACTTTTCTCTTCATAGGGAGTGGCCTAAGTGAATAGAGTAGGCACCCTCTACTGACCAAATACTCCTTTCATGATGCACAAAGAGATAGGTCTAGAATCTGGGTAGAAGGGGCGTGTGCAAAGAGTAAATTTGTGTCCACCATGTCACGTAGGAGCTCAATGCATGGCCCTCATGTGAAGCCGTATCATAGCCACTCTGTCAATACCTACATTCACATCAAAGAACAATGGTGGAAGCCTCTCCTCATAGGGCGTAATGGGCTGTTTTAGTAATACAATGAGGAGGCGGAGGTAATTGCAAGTAGTGATGAAGGATGGATTTGGTAAATTGGTGAATTTTTTGACAAAGTGGCTGAAGGAGGGTATGAGTTCATTGGGCTAGAATAGGTAGGTCTTCTTAGCATCTATGGCCCTGATGTTGGGAATCTTAGGAAAATTGTACATGCCATGTTCTTGTTCATTGTAGTTCTTGCCATGCCGACACAAATAAGGACATCGAATTGGGTTCATGCGGGCATGATCACTAGCATTACTGAAAGCTTCCCAAGCCATCTAATCATTTTCTAGGATGGGATACCTCCACTCTGGTTGTCCTAGCCAAGTTTCTTACAGCTTCATGTCGAGATAGTGGCTTTTGATTTTGGTGGGGTGACAAGATTCTTTGAATGCATTCATATCCAACTATTCTACCCACTTTTCTACTATGCTAGCAAGGCTACTCAAATGACAATTCTTATTATTTGTGGTGGCAGTGCTCTAAACTTGGCTTGTTCACTTATTTTGAAATTGAATACTACTAATTCCAACTAGTACTTTTGCACTAATATCTTAGGATCCCCTCGCTCTTCTTCTTCTGATAGTTCACGTGGAGGAGGCTAATCTTCTGCTCTTTGGGACTATGCTTTCAACTACTCAGTCATGGGTTCATAGGCTCCTCTTTGCTCAGAGGTCTCCTCTATGGCTTCCTACGGAGAATCACCAAAGTCAAAATCCTCCAAATATGGAAATTCTGTGGGGTGGAGTCATGGCTAAGAGTAGTTCTAAGGCCACTGGAGATGGAGGGGGAAGGTCCTCTTGTATGAGGCCTATGACACACAAATCTCATTCTTCATAGCCTTTTTGCTAGAGCTGGCGTATGAGATCTTCCTAAGTGGTCCCAATGCTTATCAAACTAACTTCCTTAGCCTACTCCATGCCTTCTATCATGCTCAAATCTACCCCAAGTTGAATCTTAAGCTCAGTTGGATCATCTGTTTGTGGCACTTGAATTCCGAGTGTTACTTCCTTGCATAGTTCATTGCTACTTACGAAAGGCAATTTTTTGGGTACCCAACTTGAGTCAAGAGTCCACCTTCTCATATAATGAAATGGCCAGGTCGATGGACATTTTCATCAAGGTGGATTATTGCACTTTCTATGCATCCTCTTGTACTAAGGCAATTGCTTGGTTCATCTTGATAGCCATAATATCCTGTAGCTCTTCATAGATGATCCTCCATCGTTATTTCTCTTGCAAGAGTTCATTGCTCTCTCTCTCTCTCTCTCTCTCTCTCTCTCTCTCTCTCTCTCTCTCTCTCTCTCTCTCTCTCTCTCTCTCTCTCTCTCTCTCTCTCTCTCTCTCTCTCTCTCTCTCTCTCTCTCTCTCTCTCTCTCTCTCTCTCTCTCTCTCTCTCTCTCTCTCTCTCTCTCTCTCTCTCTCCCCCCACAATTGCAATTTTCCTTTTTCTTGAGAGAGCTCCACCTTAAGCACTAGCGCTTGATTGTTTAGGTCAGTCAATTGTTGCCTCAAACTACCTATTATTTTCCCATCTTTTTAGCGGGTTCCCTTGTGCACCTCAATTTGTTTTGCTTGGGCCTGTAGGATTGCATCATCCTTCTCATGTATTTGTTGTTGTAACTCCTCCTGTAATGGTATGTCTTTCTTGCTCATCTCTTGAAGGGATTCCTCCTTCTTTTGTAATTCTTTCTTAAACTCTTCTTCCCTCTCCTAGAGAGCTTGCCCCTTCTCTCATAGGCATCCCTAGAGATCCAGCTTTTATTTTTCAGCTTGGAGAATGAAGCTCCTATAGCTCACATTAACCTCCTCGAGCTTGGTTTGTGCTTTTTGCTTCTCTTCTAGTGCCCTATTTCTGTTGCTCTTGAGTTTAGCGCACATCCTTTCCATGATCTCTATGCCACCCACAGAGCCTAGTTGGATAGGGAGAGTGCTTGTACATCCTCATATTGGAATTCCTATTGTTGCTACTACTATGGTGTGGATCTCAGTTGTACCAACATGACTATCTGAGCTTGCAAGTTATGTAGTTGTTTCCCTTGTTGTTCCATCTTACTCTAACAAGTTAAGGAGGAGAGTTGACTCAGTTGGGATGACTTCATCAAGCTTCTCCTTTCCTTTCCTAGAACTGCCCTCTACTATAATGCTCATCAAAGTGCATGTGAAAGGAATCTTCTATGGAGTTCTGCACCGCCCTGCTGGTAGTCTTCCATATACTTATTATGTTCCTCCTACCTCTCTTGATCTTTCTTGTCATATTCTTCCTGCATGATTCTAAGAACCTTTTGTATCAGTGCATCATTCCAATTTGATGCGCAATAAGCAATGACAATGCATCGAACCAACGAATGATGGTGTTTTTTACTTGTACTTGATGGGCATTCAAGGAGTAGACCTTTTGAATCCACGTGAGTGACTCCGTGATGCATTCAATCCAAAATGTGTTTAAGTCCTATTTGACCAAATTATTGGTCAGTATATCCTCCATGAGTCACTTGGGTATTTTGTTCTATAATGTGGAAGATTTATAGTTTAAGAAGAGGTGGTGGAATACTTGAGCAATGATCCTCAATTCTTCCTCCTTAATCCCATTAGACTGTACTCCCTTTTGAGACAGAATTGGATCATCCTAGTGTTTGGGCACTTCCACTAATCTTGCAATTTTGATGTATCTTCCTAATTTTGCTTTGATTCCTAGCATCTTCTTGATCTCTTCAGGAGTGATTTGAATGAGTTACTCTTCATCCTTCCATTGGTCGCCATCTTGCCAATGATACTTCAGTGTGAAAGCTTTTCTTACTGGTTGATAATTATAGATGGCTGATGCACATGCTATGTAATGCACTAGGGTTGTAGTGCATTTGACATTTTGCCTTAGACCACATTTAGTTCAAGTTGAGGATATCGAGCTATCAATCCCCCCATGCAGCTTGTGCGATAATGCAGATGGCCCACCATGTGCATCTCCACTTTGATGTCGATGTCAACACATTGTTGAACAGTAAAGATGGTTCTATCCTCGTTAAGCACATCTTTTATCAAGATTGGTCTATAGGCTTCTATTTCCTGAAAAATATCAAGATGGTACACATGAGTTATATTTTCATTATGCTTTTCTTGCAATAACTAGATGTTTTAATTTGTACCTTATATAATTCATTTGTTGCATTGTTAAACCCCACAACTTACCCATTTCTTACCATCTTATTACAAAAGAAATTACTTGTTTCGTAGTTCATGGTTGGTAAATGTTTGTTGGTCATCCATTGGAAATGGTCATAGTCATTGGCTTGCATCAGTCTTAGTCTTTGGTCATGATTTATTCATGATCATCACCCTCAACTTTCCCTCCCTCTTGCAAAAGTGAATCAAGCTTCCCAGCTTGGGAGAGGGGATCAAATATGTGTTACAATTTTAGGAAAATTTATTATATGTACAAGGGAAGAAATGGTTTTTTTAGTTTGTACAAGGGGAGAAGGGTCAAGAATCCACCAGTCATAGAAGTTCGGGTTGTATTTGAGGTCCGCTAGAGCATATAAGTCATTTGGTTGGACAAGCAACTCACAGAGATAGGATATAAGGTCGTCCAAGAGTGTAGGGTCATTGAAATGACTGGCAACATGGAGCTATTCTTTTGTTAGCAAGTTGTCAAGGAGTGGATGGTGTAGCAAATTTTTAGGTGGAATTAATGCTGGCCCTTTAATGATTGCTAGGAGAGAAGTTGATTCAAAATATGTTGGGTCGTGCTTTAAGAGACTGGCCATCCTTCGGTGCTCCATGGCGGGGACCACCTTACTACCAAGTGTAGCCGCTTCATGGCACATTGTGAACCATTTATGTAGCAAGCGATTGGAAAAGCTACATGGCTACTAAAGATTGTTAGTAACACAAGGATTGGCAAGAAATATTGCATTCAAATGAGATGGAAGTATTTGGCACTTCTTTAATTGTTCCTACAAGACTCCTATGCAAGTTTTTCTAGAATAGAAATGCTTTTCAGAAGAAATGTTCATGTTCTTTCTAGGTAGGATGCCATTGAGAGGCTCATGCAACCATATTAGCATAGGCCATTCCTAAGTCCATCATGGCAAATAATTTAGCAAATGTGCCAAAAAGTGATGTCCAAGAGTGTAAAACACTTTGCAATAGGTTTGTGGGTTTGGTTTGCTAAGTCATTTTCCATCCAATAGATTGAGTGGCATGGGGATGAACTTTTGAGGTGGTCAAGGATAGCAGGTCGATGAGAGTTGATCCTGTAAGGGGCTGAGGTATAGGTATATGTGAGGAGAGTCTCTTTTTCCAGTAATGGACTTTTGTGGAGATTTGCAAGTAGAGCTAACTAGATGGATTCGAATGATGGAGATATGGGGATAGTGGGGGGGTTGGGGGTGGCTAGTACATTACTCAAAAGGTTGGACAACTTGGGTAACCACAACTTTCGCACTCCTTAATAGTAGCCATGAGCTTCCAATAGTCTCTTGGGGACCCAATGTCGTGAAAGGGCGTGGGTTGTGGCAAGTTTGCTTATGATAGCAAAAGGGTCGTCGCTTAGACCATTTGACTTTTGAGAGGGACTGTGGTGGGGGAGGGGTGTTTTGGTTGCCATTTCTATTTTGTTGTGGAGCTAATAGGGGTCTTTTTATGAGCTTGGTTGTGGAGGAGTTTAACTAACAATATTGTGGCCTTTGTTGTTTTCTTGGGTGGGGCAAGGCAATTGACAATGGTGGAATCAGGCTACCGTTGTTTGGATGCAAAGGCAGTGATGATGATATGGGTGCCTACTAGCTATAGTTGAATCCTTTTGTCAACAAAGTTGACATTGCATGGGTAAGATATTTGAAGATGGTATGACCCAAGAAGATCTCTTGCCGTACACCTTCAATGTTTGAAAGAACATAAAAGAGGAGTGGAATGCTTTCTATCTCAATTGTGATTGTGAGCTTGCATCGACCCAGCAATGTGTATGGCCATCCTCCATAAGGGTTGAGTTTGGTGGTGGTTGGGTGCAATAAAGGTTGCCCCACTTGCGTCCAATAACAGTATGGTAAGATGTTATAGTCAAATCCCTCGTCGATGAGAGCATTGGCTAGCACTGAGCTAGCTATTATAAGATGGATGCAAAGATACATAGCTAGGATCAAAGATCCATGATCAAGCTCAATGTTGTTGATGGTTACAACATGTGCATTCACAGATGTGGACACACGTTGGTTCTGTTCGAATTGTTCATTGAACATTTGTTCAATATGTAGTACGAGACTTTTTGCAACACCATAGGTGATTCATTAGGGCATGGTGAGGTGGATCATATATTTTTTTATTTGACTTCCATTGAAGTGACCAATAGACTGACCCTCTAGTGATTCTAACTCAACATTCCCCATCATGTTGATTGTATCATACGTAGAAAGTACTGAGGCCACATAACTTGATTTTTTGCTTGTGCCATTTAATTAAGTAAAGAAGGACTAAATCCCCCCTATCGAAGGATCATTGTTTGACATGCTTGTCAAACCAAGCCTTTCTTCTGGCCTTCTTAGTAAACAGGGCATGAGAGGCAAGTAGGTGCATTTCAGTCAAGCATTCTAGCTCTACTAGGTGATGTTGCCATGCTTAAGTGCCTTCCTAGAATTCTTGGACAATGATACACAGACTAGGGATTAGAAATTCTACTAGCATTACAATGTTAGTGTTTTATGTTAGACGGAATGGGGTTTGGCCTATAGCAATTTGCTGTTCGATAGGCCCAAAGTGCTACCATAAGATTGTGATCCGAGTTAGATCATGATGTTGAAACTATTTTGGTCAAGACATTGATGATGACTTTCTTGGTGGCTTTAGTCCTGGTCATTTTCTTGAGGATAATCGGGCTTGATTTGTGATGGAAGACTAGAAAAGTGGATAACATATGTTGTATCACTTCATTGAGGAAGTGAGTCCCTTGATCACTAACAATTTCGATGGGGCAATCAAATCATGAAATCACTTACTCCCAAAGAAATCGTGTGGTGGTCTTTGCATCATTTCTACAAGTTGCTCTAGCCTCTGCCCATTTAGTCATATAGTTTGTGGTGATGATAACGTAACAAACCTGCAAGTATTGTGCAGTAGGGCTAGTGGATCCCATAAAGTCTATTCCCCATTTATCAAAGGGTTGGCAAGAGATCAAAGGCATGAGCTCCATCTTATCTTTGCAGATAGGTATTTTAGTGCACTGGCACTCATCACAGCGTTTGACAAAGTGAGCAGCATCCTTGAACAGGGTTGGTCACCACAGTTGGGCTTGAAGTACTTTTCTAGTAGTGGATGTGGCATCAAAATAACAACGTCCGGCAATACCACCATGTGCCTCCTGCAAGATGTCTTCAACTTCATGTTCACACACACATCATCTAAGAAGACCATACTATCCTAACCGATATAGTTGATCAGCGATCAATTGGTATGTCCTAGTCTTAATTAAGAGATGGGTAAGCCGAGCCTTCTCAATTGCTCAACCTAGTAGACCTTTCTCAAGTATGTGTACAATATTGTCAGCCCAAGGGGGTGTGAGATTGACCTTAAAGTGCTCAACTTCTTGCTCTAATTGGAACAAATGAGCATCAGGAAGTTGATCATTTACTCCTATGGGTCTCTCTCCATTGGTCACTCATGAAAGATTATCAACAATGAAGTGTTGTTTCCCTTTGCTTACCACTATTGAAAAGTCAAATTCTAACAACAGAAGGAGCCAATGCATCAGGTTGTGCAAGGCTTGTTTACAAGGTACAACAAGGCTTAATGGTCTACAAAAAATGTGAAAGGCACTACTCCAATTGCAATTTGGGAGGCATCTATATAACATGGAAAGTGATTGACCCGTTTGGGGCTCGTAGAATGAGTGAGTGATCAGAGCTTGTTTTAGCACCTCATAGGAAACTTGGCACTCATCAATCCACTCCCAGACAACTAATAGCTTATACAAGGGTTGAGCAATACCGGCATAGTTAAGCATGAAACATCGATAGTACCCAGTGTGTTCTAGGAAACACTGCACTCCTTTAGTGTTTGAGGTAGTGGCAATTTCACAATGACCTTTATCTTAGCATTATCTGTTGCAATACCATTTTTGGATACAACATGGCCCAAAATAATGCCATGCTTAGCCTTCAATTGGCATTTAAGAGGATTCAAGGACAATTGGTAATGTCAACATCTTTTGAAAACAAGCTGAAGTTTCTCAAGGTGCTCTTCCAAACTAGAATGAACACATAAGTTGGCAACAAACACCTCAAGCCACTTTCGAAGCATGTCCTTGAAGACGATACACATGAGTCTTTGGAATGTAGTCGGTGTGTTAGTTAGACCAAATGGCATAACTATGTAGACAAAGACTCCCCAAAAGCAATTTTTGGTTTGTCGTCGGGATGAACCTAGACCTAATTGTACCCTAAAAATCCATCTAAGAAGCTATAAGTTTCTTTCCCTGCTACCCTCTCGATCATATGATCAGTGTATGGTAGGGGATAATGATATCACATTGTTGCTACATTCAACTTTTTATAGTTAATGCATACCCGAATCTTGCCATTTTTCTTGAGCACAATAAAAATTGGAGAGTCTAGTTGGTATGTTCAATCTCATAAATGAACCCTTCTTTCCAGATGTTCTCAATTTTCCCCTTCACGTGATGTGCATAGCAAAGATTCATAGGATATGGCCTCTGTTTCACAGGTTTGGCATCTTATTTGAGTGGAATTGTGTGAGTAAGGACTTGTGGTGGAACTCCCTTTAGGTCTGAGTAGTTCCATGCAAACACATTTTGATATTCCTTGAGCAACTCTATAAGATGTGCTTCATCCATCTTACTCAGGTCCTTAGCAATGTACACATGCTTACGTGTTTCTCCTGCCTTGGCAATGTCTACCTCTTTTACCCTTGCTAGTCCCTCAATAGGCTCATTGGATGTGCCCTCTTGCTTAGCTCCAAGCAATACCACTACTCTATCACTTTTCTTAAACTTGGTGAAGTGAGGTGGGAGATCCTATAGTTTCTTCTAACTTCGAGTGTCTGATGCATCCTTGAGCGAATCTTTCTTTAAGTGCCACCTCCATAGATGGATTGGAAATTTAGCTTTGGCACTTTTAGATTGGAACGGTGGAGCTATTTTAGGGTTAGAATCCTTGTCGTCATCTTCATCAGAGTTAGAACTTGTTGTAGTGTCACACAGAACTGATCATGTTCGACTAGCAAGATCTTAAGTCAAGACTGCATCATGAGGCCAAGGTTTAGCTTGATCGTAGTCAAGAACCTTGAGGTAATCTAACCACTCCAACTTAGATGCAGCCCTTACAACTCCTACATGAGCCAGTAATGTTTTAGGTTGTGATGGCTTAGGGTCCAAGCAAATCTATTCAATGGTATGGCCATCAATGTCATAGTCAATTGAATTGGAGTTTGAATCTTCCTCATGATCTTCATCCAATCCACTAGCCTCTTCAATGTCTATGTGTTGCTTCTACATTAGCATGACAAAGAGATTGTTGTAGAAGTCAAACAAGACTTGGTGTAGTTCAGTCCATTGCCAATTGGCGCTAACCAAAAGCTCCTCATGCAAATCATTAGATTCACATTTGGGCATCCACAAAATTATGGTCTCCACTGACTCAAGATCTTCCTCAACTCAAGTCTATCTTTCGGAGTGGAATAGCCTTGGAAGGAGTTAGGCACCAAGTCAGGAGTCATCATGTAGATAGACACTGAGGGAATTCTTATGGAGGGTTCGAGTGTAAGGATAGTAGCCTCAAGTGCATCTTTCTAGCTCATACGTTCATGAGCAGATCAATACTCCAATTCCTCTGAGAATGGAAACTTCAATGTGGCAAGAATGTGCATCCAATCATGCTCATCCTCAAAGGGAAGGAATATGTATAGTCAAGGGTTGGGTGGTTGGAGGATTTATAGAGTCTCCTCTTAGCAATGTTGAAATGGCATCAAGATCAATTGGGGTTGTTTTCCAAGATTCCATTTCAATGCGGATTGTGACTTTGTGATTTTCTAAGAAGACTAGACCATTGCCCCAATCTTTCATTATCATGTATTACATGCCCATGATTGGCAACAAGTCATTGTCTACTCCTTTCATTATAACAAAGTTAACCTTGAACAAGACTCTTGCAATCTTGACTAGTCAATCATGAAGAACGCCTAAGGGCAAACTTTATATCCATCTACAATCGTTAGATTAAAATGGAATGGTTCTATGGGTGGATTGCCCCAAGCTTGAAGTATAGTGTGGTTAACTATGCTCATACTAATATTGGTATCCACAATTCCACAATGTGTGGTATCTCCAAGGGTCTTCATAGGGAGGACTACATGCCTCTTGGCACCTTCCCAGAATGTGTTGACTCCCAATGCACTCAAGGTCGGCAGCTGTATATCCTTGGTGAAGTTTGAAGTGTGGTGTGATCAATTAATATTCAAGCCTTCTACCCAAGCTTTGAATCCTTGCCAAATTATCGAGCTAGCTTTGAGTAGGGTCCCAAGTGGGATTTTAACTTGGGTTGATGCTAATGCAGCAATTAGGGATGACTCAATGTTTTCATCAAGATATTGCAATTGGCTTGCGTTAAGGGGGAGATATAACATGAACAGTAACATTCTCATATTCTGGTCGATGACTATGTGTATCAAGTATAATTTTTGCATCCGTATTTCTTCTCTTGCGCATCACACTTTTCAGGACTGTCCTCTGAACATTTGGAGCAACAATATCTTGTTCCTCCAACACTGCTGATGCAAGGTCCACAAGATTTTTTTTGCTCAAACCCCTTCATCTCCGGACATAAATCTTTTCTTAATTTGATTTAAACTCGGCCCATACCCCTCATGTCTTCCTGTCAAGTAGGCCTTATAATGGGCACTTTGCAAGACTGACATGGCAAGGTCTGCAGCTGAAGTAGAGAACAAACTAACTTGTTGAGTGTATCCCAAAGCTGCTCACATGGATGCATGCTTAGACTCTGAGAGATTAACCGTAGAAATGGACCTCCACCCTCTTGTGTCAATACCCATTTTGCCCAGTGAAATCCCCACACCTCCCACCAGGATAACCATGTCTCTAATGAATGTAGCTCTGTCTCATGCGCATGTCCCAAACTCCAAAATGTAACAAGTTTGTCCTTTGCTGATGCGGTTGACACTTCACTTGGTGCGTCTCTCCACCGTCGACACAAATCCTTATTCTCTTCTTGAAATTGTGGTTTGATACAAACTCGTGTATGTTCCAGCATACTCTTTTCCCAGTGAAAATAACACGAGCGTTCCTTGAGCATCATCACGTTCCTTTTACCTCTATTGAAAACAGTATGCACTACAAGCCAATTTGCTTGTGCCTCATCAGCCATGAGACCTACAAACTTTGCACTCTCAAATCCACATTGCTACAACCTTTCATTCATCAAAGTCCAAAATAAAACCTGTGCATTTGTATTCTCCACCTTGAACTCACCTACTGCAATTGTAAGCAATTCTCTGACAAAAGGGTAATAAACATGTGCACTCATTGTGGTCCAGCCACTTGTCCTATGTACATGATCAAAGTGGACAAATTGTTTCTCTAATGGTCCACCCGGCCTCATTTGATTAACCAAGTCGATCCCACTTCTAGGACCCACAGAGGACATCTTAAATACATGAGGCTCCACATTGCTTGCCAGCTGGTTCGAAAATAAGAGGCTATGAAAGAAAGGGTATTGCCTATTTGTTTTCTCCTTAAGATCTAGTAATGCTTCGAGCCCAAGAACCGATCCCTTCACATTTTGACGGGAAATATCCATGGATCTCTGAATCCTAATCAAATACCAAAAGTCAAGCATTGCAACATGTGAGTTTCAAAAAAATGTAAACAAATTTTAGACCTGACCTTTTTCTTTGTACAAGAGGTGTAACTCTTTCCAGAAGCTGCTCGACCCCCAAATCTCCCATATCAAGAGTGATATTAGTGTCATCAAAGAGCATGTCCATAATTATATCTTGAGTTACACCTGTCTCAACCTTTTTACACTTTGCATAAAGGTCATGGGAAGCTCTATCTTGCACTAAAGTATGCACAAAAGTCTCATTTGTTTTCGACACCCCAACTGCCACTGGATGCCTGTGACTACCTTGATGTATGACACATCTTGTTGTAGTAGTTCTATCTGCACATGGTAGCAATAATAAATAGAAGACTCACACACAGCCAAGCATTCCGCTAAAGTAGAGCAATGTCAACAAACTAAAGTTCCGATTTCAGAACTTAAAAACCCAATTCTGGGCACCTGTTTAAGTTTTCCCTTCCATTGAGATTGATTGCTTCCCTTCGTGCGCTCATAATATGGGCACTCCACATTACAACATCTTAGAGGCCCCCCACAAGAACTATGCCTAACAACACCATCAAAACATTCGTTTGTACATGTGTTATACTCCACCCACACATGACCATCATATATTTGCTCTATCCCAGCCATTGGCTTACCTTGTGGTGCAATAGGGAGCTCAAAAACAATATCCCCATCGTACTATGATGGAAGTTCATCAACTTTCCTAACTTCATATGCATTCATTAAAGCATTGAGAAGAGTGTCATTAACAGGCAATCATCTAATCAGAGACAATATACTGAGAACTTTATTTTCTATGGGTGTCCCTAAACTAGATAGACAAGGTTCAAGGATTGATGGAGTTCCCAAATAGGAAAAAGAGGGATTTTTTACTGATGAGAATATATGCCCACCATCATCTCTACCATGCACAGTATCCTTGGAATGTAGAGATAAAGTAGACACAGTGCATTTCCTTGGCATTGTTGCAGTAAGTTTAAATGCACAAACACCATCAGCTAGCTTTATCCTAGGCACTACACTCCTTTGATTCTCCATTGATAAGTTATTATTACCTAAGGAGAAGTACTCTTGAAGCTCTCTCTTTGTCAAAATAACATCTTCTGAATCAAAACGAACGGATAAAATTGTCAAAGAGCCAAAGCAAAGAATATCAATGACGTGCACCATTCTACTTGTAAGATGCGTATTGACAAATGTCTAAAAATATATCAAACAGGCCAAAATCATTCTCCCTTTTCGAGATATGAGTACTGATATTTTCCAGATACGATTGCATTTAAAACCAAATATTTGCATCATTAGTAAATGAGTACGATGCATTTATTGAATATATTTGCAATTAAGTAAAAGCATATTCGTGCTTGAGGAGATCACTATTTGTGATGGTGGTCAATCGGTCAAACTGTCAAAGAATGAGGGGACCCTTTCCATCAGGTTTCCGAAGATGACCCTTTCCACTACCCACAATTTGTGACCTCAAAACTTGTGCCTTCTTGAAATTTGTCTGGCAGTAATAGTAGTTTGCTCGTTCGCCTTCTTGAAATTTGCTCGTTCGCCTTCTTGAAATTTGTTCGGCGGTAATAGTAGTTTGCTCGTTCGCCTTCTTGAAATTTGTTCGGCAGTAATCAGAGGAGAGCAGTTCATCCACTTGTTTTCATCCTCTCAAGCTCTAAAACACACACATACTCTCTCTATGGGCGAAGCTTACAAGGTTTGTGTGTGTGTTTAAATTTTGTTTCTATGTCCCTCTTTCATTGTCCGTGAATATATATAATTAATCTCTCTCTCTCTCTCTCATGTTCTATGGAGAGACACACACAGTCTCTCACATATCATTAACAGTTAATAATATCGATTAACACTAATTATTTCTTTGTGTGGTGTTATACATGTTTACAAACAACCAGACAACTTAGCCTTCAAAATTTAAGCAACACAAGTAGACTGCTATTTCTATTCAAGTAGATTTTGGGGATTGCTAATCGGCGGGCTTCGATTACTATGCCTCCAAAAGACTCGCAGCAGAGATGGTAAGGCAATACTTGCAACATCGCAGGTAAGATACTTGCTGCCCTTAATCGAATTATTTCGTTTGAACAGGCATGCACGTCTTTTTGTTTGAATGGGCAGGTTGAACATAGGAAGGAGCTTCTTGCCACCAAGGGCAAGAAGGCCCATACACTGGTGTATGGGATTTCTTGCCCTTTGTGGCGAGAATCCCTTGGCGATCAACAGAGTGACGGGTGGCCTCTACCCTTCTTTGATGTGCATAATCTCCAGATTAGCATTGCCTTTCCTTCGTCCTTGTGGCACAGCACTCCCCTTAGCAAGAAGTTAAGGTCTCATTGTTTGTGGCCACAGACACGCGCTTTCTTGCCCTTGGTGCTGGTCTGTGTCGGCTCGCCAAGAGGAGGAGGATAGAGACATCTAAGCTCATGGTGGAAAGATTCTCGGTACTTACATTAGTAGCTTCTCTGTGGCTACGCTTTATATATATATAAGGGTAGAGACATCTAAGCTCATCGTACATGCTCCGATACATGTATGTATATGCTTATGTCTGCAATTTTGTTTTCTTACACCTTAGCATTACAAGTATCCTAATGGAATGGTATATATCCCATTATGATCTGTTGAAATGCCAATTGTTTTTACTAGAAATTAGCTGACCTTTAGATATTTGGAGGGTAATGAGTGCATCACTTTATGTTTATTGTAAGCATTTGAGCAGCACTTCAACATATACGTATGGCTATGGCAAATACAGCTAACAATCCTTGGTAAGACCCAAAATAGGAGAATTATATCAATATTGAGTCATGATGCAACTACTTTTATTACACGAAGCTTGTAGATGTGTTATGTTTGCTTAGAATCTAAATACTTTCAGGAATATTAGTGTGTGCTAAGTGCATGTTTGTGAATGCAAGATACTTCAGGGCAAGTCGAAAAGTTCGTGGTTCTAGGTTTGTGGTAACTATCAGATTGAGTGAGTTACAAAACCATGCAGCTGCTGCAACATTTCTATGTGTTCATGAAAAGGGAGCCATTCCAAGAAGTTAGAAATCCTTGATTCAAGGAAAATGGTGCTGCACAGACACAAAGCGTGTTGACCCAGTGAAAAGATATGTTTGAGCAACAAAAAGAAAGCCTCAAATTATTGCGTAAGCATAGATTGATGCCTCAAATTATTCCATAAGCATAGATTGATGCTATTAGATCATCTCCAACTTGCTGCCCTCTACGAAGAACAATATTCTGCAGTGTCCAATGCTTGAGGCAGGAATGGTGGTGGCAGACTCAACTGTTCACTTTTAGTTAATCACTGTATAAGCATTGTTCAGCTCGCCCTGTCTGTAGATGTCCTGCCAGTGAACAAGGAAGCAGGTCCTTGGCAGATTAGCCAGAAGTAGTTAGACAAAAAGGGGGCTGTGGATGAGGCAGGGCAATGTGCCTTTGCACATACAAAGTCTTAGGAACATATATGTGGGTATTAAATATTCCCATTATCATGTCACTTGGGATACACATAGTAGATAGGTTATCAAAAATAATATATGATCAAACCTAGGAGAATTTTCCAATGTATTGGCCTCGGATCTTGCAATCGTGGAGGTATTTTTCATCCTTGAGTGTTTCACCGATTCTACCCTTGTTTCAAGTCACAAATAATTTTCACCTCAATTGGCACAATTATCATAGGGGTTGAACAAGTATATTATAAACAAAACAAACGTAGTAGGGGTTGAATACTATGTTAAAACGTAGTAGGGGTTGAATACTATGTTAAAAATGAATTGGTTGATATCTAGCGTGTGACTTCGACGTTGCACTAGCAAAGTGATGATATTTACAACAACTGTTGCTCAAGCAAAAGTCAAAGTCTACAATGGTCACAGAAACCCAAGATTTCATATGAAATGAATTGCAAAAACTTCAAAAAGCCTTCAAATTTAAAGAGGGAAGGTTTAAAACCTTGAACTTTGTAAAATTTCAGTTATAAAAATGGCAAGTACATGCAATTTTATCACCCAAAAGATTTTTTTTTTGAGTTCAAGGTTATTATATTTATGACCAAAAGTATTTAACATGAATACTAGGCAAATATATAAGCTCGTGGTTGGGAAGTTACTTTAGTTTCATGCAAGAAGGTGATAGCATCAAGCGCAACAAAGTGTGTGCCCTATTCTAACATTCATTCAAATTGGATTCCATAGACAATGCTTTATTTTTTTGGCTCTCAATGTCAATATCCAACTCCTCATAGATCAAAGGGTTTCATGCATTTGACACCAAAGATCTATCGATTTTAGGCATTCCATGTTGTTGCAAGATGTCTTCCAAATGCAACAAACCCAATTTGAAAGCCAATTCTTGAGCAATTTGACTATGGCCATAAGTAGAAACCAAGCGATGCAATATATCATCTGTCATCACAACCTTCAATAGTTCCACAATTGGCCAAGTCATTTTCCATTCACAATACATGGACTCTTGGGACCCAGATGGCCACACGGACCATGCACGTTGCAAGTGACAATGATTTCAAATAGCTCGGGAAATTTCTCTTAGTTTGGAAGCTCAGCACAAACCATCCTACCATAGTGATCAACATCCTTTGGCTTGAAAGCATCATGCAACATAAGAAGTGTATGTCAATGTGGCAAGCCACCCTTTTTGAACTCCACTATAGTCACATAGCCTGCAACTTTGCCAAACAAACTTTTCTTCACAAATGTTTCCATCATGTCCTTATGTTTTTTATAGAAGACTCTACAGGTCAAGTTTGGCATATCATGCACTATCTAACTAGGCAAAAAGCATCCCTAATCTCCACCCACCTTGGATTACATGTGGAGGTGATGAAGAGATCAGGTTTACCTCTACTATAAACTATGGTCATGGCATCTTGATATAGTTGGTACATGTGTCGAGGCCCTCCTATAAAGTACGATGGAAGAATAATGTGCTTACCAACATATCTTTCAGAAATAGCATTATGCCTATCAATAGTAAAATATGCATCCACCTTAAATTGAATGCGAATGCATAGTACTCCATTTGTGTAACACTATCTTTTTTAGCCACACTTTCCATAGGCACACTATTATCCATTGTAGAGTATGGGATACCCATCCTCTCCATCGATAAATAGAAGAACATAAAACAATGGCATATAGCTTCAATGTAGGTTGGATATAGTGACACATATGCCATTCTATGTGTAAATGTGTATGATGCAGTGATGCAAGCTCTCATCATTGCCTTGACCTAGCATGATAGTAGCAACTTCATTACCAGTTGGCATAAAGTATTGCCCTGAGATTGCACGTCCTTTAGAAATAGTCATTCTTATCTATGTAGTGGGATTTTCTAGAATCATCTCTTTGACAATTTGAAAGGCTTGAGCATAAACATTGCAAGTATACATCACTGCTTGCAATGATGACAATACACTCGAATTAAGGGTAGGCATTGTGGATATCATGTTTTGAAGTTCATGGTCAATATCATAAACATATAATTGTGCAAATTTTGATCTCACACGATTGGTAGCATCAAGTATCATTGACTCAATATTGTGTCATATAGAGCCATGAACTCAAAAGGTGTATCCATGCCTAGCTCCAAGCAATGACTCATCTATCTCAGCACCCAATCATACAAAAGCAAGGGTAGCATTGTAGGCATGTATATGGTGCTTAAACTCTCTACTCTCATGATTGTTTCCAACTAGCAAACCATTCAAGGGCTCGAGATGTTCTTGAAAGGGAGGCAATGAGACATTTCCATTCTTGCAATAGTGCTTCCCCATAGTCAAACCATGAACAACTCTAGACTCAGAAGACCAAATCTTTGCATGACACTTAGAGCATAACCTGTCCATTTCTGCAAGATTGTGCAATCCAGGATCTCAATAACATAGCACGTGCATTGCAGGGTGCAATTCCATTTGAGGTATCTCATGGAGGAGGAAGAGGTCTTCCATTGTTAGGATTGAAAAATGGTTTTGGCATATGTTGTGTACCAAGTGGTATTTGGGAAATGTAGAAGCCAATATGTTGCACTTCCCCTAATGGACTTGCATGCATATGTGCAACAGACAATGGAATATTATGAGCTTCATGAGGACTTGCATTTCGGGGAATGGAGAGTGCCAAAGAAACCCGATTTAGTCTACACAATGAAAGATGCGTAGCATTGAAATCATCAAATCTAGCATTTTGATTTGTATCTCGCAAAGAAGAAATACCTAATTGGATGGCTCATAGTTGTGTATGAAGCCTAGCATTGTGTCTTTGACTAAATCTTATTGAGTTCAACCATAATCTACACAACTATAGAATTGGCTCTCTTGGCAATGGATGTAAAGCTAGTGCCATTCTCCAACAACAAAATTATCAAGGGCAATGACCAAAAAAATGCATAATTGAAATGAGAAAGAGAAAAATATCTATGTATGCATGCATTTATGGGGCATTTATAACTATACACTATGTACGTATGTGTCACACACACACACACATCTATTACTAAACACTACGTACATACATGTCCATGTAAGTATGTGCATAATAGAGAGAAAGGTGTTTGTGTGTGTGTGTGTGTGTGTGTGTGCATATAAGTATGTACATGAGAGAGAGAGAGAGAGAGAGAGAGAGAGAGAGAGAGAGAGAGAGGTGTGTGCGCACACGCATGCATATTGTAAGTATGTACATTATAAGTTTGGAATATACATATGCAACCATACAATATACATGTATGAGGGGGGGAGAGAGAGAGAGATCTTAAACACTTCAATAAATAATAAAATATAATATGAGAGAGAGAGAGAGAAATCTGTGTATATACACATGTATAACCATACAATATATACATATACATCTAATAAATATATACGTATGAGAGAGAGAGAGAGAGATCAAATACTTCCACAAATACGAAAAATGATATTAAAAAGTCCAATTTTTCAAAACACCAAAATTGATAAAATTGATTACATGAACAATGTCAAAGCAAACGCATATGATAGAGGCAATCCTTGTGAAGTTCTAGCTAATGTTGAAATCTAGATGACCTACTAACCATGTTAGTATTGTCAACAACAGGCATCATGGATTGAATCGGGCACAACATTTGTGGCTACCCTAGCTACCGTATCATTCTCAATCCTTACAGTGACTACGTTCAAACACCCAAGATAAGACCTAAGGTTGTTGGTAACCTCGGCGACAAACTTATCAAGTTGAAGCTTCTAGGATTGTGATAGTAGCCTACAACTCAAGGGGCACACCACCGCCCCCTCAAGCCCACCCCAAAGCATACCCCACATCTCACTGGTATCCTTTTGTATGCCTACGACGATGTCCAATAAGCCTTGAAGTGCAGCATCGACTCCATCTTCCAAGAGTTGTCTTATTGTGCCACACATTGGAGATGTGTCTCAATATTACTTTGGCCCACACAACACCGCTCAACTTGCTCCCGCAAGCAGTGGAGCTCATCCGCAAGGATGCCATGCAACTCACCATGTGAGTGAGCAGCCAAGGCTCTCTTAAAAGGCTCTACTCCTGGAAATTTCCCTAGCTTGCCTGGCATTAATGTGTCTTTGTGAAGTGGATAATACAACCTCTAGAGTGTCACTATCATATGTCTCTACTGTGGCGTTAGGGTTTCTAACCTTCATATCTATTAAAAAGGCAAACAATTGGATTCCTTAACAAAAATTCTAAATGGGTTTTGCAATACACAAAATCATTTGAACATAACAATACAAATCGTGTATTTTAAAGGAATTATATTAAAATGATGACACTTGAAAGAATATGGATGTTCATCTAGCATGCAAGGAGACTCATGCACTATTGAAGATAGCTACACAAAAGCACTTGGGATTATGTTGCCCCTTATCTTGGCTACAACATGCGTACTTTACCGATTACTACTTGTGTGATTTGAAAACTTTCAAGAAATCGAATACTTAAAAAATATTTTATTTAAAAAAGGAGATGACAGACCTATATTGAAGGTTTGTAATTGAGTACGAAGCCTAGCATTGTGTCTTCGACTAACTCTTGTTGTTTTTAATCTACTCAATTGTAGAACTTGTCCCCTTGATAAAGGATGCAAAGTTGGTGCCATCCTTTGAGAAAAAAAATTACAAAATTGAAATGAGAAAGAAAAATATATATGTACATGCATTCATTCATGGGACACACCCATGCACATAAGCACACACATATAATTGCAAAGCTAACTATGAATAGCTTCATGTGTTTTCTCACTCCATTCCACAGTTTTCTCTTTCTATCTTTCTCTCTCTTAGGGGTTTTGGGGAGAGGAAGCATTAGGGCCTAAAGGGTCACATAGAAATTAAGCCTCCCAATAGCTCAACAAGAACCTTAAAGTGTACTTGCCATTTCTTTTAACAAATATGTATTGTCCCCACAATGGAAATGTGGTTCAACATTTGTCTCCCCCCAAACATTAGTGATTAAATAGATCTATTAGTGATATATCATATGATGATTCAAATCCACAAGGTACATGAGCTATACATGATTGTGAACCACTAAATTATGTTATGGCACTTGCAATGGTATGTGACACAAAAAAGCTCATGGACATTCATTTTCTTTGGAAGTTTTTTTTTTTTTTGTGCAGATGTTTGGCCTTCATTTTATAAGATAATGCATGTCTCTTCACATTGTACTATTTTGTAGGCTTTAAATTTAAAGGGCACTTGACTAACTTCTTCATTTGTATTTTTCCAAAGAGCGCACACATTCTTTTCTAAATGTATCAACAAATTGTCCAACTTTTCTTTTGCATGGCATACACACAATTTGCATGGCACCTTTAGAGAGATATCAAGAAACTAACTTTTTCTTAGGATCATTGTAACTAATACCAAGTAGAATATATCTATTGGTGCTGTAAATTTGTGGGCGAGAGAGAGTACTCTCTTAACTCTCCTTCTCTCTTCTCACCCCCTCCCTCTCTTGTAACTCGATCCTCCCTTTCTTTTAACTCGCTACTCCCTCTCTCAAACATCCCTCCTTGCTCACCTTACAAACTCAGGAGCCAGCACTTTCGATGGCACTACATAGGATGGCATTAGGCAAGGTAGCCACTCACTACACAACTTTAGTTTCCACCATTCTATGCCACTATGAGAAGGTTATATTGTGTGTGCTGCATTAGTTAATGAGCAACCCCACATTTGCCCCTACAAGCATCACTATTGCATTTGTGAGTGCGAATATGATTTATCATTATGGATAGCTATGTAGCTGCTACATGAGAACAATACCCCTTTCAATGTCAATGTCTATAGCCCCTTCATTAGCATGTACCTAGATGCCAACTTATTGTTGGAGTACAACTACACCACAATTCATACATGTATGAAATACCTATTTTCAACTTTCACAAATGTTATACCCTAAATGTCTTGGGATTTTTGTAATAATCGTTATTCGTGGATTTAATTAACATGTTGACATGGATATTGACATTCGTTGTTGGATTTCTAAAGTTGATGTTGGGCATGGATAGCATGCTATGATGCATGGAAATATTGATGCAACTAGCATCAATATTTCCATGCATATTCAACATAGGAGTTTTGTTTTATGGTAAAAGGAGAGGGGGGAGAGAGAGAGAGAGAAACGTTAACACATGGTACAAGTGAGAGTGATTGTTTACCAACAATAACTCTCACACGCAATTATCACATGTGTGAGAGTTGCCTGTTGGTAAACAATCACTCTCTTGTGCCATGTGTTAATGTCTCTCTCTCTCCCTCTATTATATTGCCCCTCAAATTCACTCCTCCTTTCAGGAGGTAGGCCTTATTGTGAGACTACCCCTTGTAAGGCCACAATTGCACCCTCGAAAGCTTCATCTTCTCCCACAACCACCCCCACCCCTCCCAAGGCTATTGCTCTTGTTGTTGCTCCCCCAACCAAAGTGCTTGCCTTGCCTCAAGCCTCACCCCCTCTACCTCTATAAGCGATTTGGACCCCTCATAAAGTGGTTGCATTGGAGACCTTGGATGTGAGCTTCACCATGCCACCTCCAAATACCTTCCTGTTTGCAATAGAAAGGATGCAAATCCTTGGCTCTTGATCACCCTAAGCTTGCAAAAATTCTCCAAGAAGGCCAAGCTTAGCACAATTGCATCTCGCCAACTTGAGCACCCTATAGAGTCTATCTTTTGAGGATAGCCCGATGGAGCCCATACATGCACCGTTGTCTCTGCTTGTGGGGAACCTCACTTGTTGTGCGTAATGCTTTGTATGGCCTTGCAAACCCCCACACTTGATGTAATATACTAGTTCTCACAGCAAGTCAAATAACTGGAAATTTATGAATTACACCATGCTTGCAAAGAAATACAAAAAATACACCATGTTTGCAAGGAAGCCATAGTCAAGGTAACTAGGCATGAAATAGTATTGCCATGGAAGGTTGAGAATCATAGATGTAAGTTGCAACATGAATACTCACCTCATGTTAAGGTGGGACATGGTATGCACCCCATATCTTGGCGGCTAAGAGCATGCACCCTCTTGCTTGAAATGGCAAAAAAATCCCCCACAAGTTACATCTCCACCTTTTATACTTAACCCTAGCCTACTCTAAACTAAGGTGACTTATGCTTTATTTTAAGCCATCCCGGCCTAAAAGAGCTTTGTCCTCAAAGCTGAATTGGAAACAAATTACAAGGATGATTACAAAGATAGCTTGAAGCATTAGGAATCATGATGAAATAAAGCTCCATGTTGATGAAGATCAAAGAAGTTGATGAAGATGGACCACATAAATGGAACAGACTGCTATAAACTGTCCAAAATAGGTTGTAGTACGAAATTGGCCATATCTTGAGTTGGAAGTGGCCGATTTCCATATGCGAGATATAGAAATGTAGAGGACAACATGTAGTATCTAGCCATACCTTCAAAATCGAATTTTGATGCCGATAAGACAATTTACTTTCTGACAGAAATTTAATACAACAAGCTGTTTACTGCCTTGTTTATGACCCGTCCTCTTGCTTAAGCCATGGAAATTATTCCAAATATTATGCTTGTTGCCATGAAGACTCTTCAATAGGCAAACCCTTCCATTTGATAAGGTATTCCACAAGAATACGGTTCCTTAGAACCTTCTCCCGCTTGCCAATAATCTTTTCGGCCTCGTAGATGATCAAACCATCATCATCCAAGGGAGGTAGTTCTTCAAGAACTTGAATTTGAGGTCCCAAATACTTTTTAAGCCGAGACACATGAAAGACATTATGGATTCTTGTGGTTGAAGGTAAGTCTAGTTGATAAGCAAGATCCCCAACTCGCTTGACAATACAATAAGGACCATAAAACCTATGAGCAAGTTTGTTGTGTCCTCCTTTACAAGAAGCATAACATGACTTGGGAACCTTCAAGAATACCCATTCATCTTCCTCAAACTCCACATGTCTTCTTTTCTTATCTACATTTGTCTCTTGAGCTTTATGAATGTTGTCCTTCCATTGCTTCATAAGGGCCTCCATCTTTTCCAACTCCTCATGTGCTTGTGGATTTACATCTTCATGAAACAATGTGGAGGGTACTTGTACTTTGTAGCCATATAAAGCTCCAAAAGGAGACATTCCAATGCTCATATGGTAAGTATTGTTGTAACAAAACTCTGCAAGATGGAGCCATTGGAGCCATTGGTCCCATGCATTTTGTGTCTCATGGCAAAAGTGCCTCAAATACTTCTAGCCATTTGTTAACTCTTTCAGTTTGCCCATCTATTTGTGGGTGATATGTGGTACTAGGAGTCAAAAGAGTCCCCATTGAAGAGAACAAACTCCTCCAAAAGCTGCCCATAAACTTAGTGTCGCAATCGGACACAATCTTCATTGGCAAACCATGAAGCTTGAAAATGCATTCCATGAATTGTTGAGCCACTTGCTTGGGTGTAAATTAAGCCTTAGTAGGGATGAAATGGGCTGATTTAGTCAATCGATCAACTACTACATAAATGATATTCCACCCATGCTTAGTTGTAGGTAATCCCACTATAAAATCCATAGACATATCAGTCCACTTGCCTTGAGGAATAAGGAGTGGCTGACGTAATCTGCCGAGTAGAAGAGATGAGTCTTTATTTTGTTGACACGAAAGACATTGCATCACATAGTCCTTAACATTCCGCCAAATTCCCTTCCAATAGAAACTCTTATGTATGTTGTCAAATGTTTTGAATAGCCCATGATGGCCCACTAAAGGTGAAGAATGCATCTCATGTAAAATACGGTCTTTGAAAGAGGATTGTGGTGTCAAGTAGAGACTCTACCATGATACCATAAAAGACCATTGCGGTGTCAAGTAGAGACTCTACCATGATACCATAGAAGACCATTGTGCCATAAAATACCATAAAAGACCATTGTGGTGTCAAGTAGAGACTCTACCATGATACTATAAAAGACCATTGTGCCAATTGAAATTGGGATACTCTTCTCCTTTTCCTTTGCTGAAATTCCTTCATCATCTTTGATACTTGCTCATCAAGCAAATATTCTTCTTGGATATCATGAATCCAATCCTTATGTACAATTGAAATTGAAGATAAAGAACATGTCCACATACGTGATAAAGCATCCGCCGCAACATTATCTTTTCCAACCATGTTGGATATTTCAAAATCATAGCTTTGAAGAGTAGCTAGCTACCTCCTTTGTTTAGGGGACAAATTTGGTTGAGAAAGGAAGTATTTCAGCACACGATGATCACTCTTCACCTTGAAATGGCTGCCATATATATAGTGATGCCACTTTTTGATAGCATGCAAAATTGCCAACATCTCTTGTTCATAGACATGTGGTTGATGCTCCTTGTCATCAAGCTTGGGCATAGCCATATAATGAAATCCTTAAAGAAATCTGGGCATACAAGAATATGTGCTAAAACTAATAGAGATTTTAGCACATTGAAAAGAAAGCCTCTTTCTTCAACCTATTGGTCAAAGGAGCCGCCACATGAGCATAATTTTCTATAGAATGAAGATAATCCAAGGAAACCTCTCAAGGAAGTAGAATTCGTAGGAGTAGGGTACTCTTTGACACATTTCACCTTGTTAGGATCCACACGAAATGCCTTGTTCTCCCACAATGTGACCCAAGTATTCCACTTCATCTTTCATGAAAGAACACTTTGACATTTTGGCAAAGAGTGTGTGTGTTCGTAATGTGTCAAAGACCTCTCGCACATGCATTAAATTATCATCCTTGGATTTGCTATAAATGAGGGTATCATCAAAGAATACAAGGACTATTTTGAACAAGAAAGACTGCAATGTCTTATTCATGAGTGCTTGAAAAGTAGCAGGCACATTTGAAAGCCCAAATGGCATGACCAAGAAGTGATATAGCCCTCTTTCAGTCCTAAAGGTTGTTTTATACTTATCCCCTTCCTTCATTTGAATTTAATGATAGCCCAAATAAAGATCAATCTTGGTGAAGACCTTTGCATCTTTAAGCTTATCCAAGAGGTCATCAATGCGAGGAATCGGGCATCTATTCTTCACTGTGGACTTGTTAAGCTCCCTATAATCAATGCACATGCGAAAAGATCCATCTTTCTTCTTAACCAAGAGCAGAGGAGAGGCAAACGGAGATTGACTTGGGTGAATTAAACCCATTTGCAGCAACTCTTTAACTTGTCTTTCCACTTCTTCCCTTTCAAAATTTGACAAGTGATAGGGAGGTTTGTTGATGGGTTTTGTGTTGGGCAACAAGTCAATAGGGTGGTCTACCTCTCTCTTTGGAGGCAAATGATGGTTGCTGAAATAAATCTTTGTATTCCTCCAATAGCTCTTCCATTCTTGAATCCTTTTGTTTTGAAGAAGATGATGGCTTATTTGGTGACTGCTTTTCATCCACTTTCGCAAGCAAAAGAGTGAACATGCATGACTGTGCATTGATTTCTTTATGCATCTTCTTCATAGAGATGAGTTCCATTTGCTTTTGGCCAATGCCCTTCAATATTATAGGCTGTCCATTCCATTGGAATTCCATCAACATGTTTTGCAAGTCCAAAGAAAAATTTCCAATGGTTTTCAACTAATCGCAGCCATTGACAATATCTATGGTCCACTACCATAATACATGAAGGAGATAGACTGATAGGAGTGTGTATGTACTTCATTACTTGATTCATAAGCTCCATTAGCAACTTGAATCTTCAACGGCACTTGCATTTGTTGAGGAAGCAATCTCAACCCATGCAAAGATTTGGTATTAATCAAAAGGTGAACTTTTCTACCATTGATTAGCCCCTCAAGTCTATGGGTGTTTTCTCCTTTACAAACAGTCCATGCATCATGAGAAATTGCACATAAAGAACCACCTAGATCAAAAGGAAAACTTTCCATAATATCATAAAATTCATCATTATTTCCTTTATCTTCGTCATGCATTTCTTCAACCATAGGGTTTGCTTTCACCCGAATACATTCCCCTCTTCACTTTCATCCTCATTTGGCTCATCGATGATGACAAAGTTAAGCTTGCTATTTTTGGATTTGCATTTCAGCCTATGGTATTGTGTTTGAGATCCCTTTTGTGCATTTCAGCGTATGGTTCTAAGATCCCTTTTGTGCATTTTCAACCCTTGTAAAGCTCTATTTTACTTCAGCCATTGGTCTATAACAATTTCCTCCACTTCGTTACCATTGGATATGTAGGCAACTTGCTATAATTACTGTTGTAGGTACTAGTCCCCTTGCCTTCTTGCCTATAAATATCCCTTCGATGTGGCCGAAATGTGCTCCAACCCTTGAAGCCTAATTAGGTAATGAATATCCTACACTTTTTTGCTGAACCCCCATTGATTCTCTTCTATATTTCTGCCCATACCTTTCAGTATATAAAATGGTTTCATAAATTGACTTGGGCTGCATTGCACCTACTTTTGAAGAGAGGGCTGAATCTAGACCAAAGATATATTTGTTTAACTTTGCCAAATCATCAATCCCTTCAATGTACATAGAAAGATTAAGGAACATGTTAGAGTAATCACGAACGGACATGCCTTGTTGTTGAAGACCATACCATCTTCTTTACAATCTTTCTTTTTCCATTGGAGAGACAAACACTTCCAACATTGCCTTATTAAAACCCTCCCAAGAAGCAAAATTATGACCAACTCTTTGCATATATCTCCACCATGTATGTGCATAGCCTTTAAGATGGAGTGATGCAAAATAGATCTTGGCTTCATCATGGCGAGGAAAAAGTGTGAAGTACATCTCTAATTTGTTCACCCATTCTTCTCACTATATTGGAGATGCATTATCCCCATTGAAGTTAGAAATGGTAATCTTTTCTTTGTACTCCCTTTCATTATAAGTTGGTTGGAAATTGTTGGAGTGTTGCCCAAAAGATGATTGTCTCAAAAAATCTCTATTCATTGAATCTCTTCCAAAAGAGTTTGGTCTAGGATTATTATCACCATGATTCGGTTATCCCAATCCAAAAGAATGATGCTGTCCATTAGTGGGCTGACCATAAAATGACCTTTGTTGGTGATATCATGAAATGACCCTCTTTCATCAAATCTTCCACTCTTATCATGAAAGTCCAATTCTTTTTGCTTGATGGTAGATTGAGAGAGAAAAGATTTGTAGAAGGGGTCACATCCATGAAACTCCTCATTCTCTTCTTCTATTATGTCCTCCTCTTCTTCATAAGTAGCCTCATGTCTTGGATTGAATTGAGGACGGGCATGGTGCTTTGATGATATTGGTGGCTGGTAATGAGTACTCTCCTCAATGTGGATGGCTCTCCTTTCTCAAAGGTTGACATAATAGGCTAATCAATCTGCTTTTCTTTCATATTGGAGGGCTGGGATGAAGTATTTTCAATATGAATAGTGGGTTCATTTGGTGTAAAGGATGTGATTTGAGTTTTCAAATCCTTGATAGCTACTACTACATCCTCAAATCCACTCTTCATGAACTTGACCAGCTACTAAAGTCCTTCATCCACTTTGTTAGATGTGTTCTCAATCTTTCCCAAAGATTTGGAAAGTTGCTCATATTGATTATGCATCCCAATGTTCAGCATACACATCTCTCTTGAAAGCATGTGATCTTCAAAAGGTTCGTGAGGCAAGGGATTTCCATCATTACCCAATCGTGCACTATGAGCATTACCAACACTTATATCATCATCTTGTTGGTGGTCATAATTGAGGGCTTCATTAGTGTTGTTTTGATCATTGATGTATTCTCTGCTATCTTCTTGAATGGTCTCCATGACTTGATCTTTTCTCTTGTGTTTGGCCATTAAGGATAGGTGCTATCAAAATGACTATGGGAAAGAAAATTGTCAATAACTTGCTTAGTATTGCACCAATGCCAATGTTTTATTGATCCAAAGGAAGCTTATATATCAGAGATACTCCAGATTTAGCAAGACCTCAGCTTGCAATAGGGTATATGGGTAAAATGAACTCAAATAGTGCACCCCTGTCAGCCTGTCTAGGTGCAATCCACTAGACCCCATGTTAGAAAATTGGCCATAACTTTTGCTTCCAATGTCCGATTACTAAACTTTTTGATTCAAACGAAAACTTTTTTATTACTAAATTGTGTACCTGTCCAATGAATTCCTACAACTTGTTACCACCTTGTAGAAGGTTTGTTTCACCCTGAAATTAGTCCAGTATTACTTGTAGACCTCCAAAGCAATTAATAGACCTATGATGGGCTGTAAGGCACCTGTAAGTATCCAGTAAACACCTACAACTAATAGGTACTTATTGGAAAGACCTATATATATGCCCAAGGATGTCACAAATTGCCTTGTTTGATACCTCTAGTCTTAAAATCTTCATCCACTCTTTCCCAAGTGGTCTTTCGTGGTTCACCACCTGTGGTAAGGGATAAAATGGTAAGACAAGCACCTAAATGGGCTTTGAAACTCTGGAAGGTGTGCAAAGTTCCTTCTGGGCTAGGTTGTACACCCCTACGAAGTCTTAAATAGCAAGGGAGGGTCACCTCTCTTTTATCTTGCTATCTCATCCAGCTTCAACCTTTTTCCTCGGTCGAAATATACATGGCAGAGCTAGTATTCTATCAATCAAAGTATGATGTGCATGGCTAAATCAAAATCTTGCCATTTCATGATATGCAAGAACAAAATGGAATAGGACTGAATTGAAATGGATATGGGTAAGGAATACCTATAGCAGTGACTCAATGCTTTACAATTCTATTCCACTTACCGATTGATTCTTATTTTCAATCATATTGGATTCAATCACATCAAGCAATTCAGGGTTAGGATTAGCACAATTTTTTTCAACAAATGGAGGGAATTAGCAACAATTGGCTACTAATTTTAATTGGGTAAGATGAAAAGAATTCAGCATGACATCATTCAGCCCTAAGTTGGATCTATATGCAATCAAATGGTATTTCTCAAATGGGATTACTCTTAATTATCCCTTTTCAACAAATGGATGGCTTAAACAATTGGATTATAAGGGATTAAGAGCAAAATTAAGAAACACCTCTTACATTGTTGAAGTAGATGATTATGGAAACTCCAATACCTGTATGAGACTTGAAATTCTTGAACTCCCACTTGATGTAGCCAAGAATATACTCAAATTACAATCCCCATGATGAATATGTAGCTTGTAGACTCCAATTTCCCTTCAAGAAAGCTCCAATATCCAAAAGCTTGATAGAAGTGATCCTTGTAGCCTAAATGTGGCTGGAGATTGAAAGGGAATCAATAATAAGCATCAAAAGGGATAGAAGACTTCAATCCTTGATGGATAACCCTTCCATTGTAGCACATAAGCTTGCATATGCTACCCATACACTTGCAATGCCAAGAAGAAGCTCTATTCTTGCAATATTGATACAAGACCATGAATTCTTGATATAATCCCGTGCATAGAAGCTTTAGGATGCATCAAGAACCAAAAGCCCCATGATAACATGCTTCGAAGAGAAAAAATTGTGAGAACTCAAGTGGATGCTCTGTTTTGACTCATTTCAAGAGTAGAAGTGCACTAATCTTGCAAGAAATCTTCAATGTCAGTTCAATGAGTCCTGAAGAAGCTCAAGGATGCTTGTTAGAACAAAAGCCCTTTGACACTTTGAAGAAATTTTAGAAAAAACTAACTACTGTCATAAATCTGCCATAGCCAGGGTTTGGGAGGTCAAGAATGATCAAGAGAGTGGGAGATAGTTCAATATGCTTGCTGGAAGACTTGAAGAATCCTTGTCAAAGCTTGCTAAAGCCATAGCCAAGCTCATTTGCTGAAATTTTTTGTGTAGGAGGGGAGGATCTGATCTACGCAAATAGCTCCTTATATACCGCGTGCTGAAAATTGTCTCAACCAAGCCATTTGGCTACTCTTTAGAAAGCTTAGAACACGGAGAATCAAGCTTTGATGTCTCATTATGAAGTAGAGATCATTGAGAGAAGATAGAATCAGTTGAAGCCATGGATCTTGGAAGAAAGCTTGAGAAAAGCTTGAGAGGAAGAAGAGAGAGAAATTGGTCCCAAAAAGTAATCATGGTTTAACTTTTGTAATCCCAGTTAGACTCCAATTAGGGTCAAGAACCCTTCAAAATGGGCCTCCATTTGACCACGATCTCCTATTTCGGCCAAGAACCTCCATCTTCCTCAAGATCTCCTTCAAGAAACATCCAAAATTAATCCCGACTTGTTATAGAGAACTCTAATGAGTCACGGTTTGAACTGTACCAAACCCTGTGACCAAATCTTGGTACTCTAATTACTTGTTGCCTGTCCTGTGACTAAATTCTCCATGAAAATGACTCTTCCCATGGATCAAAGTCCATGCTCTAATACCAATGTAATATATTAGTTCTCACAACAAGTTAAATAACTAGAAATTTATGAATTACACTATGCTTGCAAAGAAATACACCATGTTTGCAAGGAAGCTATAGCCAAGGTAGCTAGGCATGAAATAGTATTGCCATGGAAGGCTAAGAATCATAGATGTAAGATGCCACATGAATACTCAACTCATGTCAAGGTGGAACATGGTATGTACCCCATATCTTGGTGGCTAAGAGCATGCACCCTGTTAGTTGGTGGGAGAAAGGAGCCTCAAAGCATGTATTGCTTGAAATGGCAAGAAAATCCCTCACAAGTTACATCTCCACCTTTTATACTTAACCCTAGACTACTCTAAACTAAGGTGACTTATGCTTTATTACACGAGAGAGAGAGAGCATTAGCTTCTGTGATCATGTAGTTGTATGAGAGAGAGAGAGAGAGAGAGAGAGAGAGAGAGAGAGAGAGAGAGGGAATGGTTTGATAGGTGCATATATTACAATGCTCTTCCTAACATGCACAAACATTTCATTCTTTTTTTGCACTTTGATTAGAGTATACATTCAATTAGGTCAATCTAAAATTTAAAAGCACAACTTTAAAGTTACTTATATTTTCTTATTCTTGTTGTTTCTTTAAAGTTGAAGGTGGATCAAATATTGGTAATTGCAATGGCTTCCCAACCGAGCAAAATTGCAAAAAACAAAAAACCCAATGTAAGTCAGTGAAAGTGACATGCAATCAGATATGAGCATGTTGTTTCTTTATGTTGTAGAAAAGATGGATGAACCTGGAAGAAAGTTGAAAGCGGAACAAATTATAGTGATTGCAATGGCTTCCCAATGGAGCAAAACTACAAAAAACAAAAAATGCAATGCAAGGCAATGACAATGACATCCAATTAGATATATGAGACATGCTATCAAACATCACATCAGATGTGAACTCACTCAATGGGCTTGCAATGACAACAAAAAGTGCAACCATCCATGCATGCTCCATTTTGTAGTGATAATCTCTCATCCATCACCACCGAACTTGAGCTGTATCAAGTGTGTGTATGCACTTTGATGCTAGCTAGTGTACTTTTATTAATCGCCGAGTCTTGAGTGGTTACCATCTCCATCTCCATAAACCCTCCATATTTTAAGTCAAAGTTGTAATATGTCGGCCTTCTTCAATAGTCAAGTTGCTACAAAAGTTTCTACCTCCATCTCCATAATCCCTCCCTTTTTTGGTGGAAGTTATAATGTTGATATGCCTTCAACTTTTTAAAATTTCATCATTACATTTCAAAAAAATCAGAAAAAGTATTCTTATTCTTTGGTGGAAGTAGTAATGTTGGGCCTTCTTCAACAGTCAAGTTGCTGTAAAAAAATGTATATTCAAAATCCTATTAGTTTTTGGATTTTGTCAAAAAAATCTGAGAAAGTTTCCCTTTTTAAAATTTCATCATTAGATTTCAAAAAAACAGAAAAAGTATTCCAATTCTTTGATGGAAGTTGTAATGTTTTGCCTTCTTCAGCATTCAATAAAAATTTTATATATTTAAATCATATTAGTTTTTTTATTTTGTCAACAAAATCAAACAAAGTTTATTTATAGATTTACAGATATAGATATAGATATAGATATAGATGGCTTGGGAATCGTTGGACACCTACCATGTAGGATTGGTGTGAGGTTAGGTAGATTGACGGATTAAAAGTTAAATAGATAACTCTCAAATGTGACACTTTTCTTTTTGCAAACTAAGTACAACTTTGTCTTCATAGCCTTCTTATTAACTTTTCCCAAGTAGCATTCTTTATGTTTTCTATGCTTTACATTGCATCAATATGAATTTGTTTTATTTGCAAGAGAAAAATATCAACCAAAACTCTATGGCTTAGCGGGGAACCAAAACTGTAAGCGTTCTTGAGTCTCCATAAGGTCATCAAGATAAGTTGACCTCAAAGCATGCCTCCATAAAGTAGAGCTAAGGTCTATTAGGACCAACCTTAGGAGGAATATTGTTTTATTGTGGATTTCATTTGGACCACATTGCACAAAACACCCACCCCATCTTTCGAGGTTGAAATGTTGCTTCATTCATGCAATTATCTCACGTTATTTGAGGGCTATCTGCTAGTTATTGAGACAAACTATTTTAGTTGTTGCTCATCAATGTTTTTTAGCAACGCGCGCACTTTTGTTAGTAATAAGGGGAATCCCATAGGGTGCCCAAACAAGCTTTTGAAGTTTCACCATGTTGTCCAAGCTAAGGATTGAGCAAGGTAGAAATATTTCTCTCTATGAATGCTATGAACACTTTGAATAAGGCTCATATTAAATTCCATGCAAATAAAAACTATTATGCATTGCCATTTTTCTTCTTTGGTGACTTAGTCCTACCTAATATATGATTCTCTTGACTTTGAATTACTACATGAAAACATTTGAAAAAGCTTCCTATGAATTGATCATGTTGATGGATCTAGGTGACCTTATAATGACTATATATGCCACATTCAAACTTCAACTTTGCAAAAGTTTTTCCATAAACTATGCAAAAAACAATGTAAAAAAAAGTGCATTAAGAAAAACTTTGCAAAAATTTTGAAATAGGGAATCACTTAGTCATAATTGCTAACTTTTGAGGTTTTTAACATTATGCAATTAATTTTTCTAAAGCTTGTGTAGAAGGGAATAGAAGGCAATGCTTTTAGCTTGGATAGAAGGGATTAGAGGGTATACATGCTTGTCCTTTTTGAAAAAGTTGAGAGCCTTAACCATTGGATGATGTGATTCAAGTTTTGAACACTTAGCAACAAATCATATCTATTAAAAATGCATTCCAACCTTTTATCACTTGTTAGATGAGAACATAACAAACTTAACATATGATAAAATGGATTACAATCTATACTACTTTATTATTTGAGCTACAGGTTCGGAAAAGTGTCAAACCACCATAGTGCTCCTGAACCTAGCTCCCAAACCAAACCAAAGTGACCATTTATGTCACATGATTGGGGGTAGAAGAAATGGTAAGTGACCATTTATGTCACATGATTGGGGGTAGAAGGAAACGTAGTCTCCTTCCATGACCTTCTCTTCTCTTCTCTTCTCATTCTCACTCTCACTCTCATGGGACAGGAGGAGGCAGGCCAACAGGCAGCAAGAGCAAGCAGCAGACAGGCCAACAAGCATCAGGCAACAGGTCAGTCCTCTCTCTCTCTCTCTCTCTCTCTCTCTCTCTCTCTCTCTCTCTCTCTCTCTCTCTCTCTCTCTCTCTCTCTCTCTCTCTCTCTCTCTCTCTCTCTCACGGCTAGTCCAATTGCCCTTTCTGGCAGGAGGCCCATTCTGTGGTACTGTTGTAGTACTGTGCAGGAGGGCCATTCTGTGTGTACTCCTGTAGCCATTGTCTTTCGTCTGAAAGCTTTCACACTCCAGTTGTAGTGCAGAGTGTGTGGGACTTGTGCCTTTGCCACTCAAGGCGATGCGCGCTAGCCTGGTCTCTCTCTCTCTCTCTCTCTAGGCGCTTGTGCGTGTGGGACTTGTGCCTGCCTACCTGTTTGTGCGTGTCTGTGGCTCCCGCTCGGTGCTGCTCTGGATCATGCCTTCTTCTTCCTCTCTGGATCATGCCTTCTTCTTCTGCTCTGAGGAAGCCCACCGCCTCTTCAGCGTTTCAGGAATTGTAGCCATTCTCTCTCTCTCTCTCTCTCTCTCTCTCTCTCTCTCTCTCTCTCTCTCTCTCTCTCTCTCTCTCTCTCTCTCTCTCTCTCTCTCTCTCTCTCACGACCAGTCGTCAGAGAGAGAGAATGCGTGCTCTCTCTCTCTCTCTCTCTCTCTTTGACGAGTGGCTGTGAGAGGGGAGAGAGAGAGAGAGAGAACGTGCCCATTCGACTTCCACCCGCCTGCATTTGACTTCTGCAAAGAGAGAGAGAGAGAGAGAGATAGAACGCACCCGTTCGACTTCCACCTGCCTGCGTTCGACTTCTGTGTGTTTGACTTCTGCACACAGAGAGAGAGTGTGAGTGAGTGATTGAGACCCTCTGCCCCTCAGCCATCCCATCAGCCATTGTCTCTCTCTCTCTCTCTCTCTCTCTCTCTCTCTCTCTCTCTTGGCCAGTTCGTGCAGAAGTTGCCTTCCACCCTGTCCAATGGCTTCCTTTCGCCTGTCCAACGGCCGTGAGAGAGAGAGAGAGAGAGAGAGAGAGAGAGAGAGAGAGAGAGAGAGAGAAGTTGCCTTCCACCCGCCTGTCCAATGGCTCTGTCATCCTCGCTCCCTCATTTTCTGGAGGGAGAGAGAGAGAGAGAGAGAGAGAGAGAGAGAGCCTCTTGCCCTTCAACCCGAAAGCGAAACATGTAGCAGTGAGAAATGTTTCAGCAACTGACGGGATTAGACATCCTGATTCACCTGCATGAGAAGGGCTTCATTCAAGAGTCTATGTTAGCGACACTCAAAACGTGAGCTGTAGCCTGTGAGGGAGTATTTTAGCAACTCTTTTTAGTCGAAACTGATGAGATTAGACCTGCATAAGAAGGCAATCACCTAGAATATTACATGTGAGTAATGATAGGTGACCTCTAATCAGCTAAGAATGTAGGTGAAGGGCCGCACCCAAAAACAATACCCGCCATCACTTGCGTGGCGGATCGATTCAGTGTGTTTCAGTTTGTTGACCCGTGTTTGCAGAATACACCATGAATACCGCCATACCCTGCGTGCCTCAATCCGCCATCTCTGTTCGTCATCTTTGATTGAACCAACAATCCTGTTTAGTTAGTTGTCAAATTTAGTTAGTTGTGTTGGTTTAGGGTTAGTTTATTTAGTTAAATATAGTAAGTTAGTTAGTTAAATAGGTTGTTAGTTAGTTTGGTTAGATTTGTGGTTAGTTGATTTAGTTAGTTTTGGTTGTTTATATAGTTTAGTTAGTTTATTTAGTTAGTTAGTTAAATATAGTAAGTTAGTTAGTTTGGTTAGATTTGTGGTTAGTTAGTTATTTAGTTTAGTTAGTTTATTTAGTTAGTTGATTAGATAAGTTAGTTTGAATTATTTTTGTGTGCTAGTTACTTTAGATATAGTTTAGGGTTAGTTTGTTTTATTAGTTTATTTAGTTATTTTATCTAGTTATTTAGTTTAGTTTATTTACTTAGTTAGTTTAGTTAGTTGTGTTAGTTTAGGGTTAGTTTATTTAGTTAAATATATAGTAAGTTAGTTAGTTAAATAGGTTGTTAGTTAGTTTGGTTAGATTTGTGGTTAGTTAGTTTAGTTAGTTTTGGTTGTTTATTTAGTTTAGTTGTTTTATTTAGTTAGTTATTTAGTTTATTTAGTTAATAGTTTAAGGTTAGTTTGTTCTTTTGTTTTAGTTTATATATATGTTTGTTTGTTTTAGTTTTAGTTTAGAGAGAGAGAGAGAGAGAGAGAGGTTGCTTTGCTTGGTATGGTTTAATTTATTGGTATTTTGATTTATTTTGTGCAATTTGTTTGTGAGGATTGGTATTTCAGGTCGGTGATCTCTCTCTCTCTCTCTCTCTCTCTCTCTCTCTCTCTCTCTCTCTCTCTCTCTCTCTCTCTCTCTCTCTCTCTCTCTCTCTCTCTCTCTCTCTCTCTCTCTCTCTCTGGTTGTAAATGTGTTTTGATGTATTTATTGGTTTAAATAGTAAGTTAGTTAGTTAATTAGGTTGTTGGTTAGTTTGGTTAGATTTGTGGTTAGTTAGTTTAGTTAGTTTTGGTTGTTTACTTAGTTTAGTTAGTTATTTAGTTTATTTAGTTGTTTTATTTAGTTATTTAATTTAGTTTAGTTATTTAGTTAGTAGGTTTTACCTTAGATTAGTTGCTTAGTTACTTTAGATTGTGTGTTAGTTTAGGGTTAGTTAGTTAGTTTTTTTAAGTTTATATATATGGTTTAAATAGTAAGTTAGTTAGTTAGATATAGTTTAGGGTTAGTTTGTTTTATTTAGTTTATTTAGTTATTTAGTTTAGTTAGTTTATTTAGTTAGTTGTTTAGTTTATTTAGTTTATTTAGTTAGTTAGTTAAATAGGTTGTTAGTTAGTTTGGTTAGATTTGTGGTTAGTTGTTTAGTTACTTTGTTTAGTTACTTTGTTTAGTTAGTTATTTAGTTTATTTAGTTGTTTTATTTAGTTATTTAGTTAGTTGATTAGATAAGTTAGTTTGAATTATTTTTGTGTGTTACATATGGATTTAGTTGTATAGTTAGTAGTTACTTTAGATTGTGTGTTAGTTACTTTAGATATAGTTTGGTTAGATTTGTAGTTAGTTAGTTTAGTTAGTTTTGGTTGTTTATTTAGTTTAGTTAGTTTATTTAGTTTATTTAGTTAGTTAGTTAAATATAGTAAGTTAGTTAGTTAAATAGGTTGTTAGTTAGTTTGGTTAGATTTATGGTTAGTTAGTTTAGTTAGTTATTTAGTTTATTTGGTTGTTTTATTTAGTTATTTAGTTTAGTTAGTTGATTAGATAAGTTAGTTTGAATCATTTTTGTGTGTTACATATGGATTTAGTTATTTAGTTAGTAGTTACTTTAGATATAGTTTAGGGTTGGTTTGTTCTTTTGTTTTAGTTTATATGTGTGTTATGGGTTAGTTAGTTACTTTAGATTGTGTGTTATGAGAGAGAGAGAGAGAGAGAGAGAGAGAGAGAGAGAGATTGGTTTGCTTGGTATGGTTTAATTTATTGGTATTTTGGTTTGTTTGGTGCAGTTTATTTGTGAGGATTGGTTGTCTAGCCAGTATTCAGGTCGGTGATTTCTCTCATTCTCTCTCTCACGTTTTAAAATTGTTTTGATGTATTTATGTATTTATTGGTTTAAATAGTAAGTTAGTTAGTTAAATAGGTTGTTAGTTTTGTTGGTTTATTGTAGTTAGTTTTGGTTGTTTATTTAGTTTAGTTAGTTTATTTAGTTAGTTATTTAGATTATTTAGTTTATTTATTTAGTTAGTTAAATATAGTAAGTTAGTTAGTTAAGTAGGTTGTTAGTTAGTTTGGTTAGATTTGTGGTTAGTTAGTTTTAGTTGTTTATTTAGTTTAGTTAGTTAGTTATTTAGTTTATTTAGTTAGTTAGTTAAATATAGTAAGTTAGTTAGTTAAATAGGTTGTTAGTTAGTTTATTGTAGTTAGTTTAGTTTGGTTAGTTAGTTAACTTTAGTTTAGTTAGTTAGTTTTGTTTATGGTCGTGTTTATTTAGTTTTGAGAGAGAGAGAGAGAGAGAGAGAGAGAGAGAGAGAGAGAGAGAGATTAGTTTAGTTAGTTTGTGGTTAATTAGTTTAGTTAGTTATGGTTGTTTATTTAGTTTGGTTAGTTTATTTAGTTAGTTATTTAGTTTATTTAGTTATTTAGTTAGTTAATTTGGTTATTTGTGGTTATTTAGTTTAGTTAGTTTATAAAGTTAAATAGTAAGTTAGTAGTTACTTTAGATTGTGTGTTAGTTACTTTAGATATAGTTTAGGGTTAGTTTGTTTTAGTTCGGTGATCTCTCTCTCTCTCTCTCTCTCTCTCTCTCTCTCTCTCTCTCTCTCTCTCTCATGTTGTAATTTTTTTGATGTATTTATTGGTTTTGATATAGTAAGTGAGTTAAATATATTGTTTATTTTTTGTAAGTTAGTAGGTTTTACCTTAGATTAGTTGCTTACCTTACTTGGTTTAGTTAGTTTAGTTGGTAGGTTACTTTAGTTTAGAGGTTGGTTAGTTAGTGCATTGGTTGGTTGGTTAGGTGTATAGAGAGGGAGAGGGAGAAGCAGAGAGAGAGGGTTAGTTGAACTTTGGTAGTATTAGACAAGGGAGTTTTTGCTGTTTTTAAATTTTGAGAATATTTTATATATCCCTCGAGGCTAACGCGTGCTTTTTCTTTAGTATGGAGGCTTCTACAACAAATAAGAATATGTTTGTAGAAGATATTATACAATGCACTTCTAATGTGCAAATGAATGCACACAAAATAAAGGAGGCCACAAGGAAAAAGGCCGTTCGTCATGCACTTAAGCATGTTGCAGGGCATGATAGTTCCGTTGGTTCCTTAAGGTATATTCATCGCTTGGATGGGATTGAAAAGCAAGTAAAGACACTATTTCCGCGTCAAAAAGCTTCGATTTCAATTTCTGAGAACATTGGTGACCATCTATAGAGGATTGAGAGAATGTTGGAAGAGAAATATGAAGGGCACATTGCTGATGCAGTAACGATACATGGCAAGTTAGAAGAGATTAAGGGTTATATAGGTGACATTTATGAACATATCCAGAAAAATTGGTGGCCGCGTGCGGGATCTTCGAACGATCAAGAAGAGAAGTTGAAAGATATTCTTGATAGTGCAGGTCGTATAGAGGATGGAGTATGTGAGTTGATTGCACACAAGAACGAGAGCTTAGTTGCACCGGAGAACATTGCTCTTGATGTGCAACTTACTTCTTTGAAAGTTTATCTGAATAGGTTTTCAGCTATGTTAACGCAGATGAATCGCCGTGTAGGCTCATCTTCTAGCACTGGAGATCATTGCCCTTGATATGCACTAGAGGATGTTGCATCTTTGAATAGTGGTTCACAATAGGTTTTTGGCAATGTTAACCAGTGTTTCTTTGTCATGGTTTGCTTAGTATATGTAATTCCTGCAAGACTTCTTAAATGAATTGTTTGATGAAAATCTTCATTTTGAAATACATCGTATGTGTCTTGCAAATTATAAAACTACTTTTAAACCATTTTAATAGTCCCTCTTTCTCTTTGTTTCTCTATGTTTCTCTCTTGATTACTAAGCAATTTTGCTAATGTACTTTTGTAACTTAGATTGGATTAAATACATAGAATGATTGCAGCTTTGATATGTTGGGACGTTTTGTATAGTTTGCCTCCCTCTCTCTCTCTCTCTCTCTCTCTCTCTCTCTCTCTCTCTCTCTCTCTCTCTCATACTTAGGTAGCTTATGTGTTCTTTCATGCATTAAGGGTTTGTAGTTGCGAATGTGAGTTGGTAAGTTATTGTGTGTCCTATGCGATTGACACCAATAAGTATTTCAAGATGGGGACACCTTTCTATATAGGAGATGTTATTTTCTCTCAAGATTGTGTTGATGTACATGAATGAAGATTGACATGGCATGGCCTTTAGGCAATGTGTGGTTGGTACTTGGTGAGCGCCATGTGTGCATGATAGCACTCATGTATAGCGTATATATATTATTTCATGCATTTTCCATTGAATGTAGTGGATTCAGTTGAATTAAACAAAATGGCAACGACATCATCTCTTTGACGCTCGCCAGCTTAGATGTATTCACATGGGTATGGAAGATAGTTTTGTTAATTGTGATTGCATCGAAGTGCTACTATTTATATTTTTGGAGATGATTGTTTATATGTTTCATTGCAGCCAACGTCAAGGCTCTAATAGAATGAATGTGTGAAAAATGAAAGAGGTGGCAAAGGGACAAGATATGCATGTTGCTAAATGTACAAGAGCTACAAAGATTCGAAAAAACACAAGGGCTACTTCGGGTGCTTCGGACTTTAAAAAACTTGAGGCCAAGATGAATGAGTTGATGGAAATGCGGACGAGTTTATGTACGCGTGTTGATAGTGCGCTTGCCATGTACTCAATGGAGTTACATGAACAGGCTAAAGGTCTGTATGGTGTTGTGTGCGAGACAAAGCACACACAAGGTATTCTCCAGCAACAAGTGTCGACTGATCTGGGTGGTGAAGTAAGGGCACTTTCAGCAATTATTTCTGAGACAAGCAGATTAATGAATCTGTTGGTGAATGATATGTGGGCTTTGGTTTGGGGGCTTGGAGATGACCACGAACCTGTGATCTGCCAGAGGGGTTGTCGGTTGCCGTTCTTGCACTTTCAAATGAATGTTAGTAGGTTTAATGCTTTGTTGTAACAATTGAGCCGTCAGATGAACGGTCGCATCTAAGGAGACTATGTGTATGTGTTGCGGAAGGATCTCTTTGTATAATGCAAGAATTGCTTAGGTTGGAACTTATAGGTTCAAATTAAGTGCATGGGCTAGCACTTTTTATGATAATATTTGCTTCTTTTTTGTAAACACTTTTGATATAACAAAGTGTATTTGAGTAAAATGTATTGAGTGTGTATGACGTGATGTCTCTTTCTTGATATTTACATGGAGCAGATTTGATAGTCCAATGATGGTTGGTATATTTAGATTTGATATATTGTGTACATCGAATGTACGTAATACATGTAGTTTAGAAATCAAACCATGCCTTTGATAAAGTGTATTGATAGCCGTTTGTGCGGTTGCATGTTTACTTTCTTTTGTTAATTGATTGAAATGGATTAATTGTGCATGTGTTTATTACCAAGGTTACTTCTATCTTAGCAACCAGCCTCTCTCTCTCTCTCTCTCTCTCTCTCTCTCTCTCTCTCTCTCTCTCTCTCTCTCTCTCTCTCTCTCTCTCTCTCTCTCTCTCTCTCTCTCTCTCTCTCTCTCTCTCTCTCTCATGGGCGGGTGCATTGTCTTTGTAGTCAGATACATTGACTAGGTTGTAGTGGTTTTGTGTCTTGATATTTAATCTTAATATTTAGATTTTTAAATATTAAATGTGTCTATACGTTGATAATAGGTTTTGCGGCCAACTGATCAATATGGGGTGTTCTCATCGAGCAACTGACAGAGACTATGTCTTGCGTGTTCGTAGGGACATGCTTGCTTCCACAAGGTATGAGTGACAACAGGTTGCTAGAATCAGGGCTTGGAAAGGGATTTTAGATCGTGGTAGATCCATTCAAAGAGACATTGAAAACCTGACGTTCCATGAGGAGATTCTAAGTGGTCATCGTAAACTAGGCCAACCACAGTTTGGTATAGATGTGGCTAATGTTTTGCCATCACCGGATAGAACCATTAGGGGATTTCAAAGCCTCTGACAGTTTGGTGTGGATTTGATGAATGCTTTGCCATCAGTGGGTGGTTGCAATGGTCTTAATCATGTGACTTTTGAGTCACATGTTAATAATGTTTCAATGTCTAAGTGCCAACATGGGGGAAATCTTAGTGGAGTGGTTTGTGAGAGTGTGTCTCACCGTGTTGAATTTGTAAATGGGGATAATGAGCCAATTGAAGAGCATGTTGGTTTAGATTTTGGAAATCACCACAATGTGGAAAATTCCGTGGCTAGTGAGTCACGTGTTCATAATATTGATGTTTTTGATCCCCAAATTGGTGGATTGTGCTCCATTTTAAATGCTTTACTTGCAACAGATGTTCACCCAGCAATGTCAATACTACTATTTCAAGAGCCAGATGTGCATTCCATGGAGAGTCTTTGTGTGATGTGTGAAAGGTGTTCAGCTAAGTTGTGGAGGTGCGAGACTCGGGTTCAAGGGTCGATTTTGTTTGGAAGACACTGTTGTCGAAATGGAAAAGTAATGTTGCCACCATTGCAACATCCACCACAGCCATTGCATGATTTGCTGCATGGTATGCACCCTTAGAGTAGGATATTTAAAAACAACATATGAGCATACAACAGTGCTCTTGCATTTGTATCACTCGAAGCTAATGTTGATGAGCTACCTGTTATCGGGAATGGTTACACCTTTAGAGTGCATGACTCTGTTTATCACCGTATAGGTACTTTACTTCCTGATGTGCAGCATCAAGAAAGGCCAAGATTTGCACAACTGTATGTTTATGATACCGAGCATGAGTTGCTTAATAGGCTGGGTGTTATGCATGATTTATTACCAAACTTGCTAGGGGAGCTTCAATGTATGATGCATCGACACAACATATATGCACGTGCTTTTAGGTTAGTGGGTTTGCAATTGCAAAATAATCCCGTACAGGAACTAAGAATGAGTATTTTTTGTATTCAAAGAACCAGTAAACAATACTCTGCTCCTGCAGAACTGAGGTTGCAGCTATCATGCTAGGGCAGGGTGATGAGGGTACTCTTGATCGTCGGGATATTCATGTTTACACTTGGGGTGGTCGATGTGTTGCTATTTCATAGGGCATATATGCCAATGCTATATGTCCTCCTTTTTCCTATGGGGGATGATGGTTGGCATGTAAAGGTTCCCTACAATAATGTTAGTGTTCATGTTAACATATATGAATTGTCCAATAAAAATTGTGTTACCTAGATGCAGTTTTATGCATTTCTTCTTCAAGTACGCGAAGATACTGAGGCGTGCATATTGCATGCTGGTCGACTATTGCAGCAATTTATTGTTGATGCTTATTGTAGTATAGAGCAGTGCAGGTTAACTTGGTGTCACCAGAATCAATCAGTGTTATGATCGAAGGCCTACAAAGGCTTGGCAGACATGGTGGGGGCAAACGATAACGGGACAATGCCGATGGTTGGTGCCTCTGTTGGCAAGAGGATAGTTTTACCATCGTCGTTCACAGGTGGACCAAGGCATATGTATCAATTATATCAGGATGCCATGGCTATAGTGCGATGTAAGGGAAAACCTGACCTTTTTATAACAATGACATGCAATCCAAAGTGGTTGGAGATAACTAATGCTTTATTGCGTGGGAAAAGTGCTTATGACCGTCCGAATTTGACTACTCGCGTGTTTCATAAAAAGCACGCTGATTTAATGTATACATTGTTGCGGAAGGATCTCTTTGGAAAGGTTGCATGCTATGTTACAGTGATTGAATTCCAAAAGAGGGGGCTACCACATTCTCATACTTTGCTAATTTTAGAGCCGTCTTTCAAACCTTCTGAAGCATGTCACTACGATAGACTGGTTTGTGTTGAGTTACCCGATAGAGTTAAGTTTCCAACCTTATTTGAGACAATTTCAAAGTGCAACATTCATGGGCCTTATGGAGGATTGAACCCCAAGAGTCCCTATATGGACAAGGGTAGATGTACTAAAGATTACCCATGAAAATTAGTGGGCATGACAATAGTTGATAGTTCTGGCTATCCCATTTATCGAAGACGAGATGATGGAAACTCTGTGATCATAAATGGTAATGTTATTGATAATCGATGGATTGTTCCATATAATCCATTCTTGAGTAAGAAATACAATGCACACATAAATGTGGAGGTGTGCTCGACAATTGCGGTTGTTAAGTATTTGTATAAGTATGTGTACAAGGGGCATGATCGTGCAATTGTCAAATTTTCTATTGGGGTTGATTCAGTTCGGAATGGTGGCGATGCTCACGAGGTGGACGAGATACAAAGTTATTTGGATGCACGATATGTTTCTGTCTCTGAGGCGTGTTGGCAGATCTATGATTATGCATTGCAAAATGAAAAGCCTAATATACAACGTTTGCAAGTACACTTACCTGGTGAGAACTATGTGGTGTTTCAGGATACAGATAGTATACCAGATGTTGTGCGGAATAAAGACCTCCAGAAAACTACTCTTACTGAATGGTTTGTGTGCAATCGCATTCATCCAGAGGCTAGGACTATTCGCTATCAGGACTTTCCAGTGTATTGGGTGTGGAATGCACGACATAAGATGTGGACTAGAAGGAAGTGTGGGAATACATGTGGTCGGATGTATTTTGTGGCACCTACCTATGGTGAGCTCTACTATTTGCTGATGCTTTTAACCGAGTGTCAGGGATGTACTTCTTTTGAAGATTTGCGTACTGTTAATAGTGTGCTCTGTGATACTTTTAGGGATGCTTGCATTGCAAGGGGCATGTTGGAGAGCGATGATGAATATGTTGTGTGCTTAGAAGAAGCTGCCTCTGTGCAAACAGGTGCTCAACTCCGAACTTTATTTGTTGCAATTTCGGTCTTTTGTGAGCCAGCTCGGCCTCGCCATCTATGGGAAAAAATTTTAGTGCCAATGGTAGAGGATATCATGTATAGATTGCAGCTACAGCACGTGCATGCCTCTCTTGGTGTTCTGCAGCATGAGGCATCTAACATGGCTTTGTTGCATCTGCAAGACCTTTTACGTCATGCGGGACGAAGACTCTGCGATTTTGATGGGTTGCCTGAACCTCATCAACCAAAATCACAACTGCATGCTAACCCTTTTTTGCAAGATGAATATGCATACAACATATCAGAACAATACAGGGTTTCTGAATCCATGGAGGGAATGTTGAATGAAGGACAAAGAATTGCATGTGGTGCAGTCATGGATGCCCTTGATACAAATACTGGGGGTGTATTCTTTTTGGATGGTCTTGGTGGGTCTGGGAAGACTTTCCTATACAAATGTTTACTTGCGAAGGTGCACAGTGGTGGTCACATAGAGTTGGCAACAGCATCATGTGGCATTGCTGCCTTGCTTTTGCCAGGTGATCGTACAGCTCACTCGCGGTTTAAAATCCCAGTAGAATTAAATAATCGATCCACTTGTAATATTCATGTTCAAAGTGACCTTGCTTGGTTATTGAGACAAACAAGCCTTATTCTGTGGGATGAGGCTCATATGACCCATCGATATGCTTTCGAAGCGGTTGATAGAACTCTAAGAGATGTTATGAGCTGTGATAAGCCGTTTGGTGGAAAAGTTGTTTTGTTTGGGGGGGATTTTAGACAGGTCTTACCGGTAGTGGTAAAGGGAACACGTGAAGATATTGTTAATGTTGCATTGTGTTACTCTGATTTGTGGCGTTACATAAGGGTGCTAAGGCTATCTGGCAATATGCGAGTGTCGACAGCTGGTAATGCGGTGGACAATGGGTTCATCTGTTGGATTCAAGGAATAGGGGATGGAGTGGCTGTTACCGAAAGTTGTGATAAGTTGTGTGTCCCACCTGGCATGATATTAAAAGGGCACTCTATCGAAACATTGATTGATAGTGTCTACAGTGACGTGTCCAATGTGGGTGACTACACGTCGTATTTTAGTGAGCGGGCTATACTTGCCTCGTGGAATACAAAGGTGGCTACTTTTAATGATTGTGCATTGTAACTAATGCCAAGGGAGGTCTGGCAGTTTTATAGTGCAGATTCAATTGCAGAGATCGACGACTCATTTTTGTACTCTATTGAGTATTTAAATACATTGGACCTTGGAGGTGGATTTCCTCCTCATTTATTGCTGCTGAAGATAAATGCACCTGTTATTCTTCTTAGAAACCTAAATCCAGAAAGGGGTATGTGTAATGGTATGCAATTGATATGTAGAGCTTTCAATAGGAAAGTGATAGATGCTCAGATAATAACAGGGGCAAATGTGGACGAGCGAGTTTTTATTCCTCGGATTACTTTTGTTTCGACTGCTACACAATTGCCATTTACTATGAAGCGGAGACAGTTTCCCATCCGGTTGGCATTCGCTATGACAATCAACAAGTCACAAGGGCAGACATTGTTCATTGTTGGGCTTTATCTAAAGGCACCAGTATTTACACATGGTCAGCTGTATGTTGCATTTTCAAGGGTAAAATCTTCGCATGGTGTGAAAGTGCTATTGGATGAAGAGGATGGGGATATGACCACAAACATTGTATACAAGGATGTTCTCCGAAATGTACAGTAATGTGCATTACTTTCTTTGCAGAGATGTAGTTATTGAAGACATGTAGGGATATTGGTTTTGCATATATGTGAATTACTCTCTATTGCTTTCTTTGTGGAGATATAGTTATTGATGACCATGCAGGGATGTTGGTTTTGCATATGTGTGAATTGCTCTCTATGCCCTGTTTGGTTGGCATATACTCTCTTGGAAGTATAATTTGTGGTTTTCAACTATGTTAACGCATATACTCTCTTGGAAGTTTATCTGAATAGGTTTTCAACTATGTTAACTTTTGCAGATGCCTACCCTAGAGTGGCACTATTACCCAGCTTCTAACTATCAAAAGGAGCTACAGTGCACATTACTCACTATAGCTCCTGATGATATTATAAGAAGGACACTTGCAAGGGTCATCAAGCGTTTATATGATGATGTTAATATCGACATCAAGCTCCCAGTTTTTATTGAAGTTGTACATTGTGGATACACGCAATGTTTTCGGGTGCATATGTATGAGGTTGACCATAAGAAGAGATTTCAACGTTCTCATACTGATAAGATACTGAGGCATTGGTTCAAGTATGGATTCAAAGATTTGGATTGTTTTGTGATGCTGCATCAGCGTTTGTCAGTACCTACGGAGTGGTTCACAAATGTTCGACCAGGTATTATTATTGTTGGGATGGAATGATCTTTGTTAGTTGTTCCATATACTTATATGTAATTTTTGTTCTAATGCAGGTGGTAAAGAGAGAGGTAGGACCGTTGCCTCGCCTATGCAATTACCAATGGAAACTATGGGATCGTTCCCTGCTTCACCTTCACATATTTTGCTCAAGGAGGAGGATTTTGTTAATGATTCCTCGAAGAAAAGAAAGATTTCTTTCCATTAGGCGTCTTCGAGACATTGCCTTTTTTTGTTGGCATCGGCCATTTGCCTATGGCACTTGGAAACACGTCAGTGCCTTATGCTTGGCCTTTGTGGCTTCATTTTGACTAGGTGTTTTATAGAAATTCTTTTTATGGCGCTTGGTCTTTATCTCAATTATGACCCGCTTTAGTGTAACGTTATTGTTCCATGTACTTATATTGTGATTTTTGTTCCAATCCAGGTGGTAGGACCATTGCATTGCCCATGAGATTACCAATGGAAACTATGGGATCATTCCCGGCTTCGCCTTCTCATGTTTTTCTCAACGAGGAAGTTTTTGTTAATGATTACTCAAAAAGCTTTATTTCTATTGGGAATCTTCGAGACATTGTCTTTTTTTGTTGGCATTGGCCATTTGCCTATGGTGCTTAAAAACACTTGTGTACCGTACACTTGGCCTTTGTGGCTTCGTTTTCAGTATTACATTGTTGTTTCTAATTATCACGTGTGCAAGCATATGATTTCTTACATTGATGTCGAGAGGAATGTTTTAAGTTTGGAAGAGATTGTTTCTATGTCTGGCATTTTGTGTTACATTGGTTTTAAACTACTTTTGGTTTTAAGTTTGGTGTGTGTGTGTGTGACAGAGAGAGGGTGCTTAAAGAGAATTGGGGGGAGAGAGAGAGAGAGAGAGAGAGAGAGAGAGAGAGAGAGAGAGAGAGAGAGAGAGAGAGAGAGAGAGAGAGAGAGAGAGAGAGAGAGAGAGAGAGAGAGAGAGTGATTGAATGAGTGAGTGAGTGTGGATACAGAGGGGGGAGGTGTAAATGGGATGAGAGATAGAGGGGTTGTGAGTAGAGGAGAGTAAAGCATGTGATGTTTTTGTGATAGCATTACCCAGAGTGCGATAGGGAAGTGATAATGTACCTATCTACTTGCATCCAAGGTATAATAGCAAAATTTATGGGATGAGTCAAAAGATTCTACAACAAGTTATAGCCTTTGTGCAACACAAATCATGATCTTTGAAATATTTGCCATAACTATCCTCACTGTAGTCATTTGTGTATAATATGTGTTTGAGGTGCTCCTAATCAGGATAGTGTTCATCATAGTCAAGCTTTTGTTGTTGTAAGCATCATTGTCTCATAAATTTTATATATTTTTGTTTAGCCTCTCCTCTATAATTTTTAGTTCTAAGAAGGCATGAAATGTCATTGGTAGGCCAAATGACATGCACTTTGTTCATCTCAAATGCTTTACAAAGTTGTGAATTTGTTTGTAATATCTCCAAAATGCTCATATCATAGCCTAGCATATTGAAGGCTTATTGTGCAAGATTATCTAAATAAGATATTGAGGAACATTTTATTTAGAAACTTCATTAACAAGTAATGCATTTAGAAGTTTATTAAAATTGTTTATTGTTTAAGGTTTTCTAGACTACACCCACACAAAAACTACAAGTTAGTGATTGCACCCATCCCCTTTTCTAAGAGGACCTTCCCGTGAGAAGCTTTTATCTACCATTGTAAAGAAAATTCCCAACTAGTCTAATGAAAATTCTTCAATGCTCACATGTTAAAGCTATCAAAAATAATACTTAGCAAACCCAAAATAAATTTTCAATCTATCCATCTTTAATCCTACAATCATGGAGACACTTTTAATCCTTTGAATGATTCACCATTTTTACCCTTTTTCCAAGTCACAAATATTTTTCGCTTTTGTTGCCACAATTATGATAGGGATTAAACATTATAATAAAAACAATGTAGTAAGCATTGCATACCATATTGAAAATGAATTTTCTATATCTAGCATGCAAATTCCATTATGCTAGCAAGTGATGATAAAACTTTTTGTATGAAGTAAGATATGCTTGAACTTGTTTTGGTAAATGCCAATGTTATCCTATTTATACTATGCTAGATAAAAGGCTTGCAAAGATTGTCAAAACATATGTGACACTTCGGTCCTCTACTCCAAAAGTGTGAGTTGAACCATTGATGAGTTTAGGCTCACCCCCATTGAGCAAAGATGGATAGGCGTAGAGAAGAATGGTCCACATCCTTTTCTATATATGATGATAGTCCTCTTTAATATTGGACCAATCATAAAGCTAAGCCCATGGTCAAGTAGGTGATGATATTTAAAACAACCCATGCTTAAGTAAAAGCCAATGACATTGTTTGTGAAGAACCAAGGTCTAATGTGAAATGGATTGCAAAAATGTCAAAAAGGTCTTCAAATTTTAAAGTTGAAACCTTGAACTTTTTCTTAGAAGGTTATAAAAATGGTGAGTACTTGTGTAACCGTTTTTGAAAATCCCTCCAACATTCTAAGCTAAAGGTTTTGTATCTACTACTAAGCATGCTTTTCATGATCACTTAGCAAAGATTTAAGCACATAGGAAGCTACTCTAAGTCTTCGTGACACCCATATATTAATCCATTATTGTTTTGAGTTGAGAAGTTGATTGAACATTAGTTGTTGTATTAGCTTGATTGTTGAACAACGACTGATTGGGCCTATAATAATGTTCATGTAAAATGTTTACTTTAGCTGATAACGAGACCTTCAACTTAATGTTATGAAGGGATCTATCTTTGTCATGCCCAAAATGTTATGTATCTTTTTTGCTAACCTATCTTTAAAGTTGAAGCTTACTTTAGAATGTTTGCAATTCATTATATAGTAAACATGATTTCTTTTGTTAACACTAGCATTTAGAGATTGCGGTGAATTTTGGGTCCAATGAGGTCTATCCTCTCTTCCATTTCACACACTTCATGCTTAAAAATTCTTATTTAACAACCAAATACACATCTCAACAATGAATACCCCAATTCATGAATAGTGCTAAAACCAACTATGTTAGGTATTGCTTGTCAATGTCTTTATTGAAGTGTGCACTTTTGTGAGTAAAGGGAATCTCATTGGGGTCCTATACATGCTTCTAAAGCTTTGACATGTTGTCCAAACTAAGGATTTAGCAAGGTGAAGATACTTCTCTCTATAAAATGTTATGAACACTTTGAATAAGGCTTGTACTAACTTATAGAGAAGAACAAATAAAAAAAGGTTCCTAAATTTCTTCTTTGGTGAGTTAGTTCTACCTATTACGTGATTTTGATGACTCTGGGCTATTACATGAAAATATTTGAAAAAGCTACCTATGAGTTGATCTTATTGGTGGGTCTAGGTGACTTATAAAGACTATATGCCACATTCAAACTTTAACTTTTCAAAATTTTGTAAAATTGTGAAAAATATATATTTTTAAAAACTACGTAAATAAAATTTTGCAAAAAATTTGAATTAGGGAATTGCTCAGTCTAACTTTTGAGGTTTTTAACATTATGCAAGTAACATTTATAAAGCTTATATAGAAGAGAATGGAAGGCAATGGTTTTAACTTGCATGGAAGGGATTAAAGGGCACATATTCTTGTCTTTTTTGGGTAAGTTTAGAGCCTTTAAACATTGGATGATGTGACTCAAGTTTTCAGCACTTAGCAACAAATCTTACTTTCTAAAAGTGTAGTCCAAACTTTTATGACTTTTAGATGAGGACATAGAGAAGTTGACACATAATAAAACATATTATAGTTATGATCAGTGTATAATAGCATTGGAACCTAAGTGTATTACACCATTCCCATTTTAAAGAAATCCAATGTCTATGAAATGAGTCAAAAGATTCTACAATAAGTTATGGCCTTAGTGGGGTGCATAATCATAACCTTTGAATATTTATCATAACTATCCTTTTCAAGTCATTTATCTATAAAATGTGTTTGAGGTGCTCTTAATTGGGAGAGTGCTTATCATAGTCAAGATTTTGTCATTATAAGCATCATTTTCTTGTAAGTTATACATCCTTTTGTTTAACCTCTCACTTGTAAATATCTAGTTCTAAAAAAGGTACTAAATGACATTCCAATGAACATTGTAAAACTAGCATTCCAATTACTGTCTTAAACCTCAAATGTGTAACTATTATTAGGAATGTGAGGTCATCCACCATATAAAACTCATGTATCTCTTTGCAAAGTTGCAAATTCGTAAGTGTTATCCCCAAAATGATCATATCACAACCAACTATATTGAAGGCTTCTTGTGCAAGATTATTTGAGCGTCATATCAAGTAGCATTTTGTTCAAAAGCTTCATTAATAATGTATAGGGAATCTTATTCAAACTATTTAGTGTTTGAGGTTGTATGTACTACACCCAACAAGGGACACACTTATGTTCAACAATGGCAAGGTCTAATTAGTGAAATTTGGTCAAGGTTTAACTTAAATCTCTCCAATTTTAGATTGATTTTAGTATCCTTGCAAGGTCAACACCACTTATATTGGTGCCTAATCTTGATATGTATCATTCGACACTTAAAGGATGCCTCAAAGCATATAATCTTACTTATATATTATTTTAGTTGTAGGTTCAGAAAGCCTTGAACCTCTAAAAGGGCTTCTCAAACCTACCCCCTTTTCGAAACCTCCCTTTCTCAATTAAAACCCCCTCCGCTCCCCTCTCTCTCACATGCAATCTCTCATTTTCTCTCCCCCCTCCCCTTTTTAATTAAAAGTGCCTTCCCTCCCCCCTCCTTCTCTCTCTCTCATTGTAGGGCCTAGGCTCTCAAAAACACACACACACACACTCTCTCTCTCTCTCTCTCTCTCTCTCTCTCTTTTACCTCCCTTTTTAAAAATAAAACCCCCTCCCCTCTCTCTCACTTATAATCTCTCTCTTTCTCTTCCCCCTCCCCTTTTTAATTAAATTCCTCCCCTATCACCCCTCTCCCCCCTCTCTCTCATGTGTAGGGCCTATGTTCTCTCTCTCTCTCTCTCTCTCTCTCTCTCTCTCTCTCCTTTAATTAAATTAAATTTCTTTTTAAATCAAAAGTTTCTCTCTCTCACTTAGATCAAACTTTTTAATTTAAACTTTTATTTTAATTAAATATATTTATTTTTTTAATTTAAAGTTTTTTTAACATAGTTTTTCACACACTTTGAGAGGGAGATCGAAGAAGAAGAGAGAGAGAGAGAGAGAGAGAGAGAGAGGTAAGAAGAAGAAGGAAAAGAAAAAGAAGAAAGAGAAAAAGATGGAAAGGGGGGAAAGAGGAAAGAGAATAGTCTTTTTTAAATTAAACATTTTTTATATAGTTTTTAACCTAGAGAGAGACAGAGAGGAAATATATAATTTGAAAGAGAGAAAATAGGGAGCGAGAAAGGGGAAGAGAGGAAAGAGAAAAATAGTGAGAGAAGAAAAAACATATAGAGAGAAAAGAGAGCGAGAGGAAAAAACGAGAGAGAGAGAGAGAGAGAGAGAGAGAGAGAGAGATAAGAAAAAAGGAAAAGAGAGGAGAGAAGGGGGAGAAGAAAAGGGGGGAGAGAGATAGAGAGAAGAAAAGGAGAGAGAGAAAAGAAGAAAAGAGAGAATTTAAACACAAAGGGAGCGAATTATAGAGAAAAGATAAAATTTAAAAGAGAGAGAGGGAGAAAAGAAAAAAGGGGAAATTAGGAGAAACGAGAGGAGAAGAAATGGGGGTGGAAAGAGAGAATACAAGGAGCGAGAGAGGAGAAAAAGAGAGAGAGTTATATATAGAGAAAATATAAAATTTACATACTTTAAGAGAGACTAGGGGGGAAAGGAAGTGAAAGAAGAAGAAGAAGAAGAGAAAGAGAGAGAGAGGGAACATGGAGAGAGAATTATAGAGAGAGAAAAGATAAAATTTAAAAAGATAGAGAAGAAAAAATAGAGGAGAGATAGAAGAAAAAGAGAGGAGAGAGAGAAAAGAACAACATAGAGAGAAGAAAAGGAGAGAGAGAGAGAAGAAGAAGAAGAGAGAATACAAATATAGAGAGAGAGAAAAGAAAAAAAGTAAAAAGAGAATGAAGAGAGAGAGAGAGAGAGAAGAAGAAGAAAAAAAAGGAAAAAAGAGGAGAGGAAGAGAGAAGGAAAAGAGAGGAGAGAGGGGGGAGAGAGAAAGAGAGAGAAGAAATGCGGGGAGAGAAAAAAAGGACAGAGAGAGAGAGAACTAGGAGAGGAGAAAAAATAAACTAAAATAGAAGAGAGAGAGAGAGAGAGAGAGAGAGAGAGAGAGAATTCGACATAGAGAATTGGGGGAAAAGAGAGAGAGAGAGAGAGAGAGAGGGCAAAGAAAAAAAATAGAAACAAAGAGGGAAAGAGGAGAGAGAATAGGAGAAATGGATTGTTGAGTGAAGTTGCCATGTGGTAGCATGGCAACTTTGCTCAGCATTCCGCACGTGCAAAATGTGAGTGGAACGCTAGTGCACAATTATTGGAGCATACTTTAAATGCTCAATTGTCATTATTACATGCAAACTGTATTCATTATAGATAGTTGAATTATGTTACCTCATATATGTACACCTACATATACAATGATCGAACATTGAAATGATGGGTTATGGAAGCCACACATCTTGTTCTTTAGAGCTTATAGGTACATACATTTTGTACATTTACATGCACTAATTGCACATTTCAAGGTGTGTGACTTCAAGGTGGACATTTTGCACATTTCATTTATCTTATTTCACATTTCAAGGTGTGTGAACGCTGTTTTTGAAAGCTTAAAGGTAGACATCATACATCTTCATCTATCTTATGGCACATTTCAAGGTGTGTGAACATGCATTGATATTGCAATTTAATTTCTTGTCACATGATAACCTTTTTAGTAAAGTTACCAATGATGAAACAAAAAACACATCTTTTGCTTCATCATTTTTTGGTTTGAACATGAATCTTGACGATTGATCATTATTTTGTGCATTCATTGAGGGTTGTTGAGCATGTGAATAACCACAAAAAATCTCACAAAGATGTTGTAGCCCTAGTTTTTCTATTAGATAAAATAGCTGGTGCACATGCCACCATACCTTTCTCTTCTAGAAAAGGGTGCTATGTGCCACCACCATTATTTCATTTCTTGTGCTCCAAAACACTTGCTTGACTACTAGAGAATATAATAAAACTACATCATTTAGAGAAGTGATAATGTATGCCCTACATAATCTAAAATTTATACCCATGTGTAACTTTTGAATATCTAAATTTTGAGAACTCTAGTTGTCTTGGAAAAATATCATACAAGCACACATTTTATCAAATACCGTTGAGCTCAAAACTTATTATTATGGCATAATCATTGTGCTTAAAGTTTGATACGAGTAGTTTGTAATTTTTCTTCATGTGAGCATTATTGTAATTAGTTAAAGTACAACTAAATAATGTAACATTTCTCAAAATCACAAGAAATATAGGCAATTGACTTCATAAATGAAAGTTGATATATATAGTGATGTTGCATGTCATGAAGGTATGAACATGGCATGTTGACTTTTGCATTGCTATTAACTAAAGTACAACTAAATAGTATAACACTAGAGTTGCTTGTGAGTGTAGAATGCTAGGCTGCTTCGTACAGTTCACCCTATCACGCGAAGCTGCACTATGAGTCCTCCTCCTCCCTCCCTCCCTCCTTTTCACTCTCTCACTTCACTTATACATGCACACACACACACACACACACTCACTCACTCACTCACTCACACTCTTTGTCCCCATTATATATATGAGATGTGAAATTGAGAATGAAAAGAGAAGTAAAACATAAGAGAGAGTTAAAAGGATATATGAATACTCTTGAAGACTTTTGAAGACATTGGAAGATTGAAGGGACCTTGGAAGATTTTTAGGAATCATAATAATTTATTTTGGCTTTACAACACTACCTTGAGAGCTAGGCTTTCTCTTGTGCAAGTTGTAACACATAAATGTGGCTTATGAATATGGTTTAATGTGTGCAAGAATGAGAAGGATGGGTAGGGTGCTGAAGGGAAAAATGAAAACCCTAACCCTAAAAATTTGTATAAAAGGGATGAAAATGGATGGAAGAGGCTACTCTTGTGGGTGCCAACTTTTTGTTCTACCTTCTTGCCTTTAGTGAGCTAAGGAGAAAGTGAGAGAGAGAGTGTGTGTGTGTGGAGAGGAAGTGAGGGACCTAGGGTGAAGTCCCCTTTCCTTCTCATGGATGCTCTCTCATGCCTAGTCTCATGCTCTCATCTTGCATGTGGAGGGCCGTAGAGAGTGAGGAAGGAAGTGGGGGACTTACTTGAATCATGGAGTCAACTAGAGCTACTTTCATGCTTGAGGGAAAGCCTAGGGGGACTTACTACAAAGGTAGGATTGCTTGCCACATGCGAGAGGCTAGGTGAGAGCTAGCCTAATGCATCACATGCTCAACCTCTTGAAATAATAAGAGGGTGCCCATGGTTCCCATCTTGTTGGGTGTGGAAGCCCAACATTGGTTCTATTCTTTGGCGGGACAAAGGACACATTGAGCTCATGGTCACTTGCATGTTCTACAAAAAGCAGAATAGGAGGGGGCACATTTCGCGACTCTAAAATGATTTGTTGGTTAAGATGAGCTGGCTACTTGAGTGCAATTAGGATTCATTCTCGATTCATTCCTTTTGGTAATGCCTTTAGCATGGGTTTAGCTTGAAATAAGGGGATGTGATTCTTAGTGTGGTTTCATTGAGGATATTATTCATGAGGCATGTATGTTAGTTTTGGTAAGGTAGTGATTTTTCTTCTTTTTTCTTATAACTTGTAAGGGTGTTAGTTGGTAGATTAATAAATTAGTACCTTTTGAGTTAGTGTTTTAAATTAATGCTTTTGGTGTTAGTGTGTGGATAGATTGATTTTTTGTATTAGTAACTTAAGAGTAAGAGTAGTTAGTTTGCACCTTGAGAAGTTAGTGGTTGTTTTTCTTAAGGGTTAGTTCTTAGGGTTTGTTATGTTGTTTTAGTGATTGTTAATATTTTTTTAAAAAAGGCGACAATTTTCTAACGCTGCTTATAGAAGCTTAAGCTTCTAATCTTGTTGTCCCCTCCTCCATTATCCTCAACTCCATCCTCTTCATCATCTCCAACATCGTCGGCTGCAATGCCTGCACCATCGCTGCCATCGTCATCGTCCTCCTCTCCACCTCATCTCTGCCTCTCCATCATCCTCAACTCCATCCTCTTCACCATCTCCATCATCGTCTGCTACAACACACTTGCAACAGTACTACTGCCATCGTCGTCCTCCTCCTCTCAGCTCCCCTTCACCTCATCTCTGCCTCTCCACCTTCCCTCTCTGGCTCCACCTCCTCCCATCCTCTCCCTCCACCTGTGCTTGTGATGTCACCTCCCTCCCTCACAATGCCTGGATTTGCGCCGCCCATGGCTATGGGTTTCCTCTTGCACCTGCCGCTTGCACCAAGTCTCTGCCACCATAGGGCCACATAGAGCACCGTCCACCCTCAGTCACCACAAGCTGTAGTGTCGCCTCACCGCGCCCTCTAAGTGGCTGCTTGCCCCGCCTTACAGCCCACGTTTCCTCGTTCTTCCCTTACAGCGCCTCCACCAATAGCTCGTGCCTGCCCATTCACTCCAACCGGTGCTGCCCCATCCAACTGCAACTCCCCACTATAGCAGTGTGGTTGCAATTGTGCCTCCATGCCCACGTAGCCATCATCATCATCACCATCCTTCTCATCAGCTACACCCACATTGACTCCCGTACTCTCACCCACAAATATCACAATCACCATCATCACACTTGGCTAGTGACTCGTGTTGAGGGGAGGAAAGGAGAGAAGGAGAAAGAAGCCAGACAAGAGAAGAAGGAACGTGTCGTAGAGGAGTTGTCATTGACCACGAGCTATCATTGACCGCTGCTCTAGCGAGAGAAACCACCGATGTGATCGCCATGGCAACGCCACATCAGCATTTATGGGGAGGTGGTTAATCCAATCCACATGATTATTTATGGGGTGCATGGCTTAGTATTGTGATTGAGCCTGTCAACTTGTGTCCTTCCTCCTTCTCTGCCCTACCTCCTTCTCTGTGATCTTCACGCCACTTGGTGGGTGGGTACTCCCTAGAGTGATAAGGGCGTTGTTTAATAGCATGGCATGCAATAGATTAATTATGGTGGGCACACATAAGCTTGATTGTTGATAAATCCCTTGGCATCTGCACTTCAATAATTAGCATCTACACGACAAGCAGAAAAGATAGATTGCAAGTAGCACATAATGGATATCTTGTGTTTTAATGTTAATGAATGTTTGAGAAGAGCTGGCTAACACTTGCATTTCATAAAGAGGAGGATTTGTTATGAGATGTAATCCTATTGAGTGGGGTCTCCTTGGTTGCAACACAATGTGGCACTAAGCATCCACTAGAAGGATTTGCAAGTGGGAATGCATGAAACGGTGCCTTAAACCACGTGTCAGAGTGCATTCACATAGTGCACCCACTAGTGTCGCACATACTCACACTTGCACACTTACCTAGACAAACACTATAGGCCGCCACAGCGCACTCACAAACTCAAGCACAATAAGCAACACCCGTCATATGGGTTTAACTTTAAACCGAGCACGCATGAACCGAGCAGAGACAGAAACCGAGCATGCAAAGACCGAGCAGAGCAGTAAAAAGGAGCAACATGAAGAGAAGTGATAGAATTCAACCACTATAGAACCAAAATCACACCTCTTATTCACTCTAATTGTTTATTGAAAACTCTCAAACCTCACTTACAACACGACTTGAAGTGAGAAAAAAACATTCCATGCATGCTCAAATTTGATAATTAAACAAAATGATAGAGATTAAAAGACCCGAGGCTATCAAAATTTTCAAACCAACCCATACAATACTCATAGTCTTAGCACAATAGTCATTGTCTTAACACAACACCAAAAGCTCAATACACTTCACACCCTCTCTTCTCCACACTCATCATCTACAAAACAACATCCCACTCTTCTCCCTTTGTTGGTTTTTGTCTTGATTGTATCAAAGGAGGCATCCCTGCTCATCTCCCTTGTAACTTCCCCCGCATAACATGGTAGTACACTACAATAAGAATTTTATAAACTGCATTTCATTAACATTTCAAAGCATATCATCCTAGAGTGCATATAATGTCCTAAATAAGTCAATTGTAGTAACCTTCACAAACCATGACAAAACACAAGTCAATAGTAGTAACCATACTAATCGAAAGGATAGCCATATGCATCATCCACTGGCTCACTCTTTGAAATCTCCTTGTCTGAGCTGGACTGATCTCTAGTACTTGCAGAAGGGTCCCTCTACCAAAGGTTGTAGAATGCGACCAACAATGTCAGGGTCACTATCAAAAGAATAACAGGGGTGGCCAGATGCGATGCATGCATGCATCAAAGGGGCTGTACCACTACCCATCTCCAAAGCCAATCCTCCGGGAGGACAAAGAGCCTCTAAAAAGCATCACACAAATCTAACACTCCGCTACACACCTGATCTCAAATGTGCCTCCTCGCCAACCTCCAATACCCTCGCAATATCTGGCAAATAGTGACGAATGACATGCCGGGAGAACTGCACACCATGATCATGTCGTAATGTGGCACTCTCCTGAAGATGTAAAGAGGCCATGTAGCCTCAATGTCGTAGCATGTAAAGGTAGAAGGCATCCATTTGTCACACAATAATGACAAAAAATGGAGATGTCACAAACTAATCAAGAACAACAAAGCACCAAGAAAACTGAGTGTACAATAACCATGTCAAATACCTCTATGGCAATACCATCAATTGTAACCTCATCCATGAAGTCTAAGTCCTCAACTATGAATCTACGCACAATCTCCAGCTCACACCATGGGGCATATTTCTCCACCCACAAGGGAGAGTCCCCTATAGAATGAAATACATTTTAAACATTGACAATTACCTAACAATCTTATTCACAAGTACCTAACAATCCTCTTTACATATTTTTGACTCAAAGAATCACCTGAAATGGAGGCAAGACAAACAACCCATCTCGTGTCTACCAAACAAGTTGCTGCCACTCCAAGTTCTTGCCGAATATGATCCTCCGACACCTTGTTCCGCAATGGAACACTGTCTCGTCCATGGGAAGATCCAAGAGCACAAAGTCAACAGCCCATGTCACTGTCTTTTTCTTTTTCTTATACTCCACCCCCAATTTTTTGATTTCAAAAAAAAATGTATGGATCTTTGCATAATCCTCATTTCTAATAGAGGATGCAAAATCCTTACCCATAGAAATATAATCTCCCTATCCAAATGAAAAGATAGAGCGATCCAAAGAAGCCCCCCCTTGTATGGACAAGAGTGGCACATATTCTTTTTGGGATGGTGGTCTAGGACGTGAGGATGGACCTAAATACAAAACAAGCATAACATACAAAACAATCACGACAATTATAATGAATGAACAACAAGCATAACATACAAAACAATCGACTTGCGTATGTCCATAAAAAGAAGCATACCACTATGAAAGCTAGGAGACAGTTGTGGAAGCCACTTTACCTTGACTCAGACAACCACCACTTGCACCCTTTCCCTTTGATTTTTGCCATTCCTCAAACTTAGCTTTCTCTCTTGGCAACACATGGGGCGAGGGCATGTCTCAATCTCAAATGGTGAGAGACCAATCATATTCTCCCCATACATAGTGGACTCTTTGTTAGTGATATCCACCCATGTTTTACAAGCCTTGGGCAAATCAACAAGCAGCTTGAGGTCTCTCAAGTGCAAAAAATACATGGAATATTCAAAGATAATTTATATGGGTCCCCACAAACTACACATTGCAATGTCAAACAAAGGGCATTATGATAGAAAACCAACTGATAGAGCAACCAACAAGCAGCTGCATCAAGATGGGACTGAATAGGTTGATCCTCTTTTTTTTTGGACTTTTCTTTAGCACCAATTTTCTTAATGTTGCCAACACTACAAGGGACTGGGGCAATAGCGACGCCGATTAGCAACGGCGTTTATCGGCGTCGCTATTGGCGTCGCTATATGCGTCGCTATTTGCGTCGCAAATAGCGACGCATATAACGACGCCAATAGCGACGCCGCAGGGAAAAAAAGCGCGGCCGAAACCAGAGCGCCGTTTTCATTTTGTTTTCTTCGCCTTTTGAGAGCGAGAGCGAGGGAGAGAGCGAGGGAGAGAGCCAAGGCTTTGTGAGAGAAGAGGAGGAAGAGACTTGCTGCCGCCGCCGCCGCCGCCGCCGCCACCGTCGTTGTTCGCAAAGGAGAGGAGGAGCCCTCGTTGCAAAGAGAAGCCGCCCACGCTCGCCATATCTCATTGGTGAGTCTCCCTCTCTCTTTCTTTTACTTGTTGAAGGTTTAAATCGTTCTCTTTTGTTTATTTAGGAGAGGAAAAGAAAGAGAAGGAGAGGGACATGGAGAGAGAGGGAGAGAAAGAGAGGGAGAGGGAGAGAAAGAGAGTGAGAGTGCATTCTCTCTCTCTCTCTCCCTTTTGCTTGTTTAATGTTTAAATTACTTTCTTCTTTGCTTGTTTAGGAGAGGAAACGAGAGAGTAAGAGAGAAAGAGAGGGAGAGGGAGAGGGAAAGGGAAAGAAAGAGAAAGAAAGAGAAAGAGAAATAGAGGGAGAGGGAGAGGGAGGGGGAGGAAATAGGAGAGGGAGAGAAAGAGAAAGAGAGGGAGAAGGAGGGAGAGTGCATTCTCTCTCTCCCTCCCTCTCCCTTTTGCTTGTTTAATGTTTGAATCACTTTATTTTTTGCTTGTTTAGGAGAGGAAATGAGAGAGAAAGAGAGTGAGAGGGAGAGGAAGGGGAAGGAAATGAGAGAGGGATAGAAAGAGAAAGAGAGGGAGAGTGCATTGTATCTCTCCCTCTCCCTTTTGCTTGGAGGATGTTTAAATCACTTTATTTTTTGCTTGTTTAGGAAATGAGAGAGAAAGAGAGATAGAGAGGGAGAGGGAGAAAAAGAGAAAGAGAGGGAGATGGAGAGGGAGAGGGAGAGGGAGGGGGAGGGGAAGGAAATGAGAGAGGGAGAGAAAGAGGGAGGGGGAGGGAGAGGGAGCGAGGGAGAGGGAGAGGGAGAAAGAGGGAGAAAGAGGGAGGGAGAGGGAGAGGGAGGAGGAGGGAGGAAATGAGAGAGGGAGAGAAAGAGAACGAGAGGGTGAGGGAGAGGGTGAGAGAAAGAGAGGAAGAGAGGGAGAGGGAGAGGGAAGGGAATGAAATTTAAGATAATATACGTATCGATAATGGTATGCAATGTGCTTTGCATACGGCCACGTACTTCATCAAAATTAACCCAAAATTATTGTTATAGAAGTGGAGATCCCTTAAATTGAGTATAGGATAATTTCTCTCAGGTCTTATGACTATGAGTAGAATTGATTGAAATAAATTTTATTACTATAGTTGTAAAATTTCATAGATGGCGCGCATTAATTTTAAAATGGATTACTTATACTCAAAGCCGAGATATAACAAAAAATTATCTACTGGGACAAACAAATCGTTGAGTATGATACAAGGCCGAGATATAACATCGGAAAATCTCTCGACTACTATATACAATGCAAGGTTTATGGTCAACTTGCAAGTTGACGTACATCTCCATAAAGCTATCCATTTAAGCCTCGTTTGCTGTAATGTAGATAAGATGGCAAACGAAGAAGGTCCTATTGTTCAAGACCGCGAGTCGTATCTTAATCAGCGTGTCCCATGTCCTTGCTCTCAATGCAAGTTGGCAATTAGACGAAAACGCCGATTGTCTATAGAACACGTACGACGATTTGGCGAGTTTCAACCTGAGATTATTGATCAGGCGATTGTAGATTTTCAGCAAACGGTATTTTCAAGTTAGCATTTTTCATGCATTGTACTCTCAAGCTAATTGAAAACCATACACAATAAGATTGGGTCTTGTTGGCAAATTTTGTGTCCAGGGGGGTGATGTCTCGACCCAAGGGGGAGTGCATCCTTTGCGGCCAATTAGAAGAGTTCGTGGACGTGCAATGGATGGATGGCAGGAGCCAATAGACCACTCGCAAGGCCCATCTATATCGTCAATGCCAGAGGAGACAGACAACCTTCCCGACTTGCCTATAATCTTGGAGCCTGAGATGGAGGCAATGATCGATGCATTGATTCCCATGGATGTTGAGACATCTGACCCGCTTAGAGAGGAAGCATCCATACCATTATATGATGGGTGCCGAGTGTCTCGGTTGAAGACATTGCTTGCACTCTTAAGTGTGCAAGCAAAATACGGTTGGAGCGATACGAGTGTGACTGAGTTATTTAGGTACCTTGCACACAGACTTCATTGTTTTTTTTTTTAACAGTATTATTGTAAATATGGATGGATTTTTCAAGGTGTTTTATGATTTTTTCAGGTTATTGAAATATCATATATTGCCACCTGCAAACACCATGCCTAAGTCTCGTGATGATGCACGACATGTTTTACGGAAGCTTGGCATGGACTACAATAACATCCATGCATGCATCAACGACTGCATATTGTTTCGAGATGAATACGAGACTATGGAGACATGTCCAAAGTGTGGTGCTCACAGGTATCGACAGGACTTGCAAGGGCATACCATCCCTCAAAAAGTCCTCAGACACTTTCCGCTCATCCCCCGCATAAACCACATGTTTCGCACGTCTGCCATGGCAAGCTTGACAACGTGGCATGTGCAGAATAGGTCTACGGATGGAGTGCAACGAATATCAGCAGATTCGCGCGCATGGAGCCACATTGACTCTACCTTCCCAGGCTTTGTGCGAGAGCCAAGGAATCTTCGGCTCGGTCTCCCCATGGATGGTGCGAACCCATTCGGTCTGCGCTCGACTTCTTACAGTGTGTGGCCTATAGTGCTTGTCAACTACAACATTCCTCCATGGCTTTCTACGAAGAAAGGACATCTCATCCTTAGCTTGCTCGTCCCGGGCTGCTACAAAGTAAAAAATATGGACGTGTATCTTCGTCCATTAGTCGATGAGCTTAAGATTTTGTGGGAGGAGGGGGTCACGGTGCAAGATATGAGCAGGCGCGATGGTCGGCGGTCAGCCAACATTCGAGCCATTCTCATGTGGACGATGCATGACTTTCCGGGATTGGGAGAGTGCTCAGGTGAGCAGACCTTTGTTCACGCCGGTAATATCTATATTTTATTTCATTCAATCAAGTATTCACTAGGTCGTGGATCGCCTTGCAGGTCTCGTTACCTCAGGTTATCATGCATGTCCATTGTGTGGGCCACAGTTAGACTCCCGAAGGTCACGAACCATGAAGAAGATGGTATATCAAGGACACGCCGCTTTCTTGCCGGAGGATCATGAACTCAGGGAAGGTTTTCTTGGACGACCTCCAGCACGTATGAACGCTGCAAGCTGGTACGAGCTGAAAATGGTAAACCCGGAATCACATCCAAATGGAATGCGACGGTTCTCAGTTTTCTACGAGTTGCCATATTGGACCCACTTACAGGTCAACCACTTGTTGGATCCCATGCATATTTTCAAAAATGTGGGCAGCTTGCTATGGGACCACATCACAGGAAAGAGAGACACTATAGGGTCACGAATGGATTTAAAGGAGGTAGGTAAGATGGAGGCGCTTTGGCCGCAGTCGAGTGCTGAAGGGGGAGTGCAGCTTCCTCGCGCTCCCTGGGTTTTGTCTACCAAAGAAGAGCGCATTGTGAAGCAAGTAATCAAGTCTATCCGCACTCCGACGGGTATGATGCGTTCTCTCAGGTCCGCATTTTCTAAAGATGACCAAATGTCTGGGCTAAAATCCCATGATTGGCATAAGATATGTCAGGTTTGTGAACAGAATGGATTTTAATTAGCGTGGACATTTTGAAATTTGAAAAGTGACCATTATTCTTAATGCTTTCTCATTTGTGGCAGTTTGTCCTACCGATCGCGATCGCGGGATGCCTAACTCCAGAAATTCGCGGGGTCATTTACAAGCTGTCGACTTTGGTGCAATGGATCTCACAGAAAGAGATTAAGACGTCCTCTATTGAATCCGCAAGGCGGGGAGCAGTTGAGACGGTCTGTCTCTTTGAGAAATACCTGCCCACTAGCATGCTCACGATACAAGTTCACCTTCTTGTGCATCTTGTGGACGAAGTGGAGATTGCCGGACCTGTCCATACGCGATGGATGTTCTTCCTGGAGCGCTTCATGAAAACCCTGAAAGGCTTTGTGCGACAACGAGCTCGTCCGGAAGGTAGCATGGTGGAGGGTTGGTTGGTGTCAGAGGCATTAGTGCATATCTCACAATGGCTACCAACGGTGGAACCAGACAATGAAATGCTATGGACGCTCAAGGACGATGACAGGCTGACTGGAGATGTGGTGGTTGGAAATGGGATAGAAAAAAGAATGGATGCCTCAATGGAAGAGAAGGTGAATCGCTTTTGTATGTTGCACCATGCCTCCATGGAGACGTGGCTTGCCAAGTACCAGATTGCAAGGCAAGATCGAGAGGAAGCGCGAGCTGAATTCCGACGCAGTACGCGTCACCGACCGATTCGATATCCCGAAGGCATGGAGGAGATGCCGCGGTTTATGTCAACACGATGGTTGCATGGAGCCTTGATCGCATCATCCAGCGAAGGGGCAGAGGTCTCAATGGAGGAGTGGGAGTTCTCGAGGGGATGTAGTCCAAAGGTAATGAGGGGTTTAGAATGTGTCGTATCTGAATTTGTTTGCTACATCTAATTTGAGTGTTTCAATGTGCAGTACAAAATATATAGTGCAGCGTGGTCGCGCGGACGGCATTTTCGGGTGGAGCGTATTGACAAAATGCGCTCCACAATGGACTGTGGTGTCATGGCAAGGTTTGAGCAAGAGAGCCGGCGACGAGCAACGGATCCGAACACGGTTGTGGATGAGATGGAGTATTTTGGGAATTTGCAAAGTATTATTACGGTGGATTACCGTAGCTTCTCCATGATAATATTCGATGTGCAGTGGTTCAAAGTGGTACTTGGAGGAGCTGGCGCAACGGTTCGACGAGGTCCATCTGGATTTCTCGAAATAGATTCCGAAAAAAAATGGATGGATTTGCGCGACACCTTTGTGTTGCCGGCACATTGTGAACAGGTAATCTTCTAGTCATTTGCTTGCTAATTGTAATACGACATGCTTTATGTCACAATGGTTTGAAGACGGTTTGTAAGTGTTTGTGAACAGGTAATCTTCTATCCAAATCCCCGACAACCTCGATGGTGGTATGTTATACCTTCAACTCCTCGAGGTGCGAGAGTATACGATCAAAGCGATGTTCCAGGCATAGATGAAGAATATATGCAAATAGAGGGATCGAAATTACAAGGGGTGGAGGCCACCGCAAGCTTGGAGCCCGCATCGGCTAACAATGATGGAAATATAGAAGTCGAAGAATTTTTTGAGAACGAGGCAGACTCGTTCTTTTGTGGTGACATGTCTATCGACCTTCCAGTGTATGCAGAGTTATGTCAGGAGATTAACATGGGACCATAGAATACTTCATTCTTGGAGAATTGTATTACTCAATTCGTTGTTTAGATCTTCCATAAAGGTAGATAAGATATGCATTTTAAGATGGATTTTTCAAAAATGATTTATATTAATGCGCTTTGTATAGTTTCAATTGATTATTCTAACATTATTTTTTATCTCTGCAGGTATCGATATTTTCAGGATGAGTCGAGAGATGAGCGATGAGGAGTTTCAGGAGATGATGGCACGTATGTCTCCAGATCAGCTCGCGAGATTCAGAGAGATAGCAGATCAGGAGCTGTCTCGTTCTTCGTCAGGGCGCTTTGCTAGATTAGCTTCAGTGCGATCAGATGCTTCAGCTTCGAGCAGACGATCTCGACGCTCGCGACTTGGGCCAGAGGGAGGGACTGCGACTGCAGGAGGATCAGGGGGTGCTGCTGTGGAGACACGGATGCGGTGTCTCCGTCTCGTCATTCAACTGGAGCTCGGTCACCTCCAGGATTTGTCACACCTGTGGGGACGTCCACTCCAGTTACTCCGGCTTTTGCGCAGCCGTCGGCAGATGTCACGCCTTTTGGTGGCACCCCCTCTGGTGGCACTCCTTTTGGTGGCACCCCTTTCAGTGGCACTCCGGGAGAGGGTACCCCCGTCGGTACACCGGATGTTCAGGGGTCTCCTGGATATGCCCAGGAGCGTGGACAGAGATGGGAGAGGGCCCATAGGAGGCACACTCCTAGGGATTATGGATACCTAGTGGATGGCAGGTCAGGAGCTATCATCATGAATGATGAGGGGAGGAGGGTGATGGCTCGCATGAGGGAGTTGTGCCAACAAGTTTTTCGGCACAACGTCCTGGATCATTGGAGGAACATACCGGAGGGGAGCAAGGAGTACATAGTAGCATCCTTGCACGAGGAGTTCCCGGTGCCAGCCGCAGTGGATAGATTCTCTACGGGCTGGATGATGGATTGCATGCGTGCATACATGTCACATAGACGATCCGACGCACGCAAGGCAATCAAGAGTGGGGCTCCAAAGCCCGAGTGGTTAGATGCAGAGGACTGGCGCCGACTGAGGGAGGAGGCTACAAATTCGCCAAGACGTTGGAGTCAGCAGCGGGAGGCGGCGAGGGCACGAATCGAGGCCGGATCGGTACATCATCTTGGGAGTGGCGGCCACAGGACATATTTGGAGGACTTTGTAAGTTTCTCTTTTGTTTTGCTTATTTGTTTTTTTGAGATATTATTTGTACTGACAATCATGTTTCTAACAGTTAGCATTTTGTTTTCTTTGCAGCACTCCATTACAAATCGTGATCCGCAAGGCCTTGAGACTCAATATGCAGAGAGGCACGGTCTCAGATCATTGATCGACCGATTGTACAGACGCGGCGGCCCAATAAGTCTCTCATCTTTCATGTCCGTAGTTACCATGAGATATTTGAATGCATTATTGTATGGTGGATTGATATGTTGTTTCTTTTTCAGCAGAATCCGTTTGATGCTCCTTTGCAGAGGGACGAGCTTTCGGGGGACGACGATTTGTAGCTCGCCCTCGGATCCTTAGCGCTCACATACCTTTAGTTTTTAGTCACCCGATCTATGTAGACATTTTCTATGTATTAGTGATATTGTTTTATGATTGTACCAATCGCATTTTATGCGATATCATGTATTTATTTCATCTATCAGTTTTATGATTTCAGTATAGATTCTTTTTGTTTGCAAACGCTGCCCTGCCACAAAATTTTTTTTTTCTCTGTTACCGTCACTATTTGCGTCGCAAATTTACTGCAGGCATCACTATTGTCGTCACTATCAGCATCGCAAACTCTCTGTAACCGTCGCTATATGCGTCGCTATTTACGTCGCTATATGCGTCGCATATAGCGACGTAAATAGCGACGCATATAGCGACGAAAATAGCGACGATTCCATGGCGTCGTCAATAACGACGCTTTTTGCGACGACGGGGGCAAATTTTGTTGTTTGTATTTTCGTCGCTTTAAACGTCGCTATAAGGTCTATATCTTGTAGTGCAAAAATATGTTTTTTGCCCTCGTATCGTATGGATGCGAAGTAAACATGAAGAGATGGCTCATCGGGCAAATTAATTGGATGCTCTGTGGTAGCTGCTATTCTTATCTCTCACTCCAAAGAATGAAGTGCATTCTTTTCTATCATGTCTAGCAACAATTCCCTAGATAACCACCTACAATGATAGAAATAATGAAAGGCACAAAAACACACAAAGCAAAGACAATATATCTCTATGAAGCATAGAGATAAAGCAAGAAAAGTGAAAAACTCTTACGCTCTGAACTCTATGTTTGTTGATGGCATACCATGGGCATTGCGATGAATCTCTCAAGAAATCTCAACCAAGTTATCTTTTTCTCTGCACTGACGGAAGAGATTGCTATCAAATTCAACTTTTCAATACCCACAATGGTGTCCGCTCCATCAATTTGAAGAGAAAACAAAGTTTCTCTCCATTCCTTGCCAAGGGATGGATTGATAATATTCAAAACCTAATAAATATACCAAAATCATTTCATATTAGTAGGAGAAAAACACAACTTAATAATTCTAAACAAATAAGTCATTGCAATACTTTTTGCATACGATCAGTGTACTTTCGTCGCAACTCAGTGGAGATCTCCTTTTCTTTTAAAGCCCTTTCCTTCGCACTTAGACCTTTTGTCACTTCAGCTACTTTGGTCCTTACTTCCTTTTGAAACTCAACCTACAAAATTTTGGGGAAATCATTGCATACCATACTTTGTAATCCTCTCATAACAAGAAAGAGCCCAAATATATATCTACCTAGTAAACAAGCTGGGCCAAATCCTCTCTAGCCAACGGATACCATGGGGGTGAAGTCTTTGATTCAAGCTTCTTTGTGGCTTCCAAGGTTTTAGCCACATTTGCAGGTTGCTCTCGCAAATAGGATTTAATGTCACACTCACAAATATTTGCAACATTGACCAATGTATCCTTCAAATTTGTGACTATGACTGCATGCTCATTCAAGCTTCCAAAAAAAACAAAAATTTAATACAGATGCATTTAATGAGAAGGATCACATGTGCATTGTGTTTTGAGAGGAACTTACTCATTCATGCGAAGAAGGCCAGCAAGAGCAAGGAGACTTCACTGAGTCTAGTTGGATCAACAACAGTGTTAAAGACCCTCAAATGCCATTCTTTATCATCTTTATATTTCTTTGTAATGAGCTCCATCCAAGCCATTGTGTGATGGTTCCCCTCCCACACATAGAACATTTTATTGGAAAGAAAAGAGAACCCCTTCTTGGTTCTCAACTCATTCTCAAACTCCTTATCTATAGCCTGCTAATGGGCATCCCATGAAGCCCTCATCTCACTTGTCACTGGAATTGCAACACCCAAAGGGGAGACAACAGAATGGGTGGGCACCTTGAAACATCTAAAACCCTGCATTTAGCCAATACATCTCCACCTTTCATAATTTCCACCACCTCATTTTCCCCTTGCTCTTCTTTCTCACTACACATGGACTGCATAGTGTTGCTAGTGGGTTCAGACAATACTTGTTCTTTTTATCTTCTTTTAGAAACCTAGGAACATTTGAAACATAGAACTTAGAAACTGGCAAACTCAATCTAAGCAACATAAAATATTCCCTAGAAAAAGCATACAAACAAGAACTTGGATAGGAGAGAAATCATCGTTGCCACTCTCATCTGCTATAGGACTAAATGCGCACACTCCTTTCTCCTTGCTCGTTGGCTGAATTATAAATCATTAGCTCACATAGAAATATAAAGAAATCATTAGTTCACATAGAATCATTAGTTCACATGGTTGGGGCTGAATTAAGAAATTTTACTGTAAGAGACCCGAACTCCCTATGTTTTTTTGCTTGTTGTCTCTTTTGTGGAGGCATGATTATTCCCTAACATTTCACATAAGATTATATTGGTGTCAGAAAATTAAGATCATGGCCCTCTACACTCACATCACTCTTCTCTTATCACACACACACACACACACACACACACACACACACACACACACACACACACATGCTTGGCCTCTTACACACACACCAGCACCAAGGGCAAGAAAGCCCGTGTCTGTGGCCTTAGCTTCTTGCCACCAAGGGCAAGAAAGCCCATACACCTTTGATGCTAATGGGATCGAGATCACTACTAAGGTTTGGTTTGCTTCTTTCCCTCAAAAGGATAGAGATCACTACTGATGCTAATAAGGAAAACGTGTTCACAGCCCCAACCCATTTTCCTTTTTTACACACACACATTGAAGAGAAGAATGTTGTGCAAGTGAGTCTACAACGAGGGTCCCGGTGCAGTGGTCTAAACACGTTGAAGAGAAGAATGTTGTTGAATTCCCCAAAAGTTCCTCCAAGCAGTGGTCCACACACACACACATGCGCGCGCGCACGCACATGCACACATGCATGCGCATGCACGCACACATGCGCCCGCCCTTCCCCCCCCCCCCCCCCCCAAAACTTAAGAGAAAATAGACTTTAATCAAGTGGCATGGAGATGGAGAGAATAAAATTGAGAAATCCTATCCAACTCCAATGTCCACTCAACAAAAAAGCCAGTTTGTGGGTAGTTTCTATGGACGTAAATAATGTTTCTACTTTAGTATAACTTTTCAGCCTCTTTTCACAAAAAAAGCACATGAACATGTTAATAGATTGGGGATTTTCTCCTTAATGCCCAAGAAGGGCTCAATATCAAGAAAACGAGGTTTAATGTCAGAGATATTGCCAAACTCTTGAGAAAACGTTCACAAATTTAAAAAAAAAAGTAAACCTTAAAATGTTAAAAAATTTAATTTATACAAATAAAAATATATCTAGTTTGATTTAAAAATCCGTCTAAAATTTCGAGTCCCCAAAAAAAAAGTGTTTCTCGAACACATCATCATGAGAACTTAGAAGGCGTCTCACGGGAAGGTGCTGTTAGCGCCACGGGGGCCAGTTTGTGGGTAGTTTCTATGGACGTAAATAATGTTTCTACTTTAGTATAACTTTTCAGCCTCTTTTCACAAAAAAAGCACATGAACATGTTAATAGATTGGGGATTTTCTCCTTAATGCCCAAGAAGGGCTTAATATCAAGAAAACGAGGTTTAATGTCAGAGATATTGCCAAACTCTTGAGAAAACGTTCACAAATTTTAAAAAAAAAGTAAACCTTAAAATGTTAAAAAAATTAATTTATACAAATAAAAATATATCTAGTTTGATTTAAAAATCCGTCTAAAATTTCGAGTCCCCAAAAAAAAAGTGTTTCTCGAACACATCATCATGAGAACTTAGAAGGCGTCTCACGGGAAGGTGCTGTTAGCGCCGCGGGGGGGGGCCCGGGAGGGTAACTCATATTTCTGACTTAAGTTTTGGTTCAGTTGCCACGTGGAGGTCAAGCTTTGCTTGCGTGGCCTCCGCATAAACCGGCACGAACGGGGATTGGCCTGGATGAGTCCTGACCCACACGGAGGGCTTTTCACACCAGGGAAGTCGGCGACGCGTCGGACGACTTTTGTGTATTTTCTCACCTGGAGTGGTCCGTAAATTTCCAGAATTATGACCTTTATATTCTGCACGTATATTTTTGTACATGTATCTCGGTCTTTTGCACGTCGTAGGACTCCCGTGTGTGTGAGAGAGAGAGAGGCTTCTTTCCAGGGCATCCATCGCAGTCGTTTCTCAGCGCAAAGGTGTGTCTTTCTTCTCTGCATGCGTCTTTCCTCTCTTTGTAGTCTCAGTATAAAACGCCAAAACCCGTCTCCTTATTCGGTTTCCTTGCCTCTTCCTTGTGTGCTCGCTTAGAGCACCTTTTTTCTTTGCTGTGGCAACACTGAAGCCGATACAAAGCAGATTAAGCAGAGACAACCAAAAAAAATAAAAAAGATGGTAAGATGGATGTAGAGATGGAACTGAAACATGTCAGATGGTAAGGTGGATGTAGAAATGGAACTGAAACATGTCAGATGGCTGCTTAGCTATCCAAGAAAGGCCTCTTTGTCAACCAAAACAATGGTAAGGCAGATGTAGAAGCGGAACTGAAGCATGCCAAGTGGCTGCTTAGCAAGCCAAGAAAGGGCACTTACGTTGTCCGCTCTTCGCTGGGGGGAGCGATAATTAACCGATTGATGCTTGAAAATGCTCGCATTTTGTGTTCGAGCTGTTATAAAATTGCACGAGTCTGATCCCAATCGTCGAGACTTGAAACTCGACTTGGCCTTGACAGACTAGATCAGTTCGGCTGAGGGGTACCAGCACCAGCCAACTACACTCCCAAACGAATCACTACATAAACACTGTAGATTCACCATCTTATGGTCAGGGATTCATTGATAGGCATTTTCCTGTTCTTTCCTTTTAGATCAGGATGTCGCAGCAGTTATCTTGCCCTAACATCAGTAGTTAAACAGGCTGTCAAATTTTCAACCGCTGTCAATCCAAGATTCTTGTCTAGCAAGTCAGCAAGTGTGCAACATCAAACTTTGACAAGTCGTGAAAATGGTAAGGAAGAACATGATTGAGGTGATCACAAATATGAATAAGCATTGATTTGTGCACATGAAACTCCTTTTAGAGAATTTATGGGTTTTATTATACGGAAACTGAAGATGAATTCTTTCTTACAGCTGAATTTGTACCACCCTTAGCACACATTCAAAACTAGAGGTGGTCAAAGAATGTGCACAGTAGAATGAAATTGGATATCTCCTCGACTCTTCTTTGATTACGTATCTACGATGGGGATTTCTCATGCTAGAAGCTCCTTACAACTTATACAAAGATGTCTAGAGCCTATCATCTATACTTGATGAAACTAGATCCCCCCAGGGTCACAACCAAAAAACTTTCTTTCAAAAGGGCGACTGGTTGAATGAGTTAGCTACAATTCCACAAATATTTGATGCATAAGGAAATTGTCTGAAATGTTTTCCTAATTTTGTCAGTAATCGATACAGATTCTTGGACATGGATTTTGGCACCTCCACAGTATTCCTCTCCCCTTATCAACAAGATAAATTCAATAGAGAAATATTGACTGAAAGTCTGCTACATCACGTGAAAGCACATAGCGAACCTAAGTTTCTGTTTTCTTAATGGAGGTGCCTGGTGGGTGAGTCCCTTGTCTCGGGGGTGGGGGGGGGGGGCCGGGGAACTTCCTCAGTCATTCATAAAACTGAACATATTGCAAGCCAAGGAATGCTGCACCTTAAAAGTCTCAATGTTAAATCTTCTGAGTAATGTTCTTTTGTAATCTGCATGCCTATGTATTCCAGTGAGGGCTAATAGTCTACATGCCAATTACAAATTGGATGAATAAGGAACCCATAATGAGTATGTGGTTGGATTCAATCATTTGGAGATAAATTTACTGTCCTGAATGCTAATATCTGAAGTTGATCTGATAGGTTAATTTGTAAGATCTAAGAAGGCAAGCTGGAGGACACGGATTATTTTCTAGACCTTGTTTCTGTGGAAAGTCTTTATGCTTTTATAGAGAGGCGGTGGTTTATCTCTATATTAGCTGGTATTGTACTACCTTTGCTACTATTATCTACAATCAGACGCAGAAGAAAGATGAAGGTAAGAGGAGAAACAGTGGAGGCTGGAGGGGAGCCCGGCCTTACAAAGAGGAATCATCGGTTTCAGAAATTAGTAGAAACTCCATGGGAGGGTGCAAACACTTTGGCAGACCTATTTGAGCAAGCATGTGAGAAGCATAAAGCATTGCCAGCTCTTGGAACAAGGGCATTGATAAAGAAGGAGAATGAAACAAGTGACGATGGGAAGTCCTTTCTGAAGTTAACATTAGGTGCATACAATTGGATTTCTTATCAGGAGGCATTTGAACAGGCATGCCAGTTTTCATCAGGCCTGACAGCTCTTGGCCATCAAAAGGAAGAAAAATGTGCTATTTTTGCTGAAACGAGGGCTGATTGGTTTATTGCCTTGCAGGTAATACCTATATTAGTAGGCTTTCTTGTATGTATGTACATATCTTGGATGTACTGTGAATTTCATTTTCACTCTTTCAAATAACTTTGACCCATGGACTGCTCCCTTCTCACAATGTTTTCGGTCTTATTGGTAGGGATGTTTCCGCCAAAGTGTCACCGCTGTCACTATGTATGCTTCCTTGGGAGAGGATGCTGTTATACATTCCATTAACGAGGTATTGTGTCAAAACTTCAGCCTAAAATAATGTTTCATCCCACATTGGCAAACCTTCGGTATTCTTTTAATTCTGCATGTGACATATCTTTTGTATGCCTGTTTGATCTCTTCAGATGATTAGGCTTATAGGAGTTTGAAGTTGGTTGTTTTACTGCTGTGCATTACAGACTGAAGTGTCAACGGTCATCTGTGACCAGAAGCAATTAAAGAAGCTGGTTGATGTGGCACCTCATTTGAAGACAGTCCAAAGAGTAGTGTACATGACAGATAAAGAAGACACATCGGAACTATCTATTCCTGATACAGTCATGTGGGTTGTTGAATCCTTTGACAAAGTGAAGAGCCTTGGAGAAAAGAAACCCATTGAAGCTAGTTTACCTGCAGCTTCAAATATTGCAGTTATCATGTACACAAGTGGTAGCACAGGCCTGCCAAAGGTGGGTTGAAAAAGCTTCTACTCAGCAAGTCCTTTTCTTCAGTCTCATTTGTGTATTGCTAATTGGTTTGCACAAAATTTGAAAATACTGCTGAATCAGGCCAAGCAGCAGCAGTGTAGCAAAATGCTGTGTATGTGGCACTGCGGAAAGCCGCAGCTGCTTGTTGTTCTTTGTCTAACTATATACTTTAGCTTTTACCACTACAGAAATGTTGCTTGCAATCTTTGAATGATCGACCTGATATGTAAACACTCTTAAATATCTTGACTCATCTAAGTTTCAAGGTATCATTTTCCTGATCGATTTTCAGGGTGTACTGATGACACATGGCAATATGGTGGCAACTGTAGCTGGAGTGATGTCTGTGATACCGGACCTTTGTACTGCTGACAGATACTTGGCTTACTTGCCACTAGCCCATGTTCTTGAGCTTGCTGGAGAGGTAAAGATGATCGTTTGTGCTTGTTAACCTAATCAGATTCACCACTCTCATAAGACATCTTCTAATAAAAGCTTGTTGCAGTGTACCCTTACTGCAGCAGGAGCTGCCATAGGTTATGGAGCACCCTTGACCTTGACTGACACATCAAACAAAATAAAGAAGGGTACAAAAGGAGATGCTACAGAGTTAAAACCAACACTAATGACTGCTGTGCCAGCTATCCTTGACCGTGTTCGTGATGGAGTCAGAAAGATGGTACAAACCACACTTGCAAGCCCGTCTGATTGTGTCATGCCACATTGCATGGCAGCATACTTGTGCATGTACATGCATATATATACATTTGTGTGTGTGTGTGTGTTTTAAAAAACTATCTTGGCTGTGTCCCTGGCCACCTGGTCCCAATCTTCTATACAATTCCCTCCCAAAACCCACCCGCTAAATGTATGCACATTGCACACTGCATGTGTATACAGACAGAGAGGTAGGTAGGTAGATAGATAGATAGAGTTTAGATAGATGAGGGAGGGATGGGGTGTGAGATTACAAGCACCCAAAGACACTACAATTTAAAAGAGTTACATAAATTCAAAGGCTTAAATGATTTTTCCATGGCTGCCAAGTTGCCAACAGGTCCTAAATGGCCCTAGAAGAGGGTGCGCTGT